>NC_080633.1:136312830-136645052 GCF_027579445.1 Ammospiza nelsoni
AACTTCTGTGGAAGCTTTCAATGGAAAAATACTTATTATTATTTGACCTTCTAATATAGGACAAAAAAGGCATAGAATCTAAGGCCCAACTCCTCAAAAGGATTTGGTTGCCATTTTACAGTGGAATCAATGGGAGGCAGGAGTTGAATTTATGTGATCTACCTACATTTAAAAGCTAAATCAGTGTAAGGTTTGGAAACTCATTTACCACTCATTTCTTACAGGTTGCCCTTTCCAGAGCTAAAATACTGTGAAGAACTTGAAAACATCCCTTCATAACAGCATACAAATCTCTCTAGCATAAAACCAAATCTTTCTGACATTCAAATACTTCCATGTGTTTGGAAAAAAAATTATCTTCAACTATATTTCTTTTTCCAATTTAAATGGAATCTGTAACTGTTGCTTATCCTCATCTCTTAGCACTGCAGAAGCCAACAAATGAAGGTAGTAAAGTGGTCTTTCAAAATTCTTCCTCGTGGTCTTTCAGAACTGTCAAGCATTGTATTTGATTCTGATCAGACATGTGCCTATGAAACAACTGAGTCTAAATTACTGCCCAGCAACGTGCAGAAGGTAAGGGCAGCCAGGAGTGACTGCACACACTGGAACAACAGAAGTGACTGGGAGGGGAGAGACAGGGAGGAAGAGTAAGGAAGGTGATTTAGAGGAAGTGCTGCACCAAGGGCTGCCTTTGGTTTGGCCAAACTGGAAGCAGACAACTTCTTGAGCAGCCTAAAACATTTCAGCCTCTAGGAAAGAGGCTGTAAAGATAGAACAGAACCACCATGTGAAAATGTTCATTACCAATTTCATTCCCATGCTTTCAGTGATGGCATTCATTTTATGCAGAGTTTTTGCAGGGCATTCTGGCTTTTAAAGAGAACTTGTAGGTAGTGACAGGGCAAGGATGAATGTCTTCAAACTGAAAGGGAGTATGGTTACATTGGATATTAGGAAGAAATATTTTAGTGTGAGGTTGATGAGGTACTGGAACAGGTTGCATGAAGAAGCATGGATGCTCCATCCCTGGAAATGTTCAAGGCCAGGCTGGATGCATCTTTAGGATCCTGGTCTAGTGGAAGGTGGTGATGAGGGAATGATTGGAACTAGATGATCATTAAGGTCACTTCTAATCCCAACCATTCTGTGTTTCTATGGTAATAAAAGTGCAATTTATGAGACCGCTGTGTAGAAACTGTGCTAATGAATACTAAAGGACCATAAAAATACATAACTTAGGGACAGTTCTCATTCTAAATAGTTGAGATTCCGTCTGAGAGACGTGGAACAATAACAAGCAGCTGCAATGATAAATAAAGAAATCCAGGAAACAAGGGGACCATTAAGATAAGCAGGAAAGTGATCTTTCAATGTACTATGGATATATTTCATTAGTGATATAGCTGACTACGAACAAAATCTCAATACAAGTGCCATCAAAGCAGATGCACAAAAATACAAAGGAAAGTAGCTGCTTTCCATTAATTAGATTGCTTTCCTTCTTGGTGAAGGATGAATCAATACTGCATGCTTTTGAGATGTCTTTGCATTATATGATATTGTGAAATTATTATTCATTTTGAAAGTTGTTGCCTGTCTGCATCCAGAGCTACACAGACAGAGCTCTGCAATAAAGTTTTGAACAATTTAATTTAGATCTATGAGATTGCTTGCTCTCAATTAAATAACAAAGCTGTTTCATAGTTTTCCAGAAACTATAAAATGGTATTTACATAAATGCTATTTTCATAACTTTTTCAGGCTTTGAAGTACCTGAAGAATTGCCATGCAGAAGAAATCAAGATCATAGTCAGCAGAAATGCATATACAAGTTTTTGGTTTACAAAGTGCCTCAGAGGTTTCTAAACCCCTCTGAGCCCCACTCTTGTCCCTTACACAAACTCTGAAGATGTGGTGTCTGTGTTGAAGGACGTGACATAGGGAGAAGTCCACCATCCAGCAGAGTCTGTATTTCAGGAGCTCCCCTGCAGCTAACAGCCTTTCTGTCCCCCTTCAGATCCACCAGAATAAACTCCCAGAGCACATTTTTTACGTTCCCAAGTGACTTTCCTCTGCTGGCCTGCACAGGCTGGATACTAAAGGATGCTTTTGATACCCGGCGCTTTGCAAACCTTGATTCCTAACAACCCTCAAAAAATACAAACCGACCTGATCGATCAAAAGTGTCGTCGAAGACGACGCGGCAGGTGCGCCCGTTGTTCAGGATGGTTTTCGCAGCCCCGGGGTCATAGCTGGCGTGCCAGGAGGAGAGAGAGGAGTCGTGCTGCACATCCTTGCTGTTGATCTCAATGGGCGACTGCTTGTCGCCCTTGGCCAGGGGGTAGTTTTCGTGCCAGCGCTCGGGTCCTGAGGGACAAAGACAAAGAATTGTCGCCCCTGCTCAGCCGGGCCGTGCTGGCCCCGCGGTTCCCCGAGCCCGCTCACCGTTGTCGCTGTCGTAGCCCCACACGGACTGGGCCATGGTGCCGCCGCCCGCGCCCCGTCCCGCTGCCCTGGTCCCCCCCTCCCGGCCCGGGGGCTTTTATAGAGCGCCGCGGCCTCGCGTCCTCCCCGCAGGGCTGGGCAGGGCAGGGCTGGGCGCGGCCGCGGGCCAGAGCCGCGTTCCCCCCGGGGGAGGCCGGGGGCTGCCGGCGGGGCCCCGCGGCTCCCTCCGTGCCCGCCCCGCTCAGGCCGGGACGCAGCGAGCCGGCCCCGGGGCCGTGGCTCCCCGCTCGGGTGAGCAGAGGCTGCCCGGAGCGCCCAGCGGCTGCTGCAGCGCCGGCCGCGCACGGAGGGAGCTCGGTTCGTGAGGCAGCCCCGGTGATTCGGGACGGGCTCCCAGGGCGGGCAGGCTCCCCCGCTGCCGCTTCCCTGCTTTCACAAATGCTCCCGTGCAACAGCTCAGCCAGGCCCTGTGTCTGCCTGGAAGGATGTCTCACAGCCTGCAAAACCACCGAGCAAAGGGACACGATGGCAGCCCCAAGGAGGCCATTGCAGACCATTGGCTCAAGTTTGGGTTTGATGTTGTCCAGTCAGTTCTTCACACAGGGAGCTTTACACCGAATATATTTCTTGTGTTAGGCAACTTAGCGGTGGGTATTTTAGTCAGGAGAGCATTTGGTTTTCAGATGATGGGGAGTTAGCGACTGTATGGTTGTGTTATTTGGCTTTGTCTGCACATCTATTTTGGACACTCAGAGCTTTTCTCTCAAATGCCAGCTTCATTGTGATCTCCCATAACTTTGTCAGTCCCTCCTAACACTGCTGCAACTCTGTCTACCTTGAGATAAAAACTCAAACTACATAACTCCAACTAAATACTATTCCAAGATAAATATTTGAGAGTCAGTCAAGAAGCATCACAAACCATGGAGGTGCAGTGAACTTGTTCAAATGCTCCTTGTACCTATCAGCACTGTAATGCAGTATGGAAATAAACCTGCAGCTGTGAGAGGTTCTACCCTTTGTGTTGGTGAGGTACAAGAAAAAGGTTGAGAAGCAACAATATACAGAGCTTAGGACTAACTTGGTCCTATTTGATGTCCCAAAACCAGATGGAAGATAAAGTTTCCCCTTCTAGTTGTGCTTTGTAGCTAAACTAATAAATATCTAAATATGGACTTTGTTCAGCATAACTAAAATTGCTTTATTAAATTTGTTTAGTTATTACTTCTTGCTCTGAATATAATCATAAGTAAACATCCTTAGTCCTTTGAGTCAAAGGTTGGACAAGGTGTCTCACTTAGGAATCTACATTTGAGAAAATTTCTGTAGTGATGTACATAGTATTTTTACATAGAGAAGATACATCAAATTGAAACTCGATGAACCTTAGCAACTCACACAATATTGTAAGAGGCATCCTTTTACTATCTTTAAAGGAACAGAGATGCATTCATCATCAAAGTAGCCTTCGAAACATAGTTCCTCATATCTTCTTTAGGTGGAATTCAATTAAGAAAATACGAGGAGGTGACTTGGGTACAATGGTATGGAAGAATACATGTTTTTGATTTCAAAAGAGAACTTTGGGACAAAAGAAAAAAAAACATTTTACTGTGTCATCAATCAAATGGATAATGTCACATTTGTTGGAAGGGCAGGCATGTACAATTGACACCTGTTGCAATTTTAATTCAGAAAGCTTAGACATTAATCCTTTTGAATTGGTTTTTACCTCATCTGCCTAGAGAGAAACACTTGTGAGTTCATAAAATTCTAATTGGAGCAGCTCATTTTCTGTCTGTATAAGCAGACAGATTTAGTGGACATGTTCATGGAAATCTCAGAGAGACTTCTAATCAACTTCATACACACAAAGAATGCTTATTTGAGCCCTTTGTGGAGGTGAGGAATGTGATTTTTATTACACAGAAAAAGATGCAAGTCAGTTCTTCCCCTAGTATTTAAATTCATTTCTCCGTGTGAGAATTTTTACATTCTTCTTTATTAAAGAGTCCCATCCAACAGTGAAAGTCTTCATATTCTAGCTTTCCAGTGAGCTGGTCCTGTTGCACCCAGAGGAGCATCTTTTTGTCAGCTTCTGCACGTTGTGCCTTCCAGGCAGTAACTTACACACAAATGACAAATGTTGGTACTTGGAGTCAGCCCCAGGCACTGAGTCATCCCACAGTGTCTCACCAACTGCTTTCTTTTCCTGCTGCTTTCCTCATCAAAGGTAGAGCAAAAAGCAAATGTAGTAGCATTATCTGCCTTGAGATAATCAGAATAACATCATTTTTGCATTCCTTAGGATCTACCTTTATTCTTTTCTTTTGATATTGTCTCAGAAATTCATTATTATCTAACTTGTAAAATGTTGCTTTTTCCAAGAAATAAACTCTTCTGTCATAGAAAGGCCATTTTAATTAAGAAAAGGTCACACCTTCAAACATTTAAGAGTGGTATTATCTAGTGCATTCACAACTTTATTACAGTGATTTCTTTCTATTTTGTAAACTTTGGACATGTAAAAGCTATCAGCCATCTGAAATAGAAAAGGCAAGAGCATAACAAGTTCAATCTATACCATTCATAAAGAAGTTCAGGATTTCAGTAATTACAGAAATGGTCTTGCCCAAATCTGGCACTCAATCACAGCATCACAGTTGGGCACCTGATGATAACAGCTTATTCAAAAGATTATCAAAATAAGTAAAACAGGGTGATACTGTTGGATACCTAACACATAAGGTAGTCTTCATCCAAAAGAAGAGTTTGTACATTTGTTACCTAAATGAAATTTGAAACAGAGGCTTCAGTACAAATAACACGCTATACCTGTGGAACACCATCTGTTGGATGGGCAGTTCAGATGCTGCATCTGCTTCTGTTAAACAAAAAGCATAATCATGCTTATCTCACTTACAAAAATACCTTACCTTAAGTCATAGAGAGTTTCTTTTTTGAGAATGGAAAGCAGGAATAAGAAGAGTCTGGAAAATGGCTCAGAGCCATGGCTTTACCCAGAGCACACAAAGCATGGACAGGAGAATGATGCATGGAAAAGTGACTGGCAGCAGTTTTGAGGTCTGCCAGCCATGACTGACTTGGCCAATAACTTGAAATAACTAGAACAACCAAAATACTGCTTCACCTCAGCATGCCAATTTCCAGCTGTCTCCAGGAGCCAGCATGAGAGCTAGGAATGGCTGACTGTGAGGGGACACACAGAGGTAAATATTCCAGCTGCATGAAATTCAAAAATGTCTCTGCTTGAAGCTAAGGTTTTCCAAGTTTCACCATGCTCAGGGATATTTCCCATGGGTGATTTCATCCAAAGGGCTTTGCTGGAGCACAGAGTGTGCCCACATTCAGTACACTATTAAATGAGCAAAAGCATTTGCTCAGTGCCTGTGGCCAATCTAAATATAAAATATATTCTACTATATTTAATAGCTTGTGGAAGAAAACAGTACAACAAAAAGGAATCTGGTAATACACAGTATGGAAGGGGCAGCAGTGCTTTTTGACATATTGCACATTGCATGCCAGGCAGTGCAAGAAAAGCATGTCACTCAGTGCTTTTGATTGAGGGATGCCATGGTGGCATGCCACAGCCAAAAAGCCAAATTGTCATATGCCTCCACTGACATGCCATGCTATGGAAAACACTGTAGGAATGAATGGAAACCCCTACTGACAGCCAGATCTTACTGGAAGATCTGCCAAAGCAAAATAAGAAGCATATTGGGTTGGTTTTGCTGGTTTTACACAAAATTAGGTTTTTAGCTACATTAACACTTTTATTTGTGTAGCACCTCTAGACAAAGATTAGGCAGACTTTTACTGCATCTTCCAGTTCAGAAGGTGTGTAACTCAGCAGTCTGCAGTTTGGACTTTAGGACCTTTCCCATCATCCTTCTGTTGTGGTTTAGAACATGCATACCATTTGCAAAACTTAATATTTAGTCTGTGAGATACAATAAACATGAAAATAATCCAGACTGTAGATTTAGCAAAAGGAACAAAAAGATGAACAAGCTTTCCTTGTAGCAGTCTACTCAAATGAGCACAGATTGAAGGACAAGTACTAGCATTAAAAAAAGAAAAAAAGAGTAAATTTATTATTTATTACATACAAATCTGATACAACAAAAGTATAGTGTGTATTTCAGACACCTCTTCCAGATCTGAAAATCTAAACAGATAAACTCCGCAGGAATATGACTCTCTTCTTGATTCCCATAGGGCTTTTCTTGTATGGCACTCACACTGAAATCCAAATCTGAGCCGGGCTGTCTACTTTTATATACACTGGCACAGTCTGACTTGAAATAATCCAAGTACAGGAGTTTGACCTGTACTGTTTGCTTTTATAAGGTTCATATGTGCCTGTTTGGAAATTCCAGCAGATTGGCAACTCTTCTATATTGAGGTAGAGTTTTATGTATGACCTTTATCTTGCATGATACTCTGGCAGTAGCATTTGCCTGGGAACAGTCCTAACCAGGCCACAGAAATGCTAACACGGCTGGAGGAGTTCAGAAAAGTTCTATAAGAGGCATCTCAAAAAATATATCATATAATTAATGATGCACCAAACCAGAAATACTTCATGCATATTTTCCAGTGAGATGCATCCTCCTCCAAGAGAATTTTATGAGAAAATCATGTGTTTCCAGCCCTTGAAATATGGTCTTTGCAGGCAGAAGAGTTTTCATCTCATAGATATTTTCCAGAAATTCCGTGAGATGTGTGTTTCCCAGAGTTTTCAGAAAGTTAGTCTTTCTGAATCCATACAATTTGTGCTCATTTTAAAGGTCAGAGCATAACATCCCATTTATCAATATCTGTGCTTCACTTCAATGGAGTCAACATTTCACTCTGAGACCACAAAGCACCTTTGAAAGAATCATCTGTCAATAAGGAAAAGGTAACTGGAATGTGTGTAAGTATAAACATTTTATGTGCATTGCAAGAGTAAGCAGTATGTAACAAAAAAGGACTCAGTATTAGGAAACCCATGCTTGTTACACTTACTGAGCAGCAGGTATTACCAGAAAAGAGGGGAAACAAAACTGTAACAAAAAGCCTTTAGTAACCTAGAAACAATATTGGCTGGGAGTGTTAATGTTCTTTCCAGAGCAGTGTAAGAAAACAACAATCTGATTCTATCATGAATTGACAGAAGCAGATTGAAAGAATGATATGCAATGATCCTAAGATCTAATCTTTAAAAATCGATCTGGGGATACAATAATAGAGCAGTACCCCATTTTGCAGTTGGTAGTGCATTACAGTACATTACAGACAAAATCCTCAGATTCCATCTTCTGCATTCTAAGTCTCATTTATCTGAATTTATACTGATGGATCTTGATGGGCTCCAATGCAAGATTCAGCTTTCTCTATTAGAACCACATACACACTTGGGCTATGGATTCTAAAATACATCTCTACTGGAAAGATGCCAGTGCAGCTAGCAGAAATACTGTTTGTCTCACAGTTTAGCATGACTCAGCACAGTAGTTTGTCAGTGCAAAAAAAAAAGGTTTTGCTAGTATGTCTTTCAGTAGTCCTACCTTTCTGTGTCTTCATGTTCCTCAGTCTCCTTTCAAAAATTTCTCTGTGGCGTTACTCTCCACAAATGCGTTGGTTGCTTAATGCATCTTTACATTATGTATTTTGAAAAGAAAACCAAAATCCTACTCTTTTCTTTTAATCACCTGAATGGAGGCCAAGATTTCATGGCTGGTTTAAGATTGATGCCAGACATATTTTAAGTGATCCAACCAAATGTTTTCATTCTCATAGTAATTTCAGTGAACTTACATACTCACAGCAGTGCTGAGGTGCAGAAGTATGCTTGAAGTACAGGGACAAAGTACTCAGACATTTTCAGAAGTAAGCTCTTTACTCTTGACCTTAAGGATGCTTCAGGGTATCTATAAAAGCTGTCAAATGTAATAGGCCAGTTTGAATATTCTGATTGAGAGGTGTGGTTTTTGTTAGTAAGCCTTTTATGTCATTGTGGAACTCTTCCTCCTAAGCAAGGGCAGAATATTTTCCAGCATGAATTCTCCAATTTTCCTAACTTCCTAACTGTGTGCAAAGATTAGTAAGGGCTTTGATATGACAAACTAGAGGTAAATAAGGCAATTATACTTCATCCTTGTAAGAAAAACAGTGATTATTGTTGCACTAGGCTGCACTTCGGACTTTTTGAAAACAGTATCTGCATCATACCAAGGAGTGACTCTGAGTGGTGCCCACTGATATTTGCTATTTCACTGCTACTGCAGTAATAGTCATGGCTTATAATCCAACACATAAAGAGTCCAGTAATAATGAACAATGAAATGTCTTTTATTATCCTAGCTTGGAACTGCTAACCCAGAGCACACTGGTAACCATCTGGATCTAGAGACTTTGGCCCTCCCAGCAATGGTGATTGTACATCCTCCCCAGATTGTCACAGGCACAGATCCTGGTCACTGTCATTGGAGGAGAACATGGTTTTGCCTGTGGAAAGTAGTTGAGAATATAAATAATTCTCTTTGGCTCTTCACATTTGCCTGGTGCTGGCTTGATGTCTTTCCCTCAATTCTAGTGATGCCAAGAAACTCTCTATATAGTCCACCATTCCAGACTTGCAAAATGTTTTTGATTTACTCAGAACTGAGATCAATGTAATGTTTGTGTTCAGGTGCATTCTCTGAAGACATGAATAATGCACCAGTTCACTACTGCACAACCCAGGTACAAAATGAAACAGACCTCATTCGTTAGGAGACTTTACTGGTTAATTTTAATAAATATGATCAACTGAAATGGAAAAATAAGGATTAAATATATAATAATGAAGAATCACAGATCAGGAAATGCCTATGAGAAGTCTCAAGCCCATCAATCCTGGCAGCTTGTATAGTCAATCAGCATCTGCCAATTTCTCAAACACCCCATGTGGACAGAGGAAAGATTTCTCATCTATTCAAAATACAGATTCCTCCAGGACAGCACAACTGTAATAAACGGAATATGACAAAAAATTAGAAGCCATTAAATTTAGTCCCATCTCAAACAGCAATGTCCTCTGAGGAGCTGTGGTTGTCAGTCCCAGGCCACTGTTCACATTGCTGCAGCCTCGCAGAGAGTACAGCACCCTATTCTCTACCTCACAGGACTGTGTTAAAGATGAATTATATGATTCTTGCAAACTGTTATTCATCAAAACAGCCACACAAGTGCTAAATGTTAGCTAACTACTCATTACAGGAACATCTTTATTGAAGGGGTAAATCTGGTCTATTCTGGGTGTCTCCATTACAGAACATCACCAACCTATTTCATTATTTTCTTGCAGAGAAGTAGGTGGTAAGCAGCATGCTGGATGGAACAAACAGCAGATCAAGCACGCACAACAACCTGAAATTCGAGTTAATACTTGTCAGTTTGTGTCCCTAAACACTGGTGTTTGTAAAGTTACTTTCACTATTCAGTCTTCTTCCATGTGCTTCTGGCTGGGCATTCCAGCTTTAACCTAAACATGTTTTTTGTAAAGGCTCTCTACATAAATTACAGTAAAGTATTTTAAGGCATTAGACACGGAACATATTTTTCTAACCTTGCATCACTGTACCTTTTTTGAGAGGGGCAGTGAACCTAGTGTTTCAATTATAGGTCTTACACACACAATTGGGCAACAAGCCAACAATTTTCGTCTGTGTATTCCAAGACCAATACCATTTGTTTAGCTATAAATTTGTTTAGCTATGCATTCAGAGATGCTGAATGCATTGTATTTTTACTTTTCTGAGCTCATGAAAGGTCTGACAATGTCTTTGGCAATATCTTTGAGTATAATAGAATAATAAATTGCAGTCTTGTAAAAAATACCAAAAAATATTTATTATGGTAAAATAACCGATAATATACCCAAGCCACAAGGAAATACAAAGAATTTCACTTCAATAGCTGGATGCATAGTCCATGAAGTCAAGCAATCCTTACCCAACACAATTTCTGAGAGTTTAAGCACTCTCATGTGGGCTAGCAATGATGTAACCGAATCTCCTTGTTTCATCATAGACAGACAACACCTTCATTAAACCCTTCTGGATTTATCAGCTTTGACAGCAGTCTTTTGCTTTTGGCAATATTATAACTTTTCTTTTCTGGGTGGTAGTACACAGACTAAAATCTAATAACACTGGCTACTAAACATCCTGTCATACTGAAATACAGACATTCAGGATGTGCTTTTCCACAATAGGTTTATATTTTATATAGTCAGTCATGCTTATATACAGATCTCAATGTCAAGAGTGAAGATAAATATGAGCCGTTTTGTATTACAAGAGTTCTGCTGGTTTTCAGAAAAATGATACATTAGAAACTGATGTCTTTCCTTCAACAGTCACCACTATAGCTTTTGTGCCTCCATGAAGGCAAGACATCTTCTTGTGGAAGGAAACCTCCTTATGGATTACAGATAGAAGCTGTATTTTATATCATTCAAACAGAAAACAACTCTTAGCACTGACTCAGAAAGACCAAGATTTGTTAGACAGTCAAATATTCAGTGAGTCACTTCTATGGCGTAAGAACTGAAGCTTTCATTTCTGTAGTACAATGGGGGAGGAAAGAGGAGTTCAATGGACCAGTGACACACTGCAACAGAGAGAAATTTGTGCTGTATAGGATGAAATGATTGCAAGACCTTCCTCTGCTTCCAAACTGCTGCTGGAAAGCTGAGTGTTCTAGTACAAAAGCCTAGCCTAACCAAGAATTTAAGCACATGAAGGATTTAAAGTTCATCACCAAGTCCTTTGTTTCAGCTGGAGTGCTTATACTTTTACACTTTTTAGACACGGTTCAGGTAAATAACATCTTACTTACTCCAGATATTGGAGGTTTTTTAAAATAGCAGTTGTCTGTTTTTAAAGTCGCATAAAGCTTTGCATTTGAAGAAACTATGCATTTATTTTAAAAATTAGTGTAACTTGGTCTTGTTACTGAATTAACTTACCAGATGTTCTTTGGGTGTGCTGGGGGAGACGTGGGAGAATCAAGCCTGAGCTTCCCTGTTTAGTCTATGGATGTCTCAGCAAGGCACTCTTTGTTCTCTGACAACTCTAGCAGACGGTAGAAACTGCCTGTCCTTTGTAAGACAGCATTAACCATACTTCTGAAAAGCCTTGGCATTGCTCATAGTCCTCCTTCTTCTCTGGTGCTTCCCTCTGTTATCCATGTGTTGACAATAAAGGGCAGGACACATTTGCTGGCTCTCTGTGAAAAGAAAGATCTCCCATGCCCCTTCACTTAGTCAGGGTTTGAACGCTTGCATATTTGCAGACTTTGAAAACTCTCTACACACAGAATAAGATTCACACAGAAGAGATACAGCCATTCTTCCTCAAGTTTTTATGTTAACTTGTGAATATTTGTAAACAATAAATAAAACAGCTCTGAAAACACTCCTGAGAATACTAAGGTTGCTTTTACTAGGCAAAGGATTCTGGTTTTTTTCACCAACCCATCTGCCTTCTTCAGAATTTACAGCATAATCTAGAGATTAAATCATCATCTATAAGCATGTAAATAAAATCAACATAACTTGGTGACATTTAATTGCAATGTGTTTGTTATATATAATAAGTAAACAGTCCTTCAGCAATTGCAGGGTCATTAAAGGAAAAGTATCTGTTCCAGAAAGTTTAAAAGATTGCTCTGAAATAATTGAAGACAATACTGTTTAAGATTTGTTTTGGTTTTTTTTCTGTACTTACTACATGATATGTGATCTCTGAATGGTAATGCACTTTGGAATGGAAAAACCTCAACAGTTTAAGTTAGGCCTTTGGGAAGCATTAGCTAATTACAGTTTTTATAATCCACTTCATTTAGATCTAGTCTCCTGTTTGTAGTAACTCAGATCATCCCCATCTTGCAACATCCCACACCATCACTTACTGGATACTCTTTTATTCTATAAATATACATGTCTGAACTCTCAATTTTATTAGTTTATCTTAACAAAGTGATAAGTTTTGGACTGTTGGCTGTTTCACTTTATTCACATGATGGTTTTCACCACAGATAAAAATTCAGAGAACAGCCATTATCTATGTATGTTCTAATCCAAATTAATGAACTATAAAAATCATTGCACATCCATGTTCAAAATTCCTAAGGCAATGCTCACATCTCTGACTCATTCTTCTTGTCATTAATTCTGGACATATTCTCCATACAGCACAATCTAACATTCCTGAATCTGTTCATAGAAAATAAATAGAATAAATAGGAATTCAGTAGTCTTATCTAGTGTTCCAATATTTTTTATAGTGACAGAGAAGTATTTTATAACATTCCAGTCACAGAACCATAAAAAGACTCAGATTAGAAGGGACCTGAGTCCAGCCTCCTGCGGAAATGACAACCTCAAAATATCTCACATGTATTTCAGAATTTCAATGTGTTTGTTATATATAATAAGTAGTTATATATAATATTATATATATACTGTTATATATAATAAAATAGTTTCTATTATTTTTACTTTGCATAAGAGCTGCTTTCATAATTAATTATTAAAATGCTTGCTAAAATTTAATTTCACTTACTGATATAAAATTGGGAAAGGAGTAGAAGAACCAGTGTTTTCAGTAGTCTCTGGATGAAATACACTTTCAAACTGGTTTGCCATGTAAAAACAAAAGTGTAGGGGTTAATGAATATGAACAATTAATGTACACTATATGCTGATGTTTAATAAGAGTAAAACGGCAAGGGAAAATAACATATCTGAAGTCCAAAGTCTTGAATTAGACCAGATTAACCTTCCTGTAAGGACAGCAAGTTTTAGTGCAAAGGCAACAATAACTTCATATGACCAACTAAAAAAACATTGAGAGCAGTACTTCTGTAAGAAAAACAGGGGACCCAAATTCAGTGGTTGCTATATATGGCAGAGACCAATACAACGATGAGAAAAAGAAGGGTAATCCTTCATATAAAATTAGTATCTCCATCAAAGTACAGAAGGATTAATGTGAAGGGCAGAAACAATTTGTTTCTGCCATAGAGCAAAGCTACGATAACCTTGTTCTGTGTATATACATTAGAGGTACTCAAGGTGTACAAGTGAGGCAGCCACAAGTTAGAACTCTGATCTCACCAGGTTGTCCTAACATACATTTCATTTCTATCTTCCCACATCTTCTGATCCAGTCTGGTCCCATATTATTCTACACAGATACTTTCCTATAAATCCTCTATTTCTTGTTGGCATCTTACAGCCTCCTCTTCACTTTTTTTTTTTTTTTTTTGTTCAGTTTCTAAAACACAGAAGCCAAAATATCTTTATTTAGATCTGTTTTCTTGTCACTTCAAAAAGCTGTCAAAGACTGATGTTATTGAGATCATCTGAGTGGTTTTAATCTTCCACTAAAGAAACACAAGGGTATAGTCCTTTCAAATAAGAGTGGGCATTTTTCAAGACACTGTTACTGGGAAGCATGAAATTGGGGTAAACTGCAAAGAAACAGACAGAATATTAATTCTTCACAAAGGCAAATATTTAAAAAAAAAAAAAAAAGATTTTTTAACCATTTGTCCTGTCAGGTAAAGATGTTCTTCAGAGCAGAAGTGAAACGGTGGGGAGAGTCCTTCATGGTCTCCCACATTCCTGCTCTGTCAGCCTGCAATGGGATGGACAATGGCCAGGGAGATGGTAAGGGAGAGGGAAATTTTTTCAAGATTTCTTCTTTTCTGAATAGTTAGGAGCATGAATGTGCAGGAGTGCCATCATGCACCTGTCTCCATTCAGCAACACTTTTGCTTTCTGTCTGTTGTCAAACTGAGATCAACTCCTTGGCTGCTTGCCTCCATTTTAAGTCTGTTCACATTGTTTCAGGTTTTCAAGGCCATCTCTGAGAAGAAAACAGATGAAAAAACTTACTTTAAACTGAAAGGAGACCTGCAGCCTGCTCTGTTGACCTGGGACTCACACAATTCACTCTGATGCTTTGGCAGTATACCAGAGTTTATTTTTTTGTACTTCTGTGAGAGGAATAGGATAACTAGGTAGTACAAAGTGTGCTTTCATGGTAGCAGGGAGCATGGAATATGTTAAACTGCAGCAGAAACTCAGGGAAACTGGGCAAGCATGCCATATTTTTTGACATTTTGAGACACATCACAGTTTTATCAGAAATTTGCAAAAGCAGATGTTCATTTAAGAATAGAAAAGATATCATGATTAATCGATTAAAAACAATTAATTCTGCCTCCTGTTTAGGAAGGGAAATCACAAAGATAGGGAGTAGGCATCACAAAGCTCACTCACATCCCAGTGGGATGCTCACTGTTGAAGATGGTTATGGAATATGTATGATTTCTTGCAAAAACCTTGTTCAATTTCTCTACAATTTTCATTAAATCTTGATAATTCCTTACATTCTCATACTTCAGTTTACATACTAGAATTTCCCAATTGGGATTCTTGTTAGTTGCACATCTATAAGAACTCTACACAGGGCTAAGGTGGAGGGGTTTTTAGTGCAAATACAGACATGGAGTGTCTGTAGGTGACAGAGCTGTTCTAATGTCTCTGGGGTACTTGTGAATTCTGTGACATTCCCAAAGCTATTTCTGGTTCTTAACAAATATGATTATTGGGTTGCATATGCAGTAGATTTCAAACATGCCCTAGTGAAAAAGGAAAGGTACCCACAAGTCACATTGTGCCAGGCTGTCCATGCACCATCAAACAAGTGGATACACTTATCATAGAAACATAAAATCACAGTGTTGGAAGGGAACCTTAAAGATCATCTACTTCCAACCCCTGTGCAATGAGCAGGGATATTTTCATCTAGATCATATTTCTCAGAGCTCTGTCCAACCTTAAGTTAAATGTTTCCAGGGATGGGGCATCCACCACCTCTCTGGGCATTCTGTGACAGTTTTTCAGCACTCTCTTTGTAAAGAACTTCTTCCTTTTGTCTAATCTGAATCTACCATCTTTTACCTATAACATTACCCATTGTCTTACTCCTACATGCCCTATAAAAGAGTTTATCCCCATCTTTCCTATAGGCCTCCTTAAAGTACTGAATAGCTATAGTGAGGTCTCCCTGGAGCCGTCTCTTCTCCAGTCTGAAAAAGCACAACTTTTCCAGCCTTTCTTCATAGGAGAGGTGTTCCAGCTCTCTACTAATTTTTGTGACTCCCCTGTGTTAGACTTGCTCCCACAGATCCATGTCCTCCATGTGCTGGGGTTCCTGGGGCTGTACTCCAGACTCCAGGTGGAATCTCACGAGGGCAGAGGGGTAGAATCACCTCCCTGCTGGCCAATCTGATGCAGCACAGGATATGGTTGGTTTTCTGGGACATTTCCAGCTTCTCATCCACCAGCAGCCCTAAGCCTTTCTTGGCAAGGCTGCTCTCAGTCCTTCAAACCCCAGTTTATATAATCCTAGGGTTTGGCCTGACTCAGGCACAGGACGTTGCACTTGGCCTTGTTGAACCTCTTGAGGATCTTGTGCGCTGGCTTCTCAAGCTTGTCCAGGTCCCTCTGGGTGGCATTCCATCCTTCAGATGTGTTAACCCTACCAATCAGCTTGGTGCCATTTGCAAACTTGTTGAGGGTGCACTTGATCCCTTAGCCCATGTCACTGTTAAAAACCATGAAACTGTACTTGTCCCCATTTGGACCCCTGAGGGACACCACCTGTTTTTTACTGACATCAGGATATTGAATCCTTGACCATTGCCCTCTGGATGGTACCATAGTTCCACCAATTCCTCACTCAGCACACCCACCAAATCCATCTCTCTCCAACTGAGAGTCGGATGCTGTGAGGCACTGTCCCCAAGACCTTACAGAAGTCCAGACAGGCGACATCCATGGCTCCCCCCTTGTCCCCTGGTGTAGCCAACTCCATCACAGAAGGCCACTATGTCTGTCAGGTGAGACTTGCCCTTGGTGAAGCCATGCTGGAGGTTGTGATTCACCTCTCTGTCCTCCATGCAGCAAAGCTGCCATGAAGGTCTGTTCCATTATACTCCCAGGTCTTAGGGCTGACAAGACAGTAGTTCCCAGGATCCTCTCCTTTATGCCCTTTAGGAAAATGGGTGTGATGTTTCCATTTTCC
Organism: Ammospiza nelsoni; assembly: GCF_027579445.1. Classification (NCBI taxonomy): domain Eukaryota; kingdom Metazoa; phylum Chordata; class Aves; order Passeriformes; family Passerellidae; genus Ammospiza; species Ammospiza nelsoni. The sequence continues at coordinate 136,329,435 of NC_080633.1, forward strand.
AGTCACTTAGGGCTTCATTTGACTGCCATGATTTTTCAAATGTCATGAAGAGTGGCTTGGCAGCTACATCAGCCAATTCCCTCAGGACTCTGGAATTTATTTCAATATCCCATAAACTACTGTATGTTCAAGTTCCTCAAGTGGTCACAAACCTGATCTCTAACCATGAGAAGGATTTTACTCCTCTAGTTCCTGTCTTGCAGTTTGGATACTTCTACAACTTGCACTATGCTTGCGGAGTTTAATGTGGAACAAAACAAGAGAGAACACTGCCTGTGTAATAAAATCTTAGAATAGAAATCAGCTAAATTACCACTGTGATGCATAAATATGCTTATTTGCATAGGTACAAATCTGCATTTTACATTTGCAACAAAACTTTAATGTGTTGTTTGTGAAGGTGTGTTTCCAGCAGCTCAGTAACTCAAAGACAAAAATAGAGTAGTAGCAAACAGTTGAAACTGAAATGATGATTTTTTTCCCCCCTGTTCCTTTGTTATTAAGAATTCTATTTGAGAAATTGTGAAAGAAGCACTGTATCCCTCACTGGCTCATAGATTTTATTGTTTGTGACTATCACCAATGTGGACAGTAAAATTAAAAGGTATGGCAAATTACAGGCAGAATAGTCAGCCAGTAATACAGACAAATAAGCTTTGAATTATGTTTCAAGCATTATTTGATAAAAAAAAGGTTCAACAATAATAAAAAGAACAATAACCTTTCCAGTAACCATATACTTTTTGGTTCTGTACTTCTGTTTTGATAGAAGAGTTAGTACTTTTTATACCAATTGTTTCAGAAGAAATTGTGGATTTTAATGTTTGATCACTGAGAAAAGAAAAAAAAATCCATCTCAAAAGTTCCTTTGCTCCTGTTTTTCACTGATGAATCTCTCAGGTGACGAGAAACAAAAAATATTCTTATCCACCAGATGCAATTTACAATGAAAACTGAGTTAAATACTCCGTAGTATTTTGACAAAAAATTTCATATCACAAAAATGTTTTGGACAAAAAATTTACCTCATAAAAATTGTTATGCTAGAAGATGTTTTTGAACTGTTTCATTTTAACTATGTTTCAGGTCAAAAGTATTCAGGCTGAAGCTTATTGCTATTCCTTCACTGTGCTCAAGCCAACAGCAGAGGGCACAGCTCCCCACTGAAATTCTCCAAGCTGGAAATAGTGTAACTCTGCCTTATTCTGATTTAAATATATTCTATCAGGAACAACGTTTTGATTAAAACAATGCAGTTTCAATAGTCAGTGACACCTCTGAAAGAAGGCATTTCTCTTGCTATTTATTCAACAGTCAATTCTGTACAAAATAATGAGATTTAGTTAATGCCTAATGCAACTTCCAGAATAAATGCTATCACAAATCACTGAAGTATCATAGAATTATGGATTGGTTTGGAAAGAACTTTAAAGATCATCCAGTTCCAGTCCTTGGAACTGGATGGTCTTTAAAACATGAGCATGGGCAGGGAACCTTCCACTAGACCAGGTTGCTCAGGCCCACATCCAACACTTGGTCTTGAACACTTCCAGACATTCAAAACCTTTTTGGACAACCTGTTCCAGTGCCTCACCACCCTCACAGTACTTCCTACTACCTAATACAAACCTACCCTCTCTTAGTGAACAGCCACTCCCTTTGTCCTGTCACCACACATCCTTGTAAAAAAGAACTAAAATTTTCGGAACTACAAAAATTGAATACATTTGGTTACCTTAGACAAATATCTGCTCCATGCATACAGTACCACAGATACAGCTCAAATAGATTCTCAAACAATAGCAGTGACATATATATATATATATATATATGTGTGTGTGTGTGTGTGTGTGTGTAGTTATGTATGTATGTACATACATACCTGGCAAAACTATGTTCAAACTCATCCGCAGTTCCAGCTGAAGTGTCTAAATCATGAACACGTGTCATTCAAGCAACAATTTTCAGCAAACTTCTGACACACAAATATGATTTTCAACTTCAGGTCCAAAATGGATTCTTTTAAATGTGACAAAAAACCAAGAAGGACAAGCCTGCTTGGTGAAAACCCCTAATGTAGGGAAGGTAAAATATACCAACACAGTCTGTCTTTCTCTTTTGTAGGTTATATCTATAAATCTGAGTCTGTTGCCACTATATATGATGTTTTCATGTTAAGATACAAAGTTAAAAGGAAAATACAAAAACATAAAACTACCCTGTCATTTCTAATATTGTTTAATGTTTTGTCAGTACAATATACGGCAAAATATTTTTTTGTTATAATTTCCTGTCCACCTACAAATCTCTTCTGTTATCTAAACATACATATTAGTTGCAATTTAATATATTCCCTGAATTTGAGGTGCATGATGACAGCAATGAAGTTTTGTTGTTATTTGCTTGAAAATATGGAGTAATATTCCTAGTACCCAGTTACAAGAAAAGATAATGAATACTTCAGTATTTGGACACAAGTTTATTCCTTGCTTCAGACTTTGGCTGTTCTTTTAATTGGGACAGGGAGTTACAGGCTGCAGTTCTATTGTTTTTATATATATTGATGTACTATATTTCACAACTTAAAATATATGCTCAGTTAGCATTAAAAGCCTAAAACTATAGGCCATAGCAGATAAAATTCCCCAGTTAAGAAGACACTTTCCCTGACACAGAGGCGCCAGGTTTGATCCTACCCACAATAGCCAGCTGTGCACACACACACTGAGCTGTATTCTGACATTAGCAAAGCCCAGTGCATGCAGCAGGTGTGGGGTAATATGAGACAACAGCTCTTCCATAACCATCAGGGCCCTATCTCACACCTTTATGCTGCAGACCAATGTTTACTATGACTTATTTTATTTTTAAGGTGATCCTTATCTCCTGCACCAGGATGGCCAGAGCTTCCTCAGATCAAGCAGTGACTGGTCGCTTGGAAGCACCCTCCTGTTTCACCCCAGAACTTTCATGACTTTGCAACTTTTCCCCACTGGTTACAATAGCTGTATGGGAAGATTGTCTAATACAATATTTAATTGTGACCAGATCATTGCAAATAACAGTATCTCGATTCTCTGTAAATGTTAAATAAAAAAGGTCACTACAAGAGCTAATGAAATATTTAGCAAGAATGTTTACAGAGTTTTTTTCACAAATCAATACACTATTGAGATATGTAGTATCTGAAAATTAAAAAATGAAAAAATAATTTCAATGTAAATATGATAATATAATATAATTAATATAATATTTTTCAGAAGAGCTTTCTGGGTTTTTTCCTGACTAGCATCCTTAAAATAAGACTACTTTTCATTAATTTCTATACTATGTTCATTTTTAACTTCATGCTCTCAAATAACATCAGTAGGTGTCCTGCTGTGCATAAAATTAAACACATCTATAATGTTTTGCAGGTTCAGAGCTTTAGACATTAAAATTTTGCACACATTCACCCAGAAAGCCAGGGATCCACTTCTATTTATACTGTGAAGGCTTTGCCAAGGCTATCACATTTCATTAATCCCAGTTTCCTGGAAGGCTGCTAACAATTTCCCTGCAGAGTGGGGTAGCCTAAAATGTGCAGACAATAATCAGTGGTTGATGGAATACAGGGTTGTGTTTGAAGAAGTGTATTAACATTCATTATCCTCAGCCTTTCTATGCCCTGTTCTGCTGGGACATTTTTTCTGGTTTCTGTCTCAGCAATTTAGTCCCATAAGTTCTAATGTATTTGAAAAACATAACATCTGGACTACAAGAACAGTGGAAGAATGCATAAGAGCCACAAAAATAAACTGCTTTAAAGCATACTATTTTAACTTAAATATTTTTTAAAATTTCTTCCATCCTTATGGCAATTTACAAAAACCTTTTCTTTTGGAAAAAATATTTCAGTGCTCTTTGAGTTCAGGTATTTCCTCCTAGCGTGAAGTTGCTGTAGAAAAAGCCTTGAAATGAGTTTTGTCAGCTAGATAAGGGATCTGAAAGAGGTTGCCCAAATGGAAAGAGCTGTGCAACAAGCTTTCAGCCACTCCTTCTAAGCTGCATTTCTTGGGACTTCTTTCTTTAAAGTCAAACCAAATTTCTTTGCCATCTGGAGAAAGTCTTATTGCACAGCCACACTGTAATTTCAAGAATTTAAAAAATTGAGAAGTCTATTAAAAAAAACACAGGGCTCTTTTTCTTTGAATCCTGGCTCTTGGACTTTGCATGAGGTCAAGAGATCCTTCATAACATTAAACTTACTCCCTGCATTCATACAGAAGAAAAATGAAAAGGAGTTGACAGACAGTTTTTTATTTAAAGTTCTAAAAATCAGCAGAATCAGAATTAATTTTCTTTAATTAAGAAATACTTGTAATTAAATATTTTAACAACAGTGATAGGATCATGGCTAAAAGCTGAAGTGCACTTAAGGATGTAGAAAGAGAAAACAGTAATGGCAGGAATCATAAGCCAGTTGTGTTGGGTTTCAAGAAGCAAAGCAGTTGTTGTGTCAGTCACACACAAGCTGCTGCATTAAACCAGAGTCTAGAATTACTTTATAGCCAGGCTGATGTGACAGTGAAAAGGTCACAGTTCCGAAATCTTGGCTCCGCTTCCCAGAGATCGTTTTACCAAATGTCTGCCATCCTCACCTCGTACAGAAAGAATATTTTTCATAGTCATAAAATTGACATTGATTATCTGATCAAGCAAAAGAAACTGTGGTAATATTTCCAAATTATATTCCCATTGCATCTGTATAACAAGATAATGTTCATATTTCCTTTGGTATTATTCCTAAAACTTCATTCCTTTCTTAGAAAAATCAAAATTACCTTGCCCCACTCTTCTGTATTCTTTGTCACTGAATTTCTTTATATTATATTGTCCATCTATCATGCTGTAATGCACCATCTGTTTCAGACAAACCATAAATACATTTTCAAATCTCTCTGGGTTAGTCCCATCTAACTAGTCACTTTCTTTTCCAGTAGTTCAGCTGATAGTTCTTGACTGCAGGCAGAAGGTCTTTGATAACTACATATAACTCCATATATAAAGTTATAGATAGATACATAACTATAGAACTTTGATAAGTCTATATAATCAGCTCACAGTAACAAACATAGTCTACAGACAACAGATGGCAGACAAGAAACTGAGGGGTCTCTCTCGCCCTGCCATGAGTGTGAACAATTGCAGATGATTTGGTGCTCTAGCTCTCTTAGAAGTGAAGGAACTTTTCTCCTCTATTATTATCAGGAGCAATGATAATTGAAATCAGATCTGGTCAAAAGTCAAAATTTCTGTTCTCGAAGATGCACATTCTGTTTCAAAATAGCTGATATCATTTTAGTAATCTGACTTGGATCAGAGATAAGCAGTTGAAGCTGTCTTTCAGCTGACATTTGTGGTGTTAATTTTTCTTTGAACATTTTCTATTGTGATGAAACATAATTTCTGAACAACCCAAAAAAAAAAAGAACAGAAAAATGCAATCCACCTATGACTGAGAGGTACCTGAAAGTTGTCATATCCCTAATCATCACTGCAACAAGTTTTACAGGTTAGAACACAACTTGCACTATGGGGCCTGAAATTCCTGACGTCAGCTGCGGACATCTGCAAAGGCAGATATCAGTTGTTTCCCATTACTGAGAATAGCCTGTAAGAAAAACAGGAAAATGTCAACAGGTTCCAGTTTTGCAACTCAGGATGACAAGGCAAGTTTACATAATCTATGATAAATTTTATTTTATATAGAAATAATTACTCCATACACTCTGTTCAAATGTTTACAAATATGGATAATGCCACAACCACTTAACTACACTGCAGCACTTATCAAGCATAAGGTCCCAAAAATGCAATCCTGCTTTTAAGTATGCATGAGACAGAGTTTAGCCAGGAAAAATACCACATGTGTTAGCAGAACCTAGCTTTAAAACTGCCAGATATCAATCCCCAAAAGATTGCATTGAAGATATCCAGCAGTATAAAAATGGCATGAGATAATTTCCAAAACATCTGAAGCTGGTAGGACTTGGTAGGTTTTGGACCTTCTTTCTAATTAAGAGCATTGCTGGTTGTATTACTGTAGCATTTAATAATATATTGACCATTTTCTTGAACACAGATTGTTGTTTACCACCACTAAAAGCTACGGAGATTGACTATTTTTTAGTGATTTTTCAAAATCAGTATTCTAAAATCTTCTTATAAATTTCTTAAATCACTGGCATGGATTTTAAACAAGGCTGAGCATCCACTGCTTTCTTTGTAGTCTTCATTTTTATATCATAATTATCCTTTGGGTTATTTAGTGTAAAGCTCTTTCGACAGTATATGAACAGTTAGAATGATTTGTATTTTAATTTGGCATCTAACTCACGTCTGTTTTAATATTTGTACTGAATCAAAAAGTAAAGTTTTTCTGTAAATAAAGATAAGGAAACCACACCGTTTCCTTATTACAACCATATTACAACCTCTTATCATAGTTTCTCATGCCATTCTGGAGTCATGTGAAATCAATAAAGGCTGGTTAGAAAATGCTAATATCTTTACTGTTTGAGCAGACATATAAAAACCATTATTTAAGCTAGAAATTCAGAACAAATTCAAATCAGAGATTTTTCTTAACAATTTTCATTGGCACCAGTAGCATTTTTTAAAAGAGGACAGCACCTTGAAAGGAGCAAAAAAGGCAAGTTTGAGCTGCAGTTATCAAGGCAACAATGGTAAAAGTAATCTTTAAAAGAAAACCAAATTTTTAATGATATATTTATTTATTTTAATTGTAACAATAATAAGTTACATGGATTATATATCAAGTATCTTTATTATGTATACAACTCCATGGGAAAGTGACATCAATTTAGTACTGGTACAGAATTAGAAGCAGAAAACTTCAATTACTTATTTTTCCTGGGACCTGAGCACTCAGACATGTTATACTCTATTGTCAGTGGAGACCTTCAGTCTCCTACAGATACTAAAACTAAATATGTTAAAGAAAAGATCTTCTGTGCATCACTTGGAAACCTTCCAGATGCAAAGAGATCATCGGTGTTGGACTTTCATTCCACATGAAATTTAAGGATAAAGACAACCCCTCCAGTTTGTAAAAAGGGGACCTGAAAAGGGGGATACAAGATTTCTTTTTTCACTCTCTTTTTAAAAAATTTATATAGAAAGAGTATTTACTTTTCAGGAGTACTTATATAGATTAGGAAATGCTTTCTAATTCTGTTATACTAGTTGGCAACACCTTTTAAATGTCAGAGAAGATCCAAATTATGTTCTTTAAGACTAGGACATGTTGACAAGTGTTCTTGTGTCAATGGTAAAAGGTAATTTCCCAGTAGGAAACCTCCAGGATATTTACTGGTTTGGGGAGGGGAACATAGGAGGAGACTTTTTAAACATAGTTACTCAATTGTGCCTTTTTTTTTTTTTAAATCTACAGCTGGAGGTTTATACATATGCAAAAGTTGACACTATTAACCCATAAGAAAACACTCTGGACTAAGGGGTTTCTTTCCCTTTGGAGAGTCTTATTACCTTGATAGCAAAGGAGATTTCTTTCTGCAGATGTGTGATGTTGCAAATGCAACTCCAGGTACATATTTCTAGGCATCATGCACAATTACAGGTGCCTATCACTACAGTGGAGATCAATACACTTTTATGTGCTTGTAGGGAAGGAATTAATGGTAATAACCAATAAGCAATGTCAGTAACATCTGAGTACACCTGGGGCAGCTCATACTCTAAATTCAGAAAACATCAAATACCTATAAATGTTACCTCTGTGAAGAAACAGACCTTTAAACCACTGTCATACTCTCTAGAGTAGAAGATGTATTCACATATATTTCACCTGAATTTGGAAATTGTGTCAAGGAGACTTTCAGATTTACTCTGACTGATGCACTCAAATACATACCCAGGATCAAAACCTTCAATGACTTTGTCTTAACTGCATAAACTGTCAGGGTTTTTTTCTCTAGATACTTAAAAATAATCTCATGTAAAAAATGTGAATAGAGAGAAAGCTCCTTGCACAGTATAAAAATCTTTGAAATCTATAACTTAGCTGTCAGAAAGACTTTATTGATTGATAAAGTTTTTACCATACTTCATGCAAGGCTGACTGGAGGACCCCTTTCTGGATCATAAATGTTGCAGCAGTTTCATTTCCATTCCAAACTAATGAGCAAGGCTCAGAGCACACAGTGGATGGAAGGAAATATGCCTCAGAGGCAATGAAAGAAAAGACAAAGTCAAGTTTTTAAGGTCTGTTCACATATATCATCCATAGGGGAAAAAAAAAAAAAGCATTTTCAGATAGCTTTGGTAGTTATTTTATTTTCCAAAAGCAATACCATCCCTGCATGTGCAATGATGACCTTGCAAAAACAAATTGGGCTATGTTGACTGTGCTTATTAAGCTAAATTTAAATAATCAAATCCATATTTAAATAGTGGAATAGGGCTGTAAGGTACAGGTATAAAAGTAAATAACCTCTGGTAAATGTTTTAAAGGTCACTGTACAAGTACATTGAGCTTGATACTACATCATCTGCTTTTCAGAGAGCCTGACCACCCGATGCCCCACTATAACTGCAGCTGGAGCTCCTCAAAGCTACAAGCATGCTGATCACTGCAAGGTGGTTGGGTTTGTTGGTTTGGTCCTCCTGGCTTTTCAAGGAGAGCAAAAAAGAAGGCAACACAGAAGAAATTAATGAAGCAAAGAGGGGGAAAAAGTTGTCTAGAAAGGGCTCCAGCAGCTGTTCCAGTACATTAAATATATCTTCAGATAATGAAGCAAGGTCTGTTTTACAAAAATTTAAAACCATCTCTAAAATAACAGGTTTTGTTTTCCAGTGCTTTAAAGTCCTGCTAATAGTCATCAGCATACAGAAATTATTAATGTTCTTTCTATGTAATATTATCTTTGGCAGCTTTTTAGATTTTATGAACATTCCAACATGAGAAACTAAAGACATGGATTATACATTTTTTTATCCAGGATTAGGAACACACAGCGAGAACCATCTCCCTTTTCTCTTGCCAGAGTGATCAAGTTATCTCACTTGATACAGCCAAGATAAGAAAGGGGTGTCCCCTTAGAATTGCTTTCAGTTGCAAAGAGATAGTGCACTTCAGCTGTGTATAAGCAGTGCATGATTAAGTGTTTAATAGTTTGTTTTGAATCAATAGTTTAAAATATGTTAAAACAATAAAGATATTAAGTTGAAAATATAGCAATTCTGATTTAAAATTAAACGGAATTAGAAACAAAAAGGGATTGAAATCAGAATTTTAAGATTATGTCTATTACATGATAATTCCCATGTTCTGTTTCTATATTTTAGAATCTCCTTGTATTTTAAGAAGATTTTATATTTTCTCTTGTGATATTGCTGAAACATTATACAAGTAATCCAGGACTAGTCTATTGCCATTACTAAGAATTGCTAAGCATATTCATAGGTGAGATGGCATTTAAAGAAATTCTTATGCTTTCCAAACTGAAAGTTCATATTCCACAGGAAAAAAAGGGGGGGAAAAAAAAGCTCAAGATACAATAATACAATATACAACATTAGACTAAACATAATTCCTTTAAACTCTATGACATTCATGGACATACCATCAATATTTTGCAGTAAATGGGACTATTGTGGGTAAATATGACACCATGTGTAGCAAAGTGGTTACACTCCTCAAAATGCTATTTATGTGCTACGTTTTTAAAGGCATGCACTGCAAACTGTTAGCAGCAGAGTTAGAAAAATGTCTGTCTTTTGTAAGCTGTGCTTGTCCACATCTCTGTGTACTTACCCCTAAATTGTCTTCAGGAATCCCTGCAGTTCTGCCTACCCAGGGCAAAGCCTGAGTGAGTCCTGACAATGCCAGGGCAATTCATCTGACCACCATAAATCTGCAAGCATTCACAAGCACATTCTCAGTTTCCTCAGACCCTAAGAGTGCAGAGTGGCTTTTCTATTTCTCACTGATTGTGGCATTCCTTTGTAATAAAACCAGCAAAATTGATCCTGTTAATTGGTTTTTAGCTTTATCTCATTCACTGGAAGGCAGACAAGAATTTGAATGCAGCTGAGGCTTTCAACAAGCTGGATAGCTTGGCAATTGTCACTGTTTTCATGGAGGCTGGTTACTGACATACTGAAAAAAAATATCTTTCTCTTCCCTTTCCTTATCAAAGCTGCAATGATGAGGACTAGAAAAAATACACCTTCGTGTTAAGCAGGTGGAGTTGATTGACTCTTATGCTGATACAGCAAATATTTCCACCTTTGCCCATGCTTCCAGATGGATGTTTTACCCAAATGCCCATTTGAACCACAGACCCCTCAAGAAGAGCTGTATTTTAAAACATGGATGCTAGTGAACTTGTGTTCTTTCATTTACTTTTGTAACAAGAAATGTTTACACCTTTCATGTTTGTTTTCCACCTTATTTACAACAATATGGACTTTCTCAGACAGACTCCACAAGAACAACATAAAGCATTAAGAAAGAAATTAGATTTCTAGTCAACCCCCCCGCTATGTAATTGATGTGGTTTTTGTTTGAAATTAAGTACCTGCCTTAAATTATGTCAGCAAACATCATGTGTTAGGGTTTTGCAGCATGTGTTGCTACAGACAGAGCTGCTTCTTTGACATTTGCATGCCTCTGACTATATGGCCATGGTGTAAACATTTACAGGTCTTCACACTTCCCCTATAAACTACAGAGAAATTTCAAATTCCTATTCCAAACATATTCAAAAGCTGAATTGTTTTAAATAGAAAATAGCACCTCTGCTGCAATAAGCTTCATGCAGTGAGCCATACTCACAGGACCACCTTTTCAGCTAACCAGTGTATGTAGCCAGCAACTGGATCACCAATGCCTTGGTCAGAGACATGCTGCCACAATGTAGTAGCACAGGTATAGCAGAACCTGTGAAATGAATGAAATTATGTTCTATCTGGTTGACTTGTGTAGCATTGCTGTCCTGTGCCATTAGCTTATTAAGCATGATGAGAGAAGTCAATAATAACTTAATTCAATGTCATGCATTTGTAAAATACACAATGGAATCATACTGTGCCCTGTCTTTATTCTATTCCAAAACAGGCACTATTTTATGAATAATTTTTCATATGAAACAGATTTTGAGATATCACAAGTAATTTACACCTGGAAAAAAAGAAAAGGAGAGATCATTTAGTCTTATTCTCCAGGCTTGGAATTAAAGAAAAAAATTGTTAATTGAAAATGCAGAAGAGAGAGCACAAACTGCAGATAAGCACATAGCAGCTGAAATGCAATAATTCAGCTTAGCCTTAGACCTCCACCTTGATGAAGGAGTATTTCCCTTTTGTCAAAAAAATTGTATTTTCCTAATAATATCAATCTCTGATGCAGAATCATGAACAAAATGGGAGCTCATCTATGAACATGGGAATGAGGAACTCAGTATTCATAAATATTCTCCACTTCTATACTAATTAAAAGGCAGACAAGTAACATTTAGTCAGCTATTCCTGCAATCCTCATCCTATTACCTTATTAAGCAAAGCTAGTGAAATACCTCTTTCTGTTTGTAAGAAAACATAATAAAAACAGTTATGAAGAGACCCATAATTCTCTGATATTCTCTTATATAATAACTGATATCTTCTTTATGAGCAATCCTGAAACCACAGTGCTTTACTCTGCCTTGCAGCAGCATCATCCCTTTAACTGCCAAGAACCAAAGAATGATCATTTTCACGCCTCTCAGTTCTTCAGAAAAAAAGCTGATGGTGCTTGTGGGAAAAATGAGAACAGGACACAGGTATATAATTTTGCCTGGTTTCAAAGCAATTACCTTCCTAATGATGGCAAAAAAATTAAACTCCACAAAGAGACCACAAGTGGAACGCCATTGACAAATGGGAACAAATTTGTTAGGCAGAACAGCAGCTTTCTATATAGAACCGTTTAATTTATAACTCCTTTAAAAATGTCTCTAATTGGCTATGTCCTGTAATTTCTCAGATTTAGAGTGGACCTGAGCTGCAGAGCTGTGGGTTCAATCATTTGAAAACCTTTGCATGCGTGCACAAGGGTGACAGGAAGTAGGTAGCTGCACCTACTGGTTTGTCTCAAGTTAATTTCCAACATAAAGACTTCACCCTTCATCCTTAAGTGTAACTCCTTCAGAAATGACCTTTAATAAAACACAAGTGCAAACATCAGGTAGAAACAATTTTGAAAATCAAATAGACCTGATTATGACATAGAAAACGAATAAGTGATTGACAGCCTAGGAAATAGTAAGGAAAAGGAAATGTCCTTAATTTGATCAAGAAAAGGCAAGCTAATTTCACAAAATGTCCAGACTTTGACTCACAGAGTAGAATATTTATGAGAATAAATCTCTTATTTATAAGAGATAAAGTCTCTTATCTTTATAAGCAAAGAAGGATGATAAAATACAAACAGGATTGCAGTTTAGCTATCACTATATTGACATCTAATGGGACTTACTGGCAATATAAAAGAGCAAAAGAGATGGAAAGGAAGACTACCCAGTAATTTGAATGGGAGAGGAGAGGAGAGGAGAGGAGAGGAGAGGAGAGGAGAGGAGAGGAGAGGAGAGGAGAGGAGAGGAGAGGAGAGGAGAGGAGAGGAGAGGAGAGGAGAGGAGAGGAGAGGAGAGGAGAGGAGAGGAGAGGAGAGGAGAGGAGAGGAGAGGAGAGGAGAGGAGAGGAGAGGAGAGGAGAGGAGAGGAGAGGAGAGGAGAGGAGCTGGAAGAATATCACCAGGATTCCCAGTATACGACTCCCTGTGTTATAGTAATGCATTTTAGCTTCCTTGCAGGCCTTATTGAAGTTTTTCTGCATTAGCAGAGAGCTCAGAAAAAAACGTTGGTTTTTTTTGTTTTTTTTTTTTGACTGTTTAAGTCATTAAGTCTTTTGTAATGCACTGAGGTAACCAAGTAAAAACTGCAGCCTGAAATGAGCACTTCCCTTACCACCAATGTATTGCCACCTGATGATCCCCTTTCAGATATCCATTACCTTCACCTCCCATTTTTTCTTTGGAGAGCTACTGCTCAAATTTGACAAATCTGTAAAATCTAGAAGCTGGAATACCTTAGAATCATAGAATGGCCTGGGTTGGAAGGGATCTTAAAGATCATCTATTTCCAAACCCCCTGCCATGGCCAGGGACAATTTCCACTAGACCAGGTTGCTCAGAGCCCCATGCAACATGGCCGTGAACACTTCCCAGGATATTCATTATGTCTCTGATACCCATTGAGTTGGGTGATGTGTAACTTCCACTTAATTTTCTCATACACATACACACACCAGGGTGGAAATCTAAGACTGAGCTGGGAAAAGTCCCAGACCAGACATAGCAGGGCAGGGGAGTAGCATATATCTGCCAAAACTCTGCCACACAGCCATGGTGACCCAGGCCAGGCCCACAACACCTAATTCAGCCACAGCTGAGCCTGCAGGGCCCACCCTGAGGAGACCAGTGCTGACTTTGCCAGCACCAGGTGAGACAGTTTCCTAAGCACCATTTTTGACCCTTTGATCACAAAAGCCTCAGCTATTCACAGAAAACCCGGTGGCACAAGGACATGCCTTTCTGAGGCCATAGATGTGATGTGTGGTGGTGATTTGGCCTTATTGCCACAAAGGAATCTTATTGCCACTGGAGTCTTTGGCAAACTGCTCATTAGCCTCAGCTGAACAGGATAAAGAAGCGAATGGGGCCAAAAGATTGCAAAAGTCTGGCATGACTAATGCAATTAAATATTTGGTGAATTTGGGACATTCAGCATCCAGACCAATGCTATAATATGAATCGCTAATGGTTGGAACTGCTGGTATTAGAGGACTTTTCCAATGTAAATGATTCTGTGATTCTAATATGCAAGATCAAGACATGCACTGCCAATACTTTTAGAAGTGGCACCTCAGAGGATATCTTCTCCTGCCCAGCTGTAAGCTCGATCCTTCAGCTGGAGGGTGTTAACCAGGAGACAGCTGAGGCCTGGGGCAATCTGGTCATCTGGGCTGTCCCTTGAAACCAAACTGCTTCCTCAAGATAAGAAGATACTAACCCTTGGCACCCCTGCAATGTGACACCAGGAAATGTTTAGATTTACCCTTTAAAAATGTGTTAGGACAGATTTGGTAGTAGTGGCGCAAAAAGCTGTCAGCAACTGATGTGATAGAACCACCCCTGTCTTATCAGGAGGTTCCCCATGAGGAAGAGCAAGGAGGGGACATCCACAGCCCTTTCTGTGCATGTCATCATGTCATCAGGCTTCCCTGCACTCCTCAGGGGAGGCCAGATCTGCACCTCCCCTCTGTCCCTCACCAAACTGTGTGCTCTTGCATTGATCTGCACCATTGTGAAGTGTGGTCTAACAGCCTCTCAAGATCCTTTTTTCTTAATTATCTTCATGGAATTATCCAGGTTGTTTCTGCTCCATATTTTGGAGTTCTGGTCCCATGGATCCATTGTGTCTTCTGTCTGTAAAAATGCACGTATTTAAGAGAAATGCCTGAAAACAGCCACCATCAGCTATTCTGAGTGCTTTTAGCCCTTGAACACGTCCTGCAGGGTTAACGTTAAGGCAGGATTTCCCAAGGCTGTCATCCAACAATCTGGTACTTTGCATTTCTTTTACATATCCCGCAACAAACTTTGTAGCATGAATTCTTTTGTTATTGGGTCAAGAGAGAGAAAGGTTCCAGGGATAGCCTCCAGAGAGCTTTAGATAACTATTGCAAAGGAAAGCTCCACCAAGACCTACAGAATTGTTTCCTATTTCACTCACTGTGCCCTGCTTCACCTCCTAGGTTCCCCTAGCATGAACGTTGCTGTCCTATCCTGTGATCTTTTAGTTCTACTTCCAAGCATTTGCTGTAGACATATTTCTTTCCTCAACTGACATTTTAACTCATTTGAGAATATCTGATTGATGAGAGAGAGGTGGAGAACAGACACTTGGCTCAAGCAGTTGCATGACTAGACCTTTATGTACAGGAGATCAAGCTCTAGATATACTTCTGAAATCTCATTTCTGTGGTACTACAGCAAGTTGTGTCAGTTGTGAAAGGAACATAGCTGGAATTCAAATAAATTATTCAACAGTATTATAATTATAAAGGACTATATATTAAGACTTAATTGTATTAAAGGCTGTGACATATATTGTGCTCTTACTCATGTTCTTCTATATATCTGCAAACATACAGGGATATAGTTATTCCAGCGAGATGGTTAGACTAATAATAAGACTCAGCAGCTACTTCTGAGCTCTTGCTCTTAAAGGTTATGCCTTAAAAATCTCTAAACACCATAACAGAACTGATCCATAGGGCTGGAGCGTCTGTTAATTCAGAGATCTTCTAGGTAGTCAGTACTTCAAGGAAATTAAAAGCTTCTTTTTAAATGGCTAAACAAGGAGTTAAGTATCCAGTTGAAAGTACTGACATAATGTGAATCCTGCAAAACTACAAAGAAAAGTGGTGAAAAGTTAGAAACAGAAATGGATTTCTGCACAAGACTCCCATCCTAGACATGGCTCAGTCCCCTGGAGCAGACCTACCATTAAAATACAGCTTTCTAAAAGCACCTTTCAGTGCTCTCTCTAAAACCGGTATGTGACTTGTCCTGGAATATAGTCAACTCCCTCTAAATATCCAGTTTTCCATGCTGCAAACCTTTGCCCAAAGAGAAAGAAGAGGGGACTCAATTTCTAATCCTTGGTCTCACCCTCATGCTCCTGGCTCAGAGCGCAGGAACAGCTGGTTCTAGTTTGACTGCATACCTCACAAAGACAGTGGGTAAACAGCATTCACATAAGTGCTGGCTTCTGTGACACAAAAGTCACAAAAATATGGAATTTCTGATGAAAGACAACATGAATGACTTCATGCTAGACAACAGTGAATGGGACAAGCATTAACTGCAAAATTTTGCAAATAGGGAAAGGCACAAGAAAACATACAACAGGTTCCAGAAGATGCATTTTGGCACCTGTAATGAAAGTTAGGATGAATGCCAGTGGCTAAATTCAGTAGAGAACTCCAGAAAGCAGACACCAGGCTGCCTCTCTCATTTATGAGACATCTAAATACCCCTGTTGTGCAGGAATGCCATGCACTGCTCACACAGCAGCCAGCTTGTGGAGACCCAAGTGCCCAGACAGACTGGGGACAAGGTGTCACACAGCCACTCCAGGGGGATTTAGAAAGAGGAGAGGTGGTGGTGAAGTCCTGGGTCACACTGCTGTACGTGGCACCCTAAGCACGTGTCAGAAATGTTAGTTCCCAGAAATTTTAGTTAGTTAGTGCCCATACTAACGGCTGGAGAATGAAGGTTTTGGCCATGGTCAAGTGGAAGTTCCCCAGTGTGGTTTTGGCAAATGTCAGCTAGAGCTCTCTGCAAGAGAGCCTAAATTCACTAAACCAAGTGAGATGATGGTTTCTAATAGATTGTAAGGAATAAAATGTGCAGAAAATTCAGCTGCACAAACTCAGGACATGTTATGGCCCTTATTCCAGAACCAGAAATGAATCCTGACTTGTTTTATTTACCCTGAGAGGCAAAGATAATAAGTTCCCTGCAAGGCACAGCAGACATGCTTGATTCCACTCTGAAAAAGCAGGCAGTGTTGGTAGCTAGCACATTAATTCAAGAAGTAGGTGGCTCTTCCCTGCTCAGCCTGAGGCATCCCTGTTGCCTCTGCAAGAGCCTTGATGGGCAGCTTTTGAAACAGCTACACTGTTTATTAACAGGAACTGTTAAAATCCTGCCTTTTTGTCAGTCAAGACACTGATGTAACTTGGTAGTACTTACATGGTGAGTGTGATTTCATGCCTTGCTGTGAACTCAAAAAAAGTGTCAGCAAACAAGAATATACAACTAATTATAGTTATTTTTAGCCATCTAGCATCTCTTTTGGTTAGCGCTTTTATTTTTTGCTTAAATAGCTTTTCCACAGCCAAATGAGAAAAGTAACACTTAGTGCCAGTGAGAAGCATTAGCTCATGTGTGTTCCATGCCTACCACGGTGCTAGGGAAAAATGCCGGGTACTGGAAGTGAAGCACATCTTAGTACTCAAAGAGGTGCAGGCTGAAGTTGTCCCAGGCTGGGATGGCTACTGATTCTAAAGGGCTTTAAGCCATAAAAGAAAATTAGTTCACTATAGACATATAAATAACAGTATGTAAAGCACAACTAAACTGGAATATACACTCTTCCGGAAAACTAAATGGAGCTTTCTCTATTCTCTTATTATCAATAATAAGTTGTTCAGTCAGTCTTGTTTTCCTCCTGCATGAAATACTGGATGCAAGATGCAAGAGACCTTAGTTGAGTTGTTTTGTGTTTTTTTAAATCTCAACCCAGTTCAGCAGGAACTTAGTGGGAATGCCTCTACAGGCACCTCTGAACACAATGTTGGGATGCAATGCACCAGTCACTAGGGAAACCTAGTGCACAATCATGAGACTTCTGTATTATTTATGCAATATCACTCCTAAGCAGCATGTTTACCCAAGTGCTGTTCAGCTCTGATATCCTGGGTGTTCCCACTTGGCCATGGCTGCACTGCAGGGGCAGATTGCTGGATTACATCCTGATTGCCATAACCCAGAGGAGGGGCCATGTAGGCTGTGTATACCCTCTGTATGCTGACACAAAGGAGGAAATCCAGAGCAGTATAAATGACAGATATGCAAATAAATTAAACAAAGAAATGCAGCCAAGGACATGTTTGGCTTTCTGGGCTGTGGGTGCACATTCCCAGCTCACATCCAGCCTCTCATCCATCAGGACCCCTAAATCATTCTCGGCCAAGCCGCTCTTGATGTGTTCATCCCCAGCCTGTGTTGATACTAAAGGTATCAACCTGCCCTGGTACAGGTGCAGCACCTTGCACTTGATCTTACTGAACCTTGTGAGATTCCTATGGGCCCACTTCTTCAGCTTCTTCAGGTCCCTCTGGGTGGCATCCCATCCTACAGCTGTGTCAACTACACCACCACTCAGCTTGGTGTCATTCACAAACTTACCGAGGGTGCACTTGATGCCACTGTGTCATTGCTGGAGACACTAAACAGTACTGGTCCCAGTATAGACACTCAGGGACACCACTTGTCACCGATGTCCATCAGGACATTCAGCCATTGACCAATACCCTCTGCATGATATGTGAGCTATTTTTCATCCACTGAACAGTCCACCCATCCCATCAATCCCTCTCAAATTTAGAGTGAAGGGTGTTGTGTGGGACTGTGTCAAAGGTACTACAGAAGTCCAGATAGATGACATCCATGGCTCCTCCCTAGTTCACTGATGTAGTCACTTCAACCTAGATGCTGGGCATCTTAAATTGCCTCCCTGTCCTCCCTGTGCCTCAGAGGATCTCTTCCATGATCTTCCTAGAACAAAGGTGAGGCTGACAGGTCAGTAGTTCCCGGGGTGCTCCTTTCTACCCTCTTAAGAAATGGGTGCAGTCTTTCCTTTTTTCCAGATACCAGGGACTTCACCTGACTGATGTGACTTTTGAAATACCAAAAAGCTCTTTTAACACACATTTACATTCACATTTTCAGTGTGCTTGTGTGAACCAAGGAGCCTGCCTTGAGTCCTTACAGTGGTATTTAAATATCTCATAACTGAGAGAGACAGGTAGAGAAGCCCTTTGTGGAACCTCACACAGAGAGTGAAGCAACAATGGTGCCATAGCTGAAATTAGCACCACCATTCATCTGACTCAGAAAACTGAAGCAGAATCTGGTTTAAATAACTGATCAGATTTTCCATATGAATCTTCACTGAACCTTTTTAAAAAACCCCACAACTGGTTAATGATGATTACCTATGTTCAGCTGTATTTACTGTATGTATGAATTTGTCCTTGCCCAGAGCTTGCAGCCCGAATTTAAGGCACTGGCATAGTCTGCCCTGCTGCCCATGATTTGCCCAACAGCTTTCCATGGGCTCAGGGATGTCCAGCTAAGCCAGAATGTGCCAGACCTACAGAGCCTGCTTGGTAGTGCTGATGTGGCCGTGCACCATCCAGGCTCCCTGCACACAAATGACTGATTTCTTTTTTTATTTTAATTCTTGGGGAAATTTCTGGCACGTGGCTTTAGGCATGTGTGAGACTATGTAACAGCAATTGCTTATGGGAAATGGGAGAATTTAAATGCATAGGTTCACCTAATTATGTTTGGGTTTTTTTAAATCTGAGTATCTTTTGTTATGCAATTTTTTTTTCACAATCTTGTTTCACTTTTAAGAAAGGAAGTAAATCACTATCAACAGCACATCCTTAATACATGAGTTATATTGCATACTCTTCTTTCACAGGCTAAGCCTTCAGGACAGCATGGGTCTCATTCAGGATGTGTGTTAGTGGGCAGGTGACCATTGCCTTATTCACAGTGACATCTATTGGCAAAAGCCATGTGCAAAGGGCTTCTTTTCCTATTAGAAGGCTTTTAGAGTACCTCTTTTATCTTTAGCATTTTTCTTTATCTTCTCCAGATCTTACCACTCAGTTTTTCCCAGTCAGTTCAGAATTTTAGATTACTTACTACAGCTTAGTCTGTTATCATTTTCTCTAACACAATACCCCTGTTCTCAATCAATCATTCATCTGTTTCTGACAGGGGAAGATTTTATATAATCAGCACCATTTGCCAGTTTATTAATGAAAACATAAACCATAAAAAAAGTGGAAGCTTCAACAGACCAAAGGGAAAACATAAATCAAGAAAAAATTCTCAGAAAAACACCAAGAATGACTGGGTTAACTTTTTTCCTCAAAATCACCAAAGTGCTGCTAAAAAAGAAGAAATATTAAGACCACATTTTTGTCTGTTGTTCATATAACTGTAGAAAGGAAAATAATGGAACCAGTGTTGCCATTTAAACAGCTGATACTTCATTCAAAATATTTACAAACCAGAGACAGAAAAATAATTAAGTCAGATATTCACAAAACATATATTTTTTCTACCTGTTGCATGCAACCTCCATGACTTTCATCTGATGAATGAAACTGTCAGTAGTATCTACAAATTATTCAAATTTATCTACCTAAGTATGTGGGTGAAATTTGATAAAATAGAAACAGACACAGAAATCAACAGTGCAGCATATCATCTCTGTTAACCAGAGGCCGAGAATCTTTGTTTTCACATGACAATCCAGTATCTCCTGTCAGAGACATTCCCTCTCCTCAAATTCTGCTGCACAGGAGAAGAGACACAGATCACACATGCAAATGTTTCATCACAGTAAAAACTTGGGCTTGGCATAAATTATGGAGAGGTTGATAGAAACAGAAAAAACCCCATGAATTTAGAAACATTTTTGTTTCAGCATTTCAGTATTATCTCCTGTCTCACAAAAACAGCAGAGATACAGAGAAGGTCCCCTGTCACTGAGTCAGCTACTTCACAAATAAGATACACAGAAATAACAGTATCTAAGAGATTAAATCACAGAGCAAATCTCTGTATTTTGCATCTATAACTAGAAAGCAAGATCAGATTGGGTGGGAGAACAAAAAAATGTAACAGGTAACAGCCAGGTCAGAAGCTAGCTGCAGTCCATTTAGTTGCAGAGTGATAAGGGAAATTGTCACCATGGTTTTTTTAGACTAATTATTAGACAGTAAAAGAAAGAAGCTACATCTCTTGAGCAAGATTCCTCTGGTATTCATACTTTCATACTGAGCTTACAACCTAAAGGTGCTCCAAGTTTCTCAATTATTTGCAGCTTTTAACATCTGAAGATTTATCTCATAATCTGTCCCTTGCCTATTTAAAGCTACAAGAATCTAAATCCAGAATTTCCTTTCCATTAAGTTTATAGAAACTGTATAACATATCTATTTCATTGATGTTACTTTATTCATATGCCATATTCCACTCTTTTTTTCTTTTCTGTGATATTTATTATTTGATGACTTGGGGTTTTTTTTCTTCAAATTCATTCTTAGAATTCCTTTAGGTCACATTTCATGTCTGGAAGCAACTGAGAGACAAATCTCTAAACCAGCAGAGAAAACATAGGTATATAGCAAATGGGTGTATGGCATCAAAGAGATGTCTGGTGTATCTTCAGCCCACTGTACTCCAGAAGGGAAGAGCGCTACTTCTCAGGTTTTTGTTTGACATAAAGAAAATTCCCAGCTGATGTTAAACATGTGCAACATTAAAAACATAATGAGAATGATGGTAAATGCTATTAGCATAGCAGAGCAGACTGCTTCCCTCCTGTGCCAAAACCAGCAGAGCTGACCCCAGGGCTCTGCTGTGGCTTATTTAATTCTGAGAATAAGTTTATGGGTAATCAACCTTCCAGCAGTCCACAATTCTTGACAGCTACTATTTCCAGCAAATACACTCTATGTTTTTTTTTTTTGGTCACTGAGCATTTCGTTCTTCTTAATATAAAGGCTCCAAGTGTGTCAGAGAGTTAAGAGTTGATCAAAGGGACATGTGGCTGCAGGGGTTTTGGGGGTGATGACATATTTCAGCCTCATGTGCTGTAGAGGACAATGTGGAGCTCGTATTTGAGATAAGATTCTCTGGGAGCACACTGAGTAGTCTGCTTGATGTTTGTTGTAGCTTGGGCACACAGGAAATTAGTGACTGAGGTGCAACCAAGGGCTCAGAGCTGAGACTGTGTCCAAATTCTCACTTTACAGTTGTAGGGGATGGATAACCTGAGAAGCTGTTCCCAAAGGATTTCAGGTAACCTGAGAAGCTGTTCCCAAAGGATTTCAGGTAACTGAGCATTTCTACTCTTTTTCAGATGCCACCACTAACTTTCAGCTAGGCCAATCTAACGTGAACATGGCATCTCCACAAAAGGGGAATTACTTGAATGATGACTTCCTCTAAGACTTATTAGCATAACTATAAAAATCATCAATAGTTCAAAAATGCACTATCAGAAACTTGAAGAATGGATTACATGTCTTACCACTACCAAAAATATTTTATTTGGAACATAAAGACATACCTAATAGTACACTACCCAAAGACAGGCTTCAAATGATGGGTGACAATTTTTTCCAAACCTAAAGCTGCAGCTGTTAATTATAAAAGTATAGACTTCTCTGTAAAACTTTAGGTTCTTCAATAGAAAATACAAGACACATTCATAAAATCCATATTTTATTTTGATAAAACCCTTATAAATATAAAAGAATTAATCAACTCCACTGTTTACAATATGTAAGAAATATGTAAAACTTCTGTTCACAATATGAAGAAGTAGCCTTATTCCTTTCTCTTCTGAGACCAACAAATCCTTTGTATCCTTCCTGCAATTTGTAAACATTTTTTCCACATTCTGTAGCTACTCACATAACAGGGAAACACATGAGATCCAATCCTAAGTCCAAAAAAGAGAGTGAAAACTATACAACACACTCTCACTTTTCTTTTTAGTGCTGCTAAATGCCTTTTTTTTTCTTTCAAGTTTGTGTTCTTTTCTTCAGAAAATATTCAAAAGGCATAGGGAGGCCTTGCAGAATATAATAGCTATATTCTGGGGAGGAGAAAACAAAGAATTCCACATATCTTCAACTAAGATAAAATACCTATATCTCTATATCTAATTTATTGTTCTAAAACAGCATATAAAGTCAATCCCAATTGTGATTTCCCTCGTGTTTGTTCATCAAAGATCAAATGACCCATTGAGGTAAAAGGCAGAGCATATAAAACCTATTTAAAAATTAATTAAAGGAGAGCAGTTATGGAAGATGAATTTATCATAAGTACTACAGAGATTGGTGTTAGTTGCTGCCAGTAAAACCTCTAGCTGCCTCTTCAGGTATCACTCACTGGATTTCACTATAGTTCTCACAGTTTGAGAGTAAATCTAATTCTATCCTAAGCTACATCCTATGGCATGTTCATTAATAAAAATATTTGGTGTAAAACACCCCGATCATATTCAGATAAAAAAGGGTCCTGAGAGAAACACTGCCTCAAGTCAACTTATAGAGACAGAAGTTTCAACATATAGCTACCGAGGGCTGAGCTTTTTATTAGATGTTGACTTGATTCCAATTTCTTTGGCTGTCTCTGACTATTCTCTTTGGTCTTGGAATATAAGTGCAACCACTGAAGTTCACCTATGACAGCAGAACATCAGCCAGCACCTTGACACATTCTATACCTGGGCAGTACTGTGCTGCACAGTGAGATGAGAGGTAAGCAGCATGTGGTTCACACTGCAGCGTGCAATGGTCTGGAACAACAGCTACTCCTGCCTCTTGATTTTAAGGGGCAAAAGTGTGATGCTACATGGATATAGTGTAATAATCCCTTATGTTTCACCAAATGCAACAAACTGGATTTAGGCACAAACAGCTCCCTCTATGCCCTTCCACCTTTCAGTTTTCAGGTTTCAGGACAATTTCATCTTGTGACATTGTGAAATTCAGGAATACCTAATCTACCTGACATAATCTTGCAATATACAAAATCTTTACTATTTGCTTTTTAAAAAACTATCAATCATTACATGATTACTGCTATGAAGCAGCCAGAATAACAGGATCATATAAATATCTGTCTTACTTAAATGCTGCTAGTCATTACTACTTTTTGTAGGAACGTAAATATGGTATTGCAGAAGTCAGCAATGAAATTACATCATCCTTGAAACTTTTTTCCTTGAGAACTGCAATGTGAGGTTTATACAGAAGCTAAATGTTATGTTAGAGACCAGAGGAATAATCCCAGAACATCCCAAATTGTCAATAATACCAAGGATCCTGTTCAGTAATTTGGTGGCAAAATTTGGGCAACTCCTTCACCATTTTTTTAGCAGTGACCTCTGTGTATGCAATGCTGATGCCTCAGTACTTCCAAGACAACGCACTCAAACCCAGTCAGACCTGTTAACATCAATGAACGTGTGACAATTCCAGACATACATGTGTGAGAAATGACTGCATGGAAACCACTGACAAAACAACACCTATTGGTTAAAAACAACTCACAAAAAGAAATTAAACATCACAAAGTATATTAACTACTAAAATGAATTTGGTCTTTGGTTTCAGAGGGAGCCTACTCTGGATTTACTCCTTCAATTCCTTCTGACTTCTCGTCCCCTCAGGGGCTGGGGAGGCCGGAAGTTTCTCAGCAAGCAGCAGGCGACCTCATCCTCAGCAGTGCTCAGGAGGCTGCGGAATTTGGCCAGCTGTAACCAAAAGACACATCAGGTTCAGCAGAAAACTCTCATGCAAATAGTCATGAAAAAGCATGTAAATAATAAAGACACTTGTCACTTTTTTCCACCTGAAAGAACAGAACTGTATTTTATTAAGTCATGGGGGAATGGCAATTTCACCATTTCTATCCTTGTAAATGAAAAGGGGGATTACTACTGAGAAAATATCCCAAAATACATGAAACTGTGCATAAGGATTACTTGTTTCCTTTATTCACACTTTGTCTTCCACAACCTGATCTAAACCAGGGGGTGTTTATACCTTTTTAGCTGGATTTCATAGTTTGGAGATTCTGAAATGCTTTTTGCCAAAAGATAAGATTATGTTTCTTTATCATACAAACATTCTGTGTATGTTTCCTTCTTCAAAGAGGATATTCACAATTAACCTGGAATTGCAGGTGTGGTGCTACAGAAAGCTTCTGCCTCTAGCAGTTACTCAAACCAAAAGAGACTCTAAATTCTTTTATTGTGAAGAACTTATAACTTCCAGGACAAGCACTTACTCATAACTCAGCATATGCTGTTCTCAGCAGAAACCCCATCAGAGCTCCATGTCTAAACCTTGGGAAATCTGAGGATGATTTCTGACCTAAGTACAGAATTTTGTTTAATTCCTAATCTTTACAATAGTTACTATTTCTATATATCACTTTACTTCCCTCCTAGGTTACCAATGGTAGGACAGTACCAAAACCATTCCATTATAATACAGCATTTAGTCGTAATGGCACATTGCATCATAATGACATAAAGAGCAAAAAATATCAATGCTACCTTGCTTCACCCCATTCTGAAGCTAACGTTTGTATTCAGGGACCTGTAAGTTTTTAAATAGCTTAAAATCTATTTTAAATTTCTTCCAACCTGAAAAGTGCAACAAAAAGTCTGTAGTAAACTCTAAAGCCCTAAAGAAATCCAAACTTGAGGAATAAAATTAAATGGTAGAACAGTATCAGTCAGGTGCTGACTGAACAATCACAGTGGTGGACATTAGTGGAAACACTTTAGCTGCATGCATGTTTATATTGACAAGAATATAGCAATTTCTACTTTAATACGTAAGATATAGCTAAAGTTTATGAAAAATTACTAATAAAGGATATACTGGACACTTTCCTACACCATGTTCCTGAGCCTGTTACATGGCTGTTTGTATACAGCATTTCACATTTTAGAATGTATTTATTACAGATTTGCCCAAATAGGAAGCTTTTAACCTGAGAAATGGCTTATCTTTGGAAAGTTGATACCTTAACACAAGTTTCCAATCCTAGATCCAAACAGTTGCAGCAAGCCTTACAAAACCAGATTGAGAGGAGTAAGGAAGAGATATAGGTGAGAAAAATACACACATTGAGCAAATAAATTACTTCCAATCAGTTGTAAACAGAAATTTGAGGTTTCCCAACCAGCAACCCATTCAGGGAACTGTCTTAACACTTATAGCAAAGACTGAAGTCACCATTTCTGCTATGTGTTCTCTACTCAGAAATACCTTACACCTAAGAGGATCAGCCCGCTGGGTGTCACTGTTGCCAAGTTAAGATACAGCATGAAGCTTTTACAAGAATGGCAAATAGACCCTTTTTTGTGGAATCACAGCTTTCCTAAAACATCAACTTATCACAACAACTTTCCTTCTACATAAATTCATCAAGTTTTATGTATTTAGAATGGAAGAAGACATTTACTACTTGTCTGCCAGATAAAAATGCCAAAGATGAGGTTTGAGCTGGATATACAAATAATTAAATCAACTGGAATTCCAGAATTTCTAAGCATCATCTGAACTCTTTTTATAGGTTCCATATGGATTATTTTTGTTTCCTAATTGTTAGTGTATGCAGATTCTTTTTAAAAATTAATAACAAATAGCTGTTACAGCAAGAAAGGCAACTAGTCAGAATAAATTTGATAGAAAAATTTTGACTTTTGAAAATCTTGTAACATCTGCAGTGCCACCCATAATATTGGGTGGCATTTACAATTTCCATTCTTACAAAAGCAACACTTCTATAGCAGTGAAAAATCCAAAGATACCTGTTCAGAACAAACACTTATGGGCTCTCTCAGAACAATCCAGATGACACTCTCAAGAAGAGGTGGAACAGTGAGAGAGCCAAAGTAAGTCCAGTAGTCCAGGGACTTGGGAAGCAGACAGCTGGGATCAAAGTTTGTGAATAGTGCTTTTTTCCCCTGGAAAGAAATAAAAGAAAAATACCAGGGCAATATTATTTAAAAGCAAGAGGCCAGGGTAAATAACACCAAAGGAGGTAGAGCTTGTCCCACTATCAGGTGGGCTGGCAGCATCTTGGGTGATGACAGGAGGTCCTCATCACCGCCCTTCTGATGAGGTCTTACCTCAGAGACAGCTTTGCTGTGACTTTCCTTGATGCCAGCAGGACACCATGAGAGGCGTCATGTTAGAACAGGCTCCCCTAAGTTACAGATGACCATGAGATGGAAGTGGTGGGGAGAAGACAAAAGATGTAAGACTTTCAACATGGTCTCTGTGGGGCTGGCAGAGTAACCCCACAGGTTACTGCCACTAGCTTCCCTCCTCGCTCCTCCAAGGGATTACTTCTGTTTCCCCCTGTACTGGACACCAGACCACAGATGTCTGTCTGAACATCATGTTGGGAGTCTGGCTAATTTCTCTTGCACAAGCAATAGGTTATTTCTCATCCTGTACCTCAGCAAAACAAGGAAGGAAGTGTTTTCCTCATCTTTTTTATAGCTTTCCATAAAGTATGTTTTTCCCCTGTTACTATCTTCATAGCAACAGATATATCAGAGACTGGGTTCTGTGAGGAATTCGCTGTTTCCTCTGATCTTTTGCTGCGTAAAAACTATGTTTTGTCTACTTAGTTTCAACTTAAACAGAATGCACATAAACTGACTCAAATTAGGTATCAATCATTGGGGATAAGGAAACATGAAGGTACAGGGAGTAGCAGCCAGGTTTCAAAAAACAAAAAACCTGACCAACAAAAGCAACTACCAATATTAGCTAGTATTCTTTTAGAAGCACTTGCTCACCTTGATTCTGATGGTGTCCAAGCGGTCAGTAATCTTGTTCAGCTGAGGGTTGCATTCACCAATCTATTAACACCAAAGAAAAAAGAAACACTGGAGCTCTAGAGAAAAGCAATAAAAATTAATAAAAAAGCAACTGCATAATGAAACTGCTTTATATAACTGGAGTGACTGAAATATCTGATGCATCTTCTGTGCAAGCCCGTGACTAGCTGGTCCTTAGAAATAATACTGGTCATAAAGAAGATTCACTCCCTTGCTAATAGTATTCTGGCTACTCATAGTAATTACTTCAGCCACAAAAGAATTACAAACTTTTCACTACAGGGGTATAGAAATGATTTATCTTTCATGTTTTAATATGTGGGACATTAAAAGTTACAGACTGACATCAGAAATTTAAACTGCTTATGACATTGAAAACAATGTTCTTACGTGAGAACATTACAAACTGAATTTGCGTGCTAAGAAATCCAGTGACACTTCCTTTGAGTCATTTAATGCAAACTGGAAAGACGGAATTACTGAACTGCTGAGGCAGTTCTTTGCAACTGTGGCACGGAATGGCTCTCTGACTGTGCCAGCACCAGTACTAGCTGCTCTCAGGAAGCTGTGTCAGCCACCAGAAACCACAGAATTTACCAAAGCCCTGTCCTTTGCCATAGATTGTGAGAATTCCCCATCTGCTTCTTCATACAGAATTCAGTGAAGCTGTTGCACAAATCTAATCTTAGAACAGGGAGAGAAGGCAAAAAAGGTATAAAATAATTATTAGGAAATTCTCCAGTTTCTGGGTCTGCATTATTTAGTTATTATTATTTTCTAGAAGAAATGACCAGCTCAGAAACAAGCCATTAAAAAACTATTTAAATCAAGCTATCCCCCTAAATGAACATGTTAGTCAAGAACAAGTTACTGGGATCCAAATGGGGGCAGCTGAATAAAGTTCCACATCTAATGTTGTTTGGGCTTGCAGACTAGGCAAACTGAAGAGTTTGACTGTCTTGAAAAATCTATTAAGCTGATATTTTTATTCTTAAAGGAAGCACTTTTTAACCCCAGCTTTCTATATTGGCAGGTAAACACTACGAAGGAAATAAATATAAAACAAGTTTCTCTTTAGCGATGCTTACACAAACCATCACTGTTATCTCTTTGAGCTTATAACGCAGATTTATTATGAGTGCTGAAGCATTCTCTTCTTACCTTCAGAAATACAGCCATAACTGCTAGTCCATCTGACTGACAAGCTGCTTCAACAAAACTGGAATACTTCTCTGCATTCCAATGGACCACATGAAGCTGGAAAGCAAAAGACACAGACAGCATCAACGCTCACTGAACTCAAGTAGTGGCAAATAAATATTACAACTTTACTGGGTTTGACATCCTATTTAACTCTTTTGTATGCAGAATCATTCAGTGTTCTAAATGCAGATAATTCATGAAATCAGTAAATATGTAGTTCACACAAATGGCAAAAGCATTTCCAGTGGCTAAGATTATTAAAAATTTAGTAGCAATCGGCATACCACAGTGCCTATCAAATTGCTGTTGGGTCCCCAGATTTTGAACTGAGAAGTTAAGACCAAAAAAAGCCAATGATTATATAACTGGAGGTTTAAAATCCATTTTTAGTACAGCTGATTTTAAAAAATGATTGGAATTCATGAGGATGTCATTATTATTTTACTCTTTTTCTTTAATCAAGCTTTCAGCAGCATTAATCATCCACATAAATAGCTAGAAAATAGGCAAATACACATAAAACTTGCACTGACCCCTTTTCCCTTGTTTAGCTTAAGGGAACATCGGCATTTCATTTTTGACACTTTTCAGATGTTATTTTCTATGACTATTAGTAGTGATGCCCTTACAAGCAGCTTGACTATCTCAGGTTTGAGCATTTGCATTTCCAACATGCATTATTCTGGAAGTGTCCCATAATATTTGCCTAAGAAGCTTAAACACCACCCAGCCAGGAGGGAAGAGGAAAAGCTTGTGATGTCTATTTCCATGCTACTTAAGTTTAAAAATTAGGTTTCCTAATTCCTGACCACTCTTCATTACGAGAGCTCCTGGTTCCTAAGAAGTTCCAGGTTGTTCCAGCCTTGAGCAATGGTCTGGCTGCCAAACTGGAGAGAGCACACTCACACAGCACTTAGGTCTGACTATTTCACAAACATTAATTACTTTCACGAATCCTCAATGGATTAGTAAATCTTATTACACATAATTTTTAGTTAAAGATGCTCAGAAGCATGGCATGAGATTGTCTTTTCTAAAATTGGTGACCATCTTTTCAGATTTTGAACTTCAAGAATGAGGAAAAGCAACTCATTGAATGACTTAAACTGGGACAAACCCATGAAAAAAAGGACTTCCTTTTGGAATACAGCATGTACAGGACAAGTAAAGTAAGAACAATTTAGGAAAACTGAAATCTGCTTTAAAAGATTTCCACATGAAGCAACATGGCTGTATGGCTGAAATACGGACCTAGAAGTATGAAGATTTTTATTCTAAATATCAATTCTTGCTTAACTTCTATAAGTTTCAAATTTCCATATCTATAAAATGGAACTCTTACTTGGTCTTACTTGACATCAATATTTTAAGCATTTGGGCTTTAAAGTGCTGAAACATTACTTGCAGCAAGTAAGGAATCCCACTGTCATCAATAATAATACATGTACAGCGATGATGACACCCATGCTGTCTCACAGCTTTAGAAATCCTTGAAGGAAAGTTGCTACGAATATTATACACTAAGCCAGGAGGAGAACATAGTCCACTAAACCTTTCTTAAGTGCATTAATATCCTGGAGTTCAGAGTGTCTGCACTGCTCCCTATTATAAATTCACAGAACCTATGCTGAACAACTTTTAAGCAATTACATTTTCTCATACACAAAAAGGAAACAGATACTCTCAGTCAGAAATTACCTTTATTGTGGATTTGGGAAAAAAAAAAAAAAACACCATCAAAAACAACCCAACAAAATTCCCACAGCTACTAAAAGCCCACTCCCTCATAGCTTTGCCAAAAAAACCCACAGAAGGTAACCCACCAAAAACCAGAGCCCCTAAACAGAGTGTGAAACACTTCTGGGTACAGACACGTTCTCAATGGCTTGTGACTTCTCTAAGGAATATATCCTGTCTTACCACCGTGGTGTCACTGCAGCTTGTGAAGAGACTTTGATCAGCCCGTATGTTGTCACAGAGAATGGAGCCATGGGTCTCTTCTGCTTCCTGGAGGGCTTAAGGGGCAAACCTTGCAGTCTTCTTTACCTGTACATGAATTCTTTCTTCAATTCAGTCAATGCTTTTTCTTCAAACCTTGCACATCTTCCTTACAAAGGTGAGCACTGAAAACATCTTCATGTCTCCTTCTGAGGTATTTTCTTTTGTGTGAACAATATTCAGAAGCCTTGGTTTTAATTCTGAGTTTCTTATCCCAAAGCCAAAGTGACATTTAGAGAGCTTCTTGTGGAGGGTTACCCAACCAACAGGTAACAGAAAGGCCTTTAGACTGGCTAGAAATTCAGAGATATTTTCTCCTTCCATTTGGTTTCTTAGATGGGAAACATGTATTTTCTCAGCTAGAAATTTGGGTTTGGTACTTAATGGTTTTAAAGCACCTCTATTAATTCTTTATATTCCATCTCACCTGGTTCCTGTGGAAAACATAAGCCTTTAAACACTGCAAATGTCACTTTTCCCCATTAGTGTTAGAAAATTGATCTTTTTTTCCTGACCAGTATCTCTTATAGCATTTCCCGTAAAATCTGATCACACCACAGTGCATACATTACATTTATTTCTTCTGTAGTATTATGCCTTTTATTTGGCCATTTATTTTTATACTTTTTACTTTTTAACCCCAGAAAACTCTGACACTGTCTGAATCACATGTTTTTAAAGATCTCAATCTCCTGAAAATATTCCATGGTACTTCCATTTGCAAAGAGGAATGTCATACTGAGAACTTCCTCCTGCAGATTACTCAGATACAAAGGAGACAGAGCAGGAGTGAATGCTCTATGCCAGAGCAGATGGTGCACCACCTCCACTGAAGCACAATCCCCACAGACAGCAGGCATCCCACAGATATTAAACCATGGTTCTCAAAGTCAAAACCACCACATTGCTAAGACAAAATGCAACATTCCTATGTCTTGCATAAACTTTACAATACATTGGCCCCAAATACAATAATTCTGTGGTTTGTCATTGAAGATGACTTTGAAAATATTCTCCAAGGAGGAAACAATGAAAGACAAAGTTTAAAATAACTCTTGAACATTAAGTCTCGCTCTTATAGAGCTCTTGTCTTCTGTACTCCTTTTTTAATCCTCTGCAAAGCTTTCAAAGAGGTTCTCCTTTGAGAAAGGACCAAACAAGCAACACTTCAGGAAGACCACTTTTCAATAAAATGAGGGGAAGATGAAAAGCAGGAAGAGGAAGGGCAACATTACTCTTGTAATGGAAAACTAGTCACAAGCTTAGAGGTACAGATGACTCCATGTAAAGCCTTACCTCTGCCGCATACTTCATCCCATCCACCGTGTGCTCGGAGCCAGCTTCATCATTGGACCCCCAGTGGAAGTGGATCTGGCGCAGCCTGTAGGTCCCGCTGAGTGGCCCCCCAGTCAGCACTAGAAATCCAAACAGAGGAAAAGGCTTCACTGAGAGAATGGAGTCTCTATCCATATCCTCTAACCTCACACCAGACTTCAGTCTTCGGACACTCCTCTGCTCCTGCTCATAAGTTGTCTCAGACGGCTTTCCATTTCTTGGAAGTGCTACAGAAACCCTCACCTGTCGAGGATATGACTATGAAAATTGCATTTATGGGCAGATTAGTGGGTTATGGCCAACTAAAGGGTATGCTGTTATTGTCAAGGTTGGATATTTCTCTGAGAATGGGAAAATACTTCTATTTTTCAACACTCAAGAGTTTCCTCTCTTGATTATATTCAAAAGAATCACTAAGAAATTAAGCTCAAAATATAGGTTTTATGAATAAGGAGCATGATCATAAAAAATTAATGTCAAAAGAATTTATTTTAATCTTTGAAATTTGGTGGAAAATAGGAGGAGCTTAAATTTTCAGGGCTCTTTCCTTCATTTGCAACTAGATCCAGTTATATCAGATTGAAGTCTGAGGAAAAGGAGTTTATATCAACATAAATAAAATTAAGCCAATGCTACATGTGCATTACACAACTGCAATATTACTGACAATTAGCCAGGGCTGGAAAGCATATCCTATGAGGAGCAGCTATGTACTTTGGGTTTTTCTAGTTTTGAGAAAAGGAGGCTGAGGGGTGTCCTCACTGCTCTCTACTTCTGTGGAGGGCAAGCAGAGAGGGAGCTGCAGGTCTCTTGTCTCAAGTATCCAGTGACAGGACTCATGGGTAAGGCTCAAAGCTGTTCCAGGGAAGATTTAAACTGGATGCTAGGAAGCATTTCTTTACCATGATGATGGTCAAACACTGGAACAAGCTTCTTAGAAAGGCTGTCAAAGCCCCAGGCTTATCAGAGTTTAAGAGGCATTTGGACAATGCCCTTAACAACATCCTTTAACTTTTGGTTAGCCCTGAACTGCTCAGGCAGTTGGACAACATGATCATTGCAGGTCCCTTCCAACTGAAAGAATTCTCTTCTCTTCTCCTCTACTCTATTATTTCTATTTCTATTCTGTTCTGTTCTAATTCTATTCAAACTAACACGCATATGGGTGGGTTTTTCATTATTTTGCTTTTGCAAGCACTCACAATTTTCTTGTCAGACTTAGAATCAAAATATCTCCTCACAGAGCCTGGAATGTGAATTACAGTACCCAGAGAGATTCCTTATTCACAGCAAAACAAATCACTTCACTCGCCCAGCTCTGTATGTCCTCTGAGTGTTTGGGATCAGTCTGGAATAGTTTACTGGCTCATCACAGAAATTTTAAGGGGAAATTAGGGGAGATTTAACCAGATGTTTTTTTTAAATTAAGAGCAGAAGGGATGACAATAGCAATTTTTTCTCTTCTAGGTTTAGTGCAAAACCTACATTTTCTTAGGAACAAAATCAACCAAATAAGGATAAAAGAAGAATTTTTAAGTTGCCTATTTGCTAACACAAGTAGCTTGGATAATGAAAAAGAACTAGGACTGTTTATTCTGGGGAAAAATATTTAACTTCCTTAAAGCTTTAACTCAAAAAACATGCGTTTACACAGCCTATAAACTTAGCAAACAGAGGAGATGGGGCAGTGGCAGTTTAAAATTCTTTCTTTTAAGGACTGTAAACTTAGATGCAAATGATCCTAGAAAAGTGTAAAGATCAGTGTTCTAACTGGCTGAGGAAAAACTATTATGTAGAAATGCACCAGCATGAAATATTTATGCTGAAAACTGTGGAAAATGGCCTGTTGATCTATTTGTGCCGCATCACACAGCGATGGTAAAACCATTTAATTTCAACAGTAATTAAGGAAGAGGGTACTCAGAATTTTTTAAGGCAAATATCAGTATCTTGAATTTTTAAAAATATTGGAAGATGATCAATAGAGCAATTTCAAAGAATGGAGCTAATGTGGTACCAAACAGCATAAACAGACTTACACAAACAGTTACAGACTTCAAAGCCCAGTTCCAATGTTGACCAAAGTGAGGAAATGGTTCGTATGGGAGTCAGTTAATAATGCATTAGAAGATGCTAATGTATTTAGTACCAATTAATTTGATTTTGTTTTCATGAAACCAACACATGGCAGGAGTTCTTACTTCACAGAGGTGCCCCAGAAGCCAAATTTGGACCCTAGAAAATTCAGTATTTTTTGAGCAATGACCTGAAAGAAAACAAAAACAATACTGATAAAGTTTGTCAGTGACAAATACTAGGGGAAATAGTGAATTACTCAATTTATGTTTGTGGACTGAAGAAT
The DNA here is from genome assembly GCF_027579445.1 of Ammospiza nelsoni. Lineage (NCBI taxonomy): Eukaryota > Metazoa > Chordata > Aves > Passeriformes > Passerellidae > Ammospiza > Ammospiza nelsoni. The sequence continues at coordinate 136,363,716 of NC_080633.1, forward strand.
CTGGTCCATGCATAGAAGATATGGAGTCTAGCGAAGGAGACTGGGTATTCCATCTGTTAATTATCTGATCAACATCTGTCAGTGCTTTGACACAATATGAACTACATTCATGGAGATACAACCTGGGGAAAGCAGTGAGAGGAGGACCGCATAACCATTGCTTTGGTACCAGGAGAAGCCTAGAGAAATATTGCTCAGGCCCTGTCACTTCATGAAAGGAGTTAAGAGAGTGGAAGAGGTTCTTGGTGTATTCACATTCATTAACTTTTTTTTCTTTTAAACTGTGAGGGTAATTAACAATTAGAACAACTTACCAAAGGCTGTGGTAGGTTCAGCATCGCTGGAAAATTTGAAATCAAGATTGTGTATTTTTCTAAGAGATGTGCTTTAGTTCACCAGCATCTACTAGGCTCGAAGCAGAGATTAATTCTGGGAAGTTCCGCAGCATCTGACACAAGGTCAGACTGATCATTGATGGTCAGCTGGTGGCTTTCAGGCAACATCCAATGTTGACAGAAAGTTTAAACCTAAGACTGTTCAGGAAACAAAAACATGATGCTGTCTTCATCTATGTCTCTCCCTCTTGCCACTATGAGCTAATAAGTCCTCAGGACTAAGGGGTCATCAAAAAATTAGTCTCTCTCTGGCTTTGATGCTTATGAAAACACTATGGCCTTGAATCCTCAGCTAAGCCTCACACAGCCACAAAATTATTTTATTGCTTGAAGATTCTGCACTCCTACAGCTTGAAGAGGTGCATGCTACCTTGCCCAAAATCCAAGAGAAGGTTTCAAAGATGAAGGCAGTAACATTACAAAGACTATAATACATCAGAGAACTTCTAAACAAGAATTATTGTTTGCAAAAAGGGAAGCTACATACTCCTGGAAAAGACTTGGGCAATAATACTTTTCAGAGAAGAAAAGGGATTACTTGGGATCTATTTCACTTGTTCTGTATTCGCTCTTATTGTCATAAGAAGGCCGAGTATAGGTGATAAAAAGGGGAAAAACATATAACCAAACCTGCAGCTAAATAAGAGATTTGAGTGATTCAGTTGGAATGAACCTGTAATGAGACACAAAGGATTCATCTGCAGTGAGAAAGAGAGAGCAGCATTTGAAAAATTGTACACAACACTGTTCAAACCAGGAGCTGGCACTATCCAGCTGGTGCAGGTGGATCAAACCATTCCTGTAAGTAGGGAATCCCAACACTTTCTGAGAAACACAACCTCGAACTTGTGTCCAAATATGTTCCCACTCTGCATCATGCTGAAAGGCAGGGAAAAAGGAATCTCTCATCCAGAGGAGCAAAGCCTTACTGTTTATTAGGAGTTCACACCCAGCAGTGAGACGTGTCCAGGCTGTAGGCATTCTGTTTAGGAACTGGTGGAGAAAGTTACAGCGCAAGAGTAAAGGAACAAACCTGATTTGTTGACGGTGTCATCAAACTCCACACTGGTGGAGTGCCCGTTGTTAAGGATGATTTTAGCAGAAGCTGGATCATAACTGGGATTTAGAGGACGGAGGGAGGGATCATACTTGGTTTCCTCAGTTTTGATGTCAATGGGTGACTGACGGTCTCCATTAGCGACAGGAAAAACCTCCTTCCAGTGGGCAGGCCCTGCAATGCATTGGAGGAGAAGTCTAAATTGCTGACAGCAACCTCATTGTTATGAAAGAAAACTCTACTTGAATTGTCCTCATCTACATCTTTTAAATTCAGAAAGGATGCATCAGGAAAACACAGATAAAACATTCAGCTACTTTTGCTGCATCATATTGCAATAGCAGGTCTCCAGACCCCTCCATGTACCTCGCATGCACCTTTAAAAAAGGCCACAGTATGTAGACAATTATTCCCAGGTAAGACTCAGCTATGCACAAGACACAACAAATGCTCACTCAAGTCAGGCATCCTGTATCCATGGGCACTATGTCCCAATAAATTTTTGACATGCCATTTTTGCCAAATATCGTCTCATTGTGTCTTTAAGGATTGCCTCTTTTCTAGGCAGAAATTTTTATGCCTTATTCATTTACTGCAAAAGACCTGAGAACACATCTTGCACCAATCACTCTGAATGAGATGGAGAGATGTCAAAAAATGCTGAGTGGTTCCTGGAGCTTGATGGCAGTGCCTGGAACCTGAACACACTGCTGCACCTCTGATCATCTCCTCCCAGCCCACCAACTGTGCACACCAGCTGTCACAAAGAAGAGAGATTGCCACCCTCTAATCATGAAGTGTCCATGCACACAGGCACACATACACACACACACACTAGTGTAGCACTGCCAAAATCAAATAACAGGAACACTCAGGACAGTGGTGTCTGCATGAGGTTTGTATTTCTACTGCCTTCAGCTGATGAGAGTAGATCTTCCAGACACAGAGCCATTGACCCAACTTGGGTAGAAATTATAGGACTAAAGAAACTGTTAATCAATACCAGTCATCTCAACCTTCCTCTCTCCAAGGAGGCTAAGCCAACTTTTCAGCCAAACCTGAAAAGTTAATAAATCAATAATATGGATATGAGAAAATAGCAAATAACATCCTAAAACAGTAAGAAAATCTTCACTGATAAGATGTGTGAGTTATCTGTTGTTACCTACTAAGCATCAGAGAGTTCCCAATAATTCACAATTAGAGTATATGTGCCATTGTTTAACTATATTTGGATAAAAGGGTAAAGAAAAATATGAACAGCCTGGGGAATATATTCTATAAAGACAGAAAATAAGGTTTAGGATGGAAAGGAGAGGACAGCAAGGGGAAAGAAGAAAGGAAAAAGAGAAAGGTGAAAGTCTGCAGGGCAAACAATCTTTCAGTATTAAGAAGAACACAGAACTTGTTTTTCCCCCAGGCTTATAATGGGTAAAAAGCATATTAAATCAATTGAGAGACTGGATATATGAAATACTTAATATGAGCATCAGAACCTGGTCAAATAAAATCTGTATCACTGGAAATCCTCATAACTAACTCCCTATACTGAAGATAACTGACCTCAGTGCAAAAATTGGGTTTGGGTCTTTCTGCATGGCTTAGCACTTAAATAAAAATCATGACAAAAAAGGACGAAAACGTACGATGCAGTGGTTAATAGCCTAACATCAAAAGCTGTTAGGTATTTTTCTTTCCTTGACTTCAGTAGAAGTGAAACTCACAGGTGCTAAAAGCACCCATGCACCCCGGCAGTAAATCAAGGAGGAAGCGCCCACAGCGCCGGGGGCTGCAGCTCGCACAGCACCTGGGCAGAGAATGATTCTCCTCTGAGCAGCACTGAAAAACAGAAGGGGGAAAAACTTTTAAAGAATAGCCTAAGACTTAAACCTCAGAACAAAGACAAAGGCCTTCAGTCCTGATTTTAAAAAAAGTACTTTTTTTAATTACTTCATTAACTAAACTCAATAAATAAATAGATTCTAAGGCAGAAGATAAAAATCCTACTGGTTTGAAACATAACACTGTTTAAACTTAATTCCTCTCAGTTCACAAAAGGTCATCAAAGCTATTCAATATTCTAACTACTTACAGTTTAGAATATAATTTTAATTGTGTTTTGATCCTAATACCCTGTAGTTAGGGATGCAACACAAAATTTTATTTGAAGAAGCCCTACTCCATAATTTATACCTCACTACCATGATTTGGAACTCCTAGAAAAAGTTTATTGCTACTTAATTTTAATAATTCTAACAATCCTTAACTGAGAAAAGCCAAAAATATATTTATGTGCTTAACTACTTGATCTCCTATTGCTCTGTCTCAGAAATAACTGTAGTTACTGTAATTAAATTATATGGATAACTTGTATTCAGAAATAATACAAAGTTGCCAAAAAGAGGACCCAAGGCTGTGATTCTGTCACTGCCTAATTATTTAACAGTAATACAATATTCAGTTCTAAAATGACATTATTGTTGGTTTGGCACTTGTTCTTGGCTCAGATGACCAAAATACTGGTTTGCTGTGGTAATTAAACATCTACCAGTAACCAAACTACCAGGCATCTGACCTTTCAAAACATACAGGAAGGTATCAAGAAACTTCAGCCCATTTTATACCACTAGGTTATATCAACAAGTATTACTTTCTATGTAATCTATTAGCAATCTAGTACAATTACCATGCTTTTGTCCCTCTAGGAAAACTGTGACTCAATTCATTTCTACAGATCCCAGCCCAATGCAAACTTTGTGTATGACTGTTGTAAAACAAAAGCTATTACTGTTGAAAGAGATACTCAAATACATGTCTATAATCAGATTTAAGACAGCGGGGTCTCCAGGGTGAAAATTTTTTCTGAAGTAGATCCCTCCATATTAAAATAATGTACACTTCAGTTTTCTAAATATGCACTTTCAGGGAGTATAACTCATTAATTCACCTCCTTTCATTTTTTCCTTTACTGAATGAAAGTGATTAATATACCAATTTTTGAACTTATGAAATCCTCTCCTGCTGTTGGGAAAACGTTCTCTTGCTAGAGGCAATTTTCTAGTAGCTCTTAACAATCAAAGCTATTGTGACTGAGATTTATGACTAAAACCTGAACCATCTGCTCTGAAGATTTCATGCCTTTATTTTACACACCATTACCACAGGCAATGAATTGTCTGACACTTTTAGGTCAGACTATCACTGCACATACCACTCACCAGCATTGCACACAGCCAATTCATGAAACAGGTCTCACAGTGAAGGCAGTTAGGAATTTGGCAGGAAACAGAACTCACTACAGCACCTCACAGTGCTGTGTTTTTACCCAGCTAAAGCTAAATATTAAAAATTTCATCAACAGGACAACTTGAGACAAGCCTAGTGAACACACTACAGGATACAGCTGAATTCTAATGAGCCTCTATATGTGCATAAATGGAGCATAAATGGAGCATGTACAGGTGAAAAGGGGTTTGGGTTTGTTGTTTTTTTTTTCACAGTTTGTTATTATATATAGAGAATTCATTATTTTAGAATGGTCTGGCCTTGACAGGATCATATCCTCATTTTGTCGCAGACATATTTTATGAAAAATCCTTTTGCCAGGATCTTTTCTCCTGAGAAGCTGAGAAGCTTCAGCTTCTCCAGGTTTTGCTGCTTTGGAATGTGATCTGGAGAGTTGTTTACCCAGCATGTAAAATTGTTTTTACTTGATGACCAATGACAGCCACCTGTGTTGAGGCTGTGAGCAGTCCCAAGATTTTATTATCATTCCATTCCCTTTTCCTTGCTAGCCTTCTGATGAAATTCTTTCTTCTATTCTTTTAGTAGTGTTAATATATCATTTTTTTAATATATATCATATAATGTATATAATAAAATTATAAATCAGCCTTCTGAAACATGGAGTCAAGATTGTCTCTTCCCTCTTTCCCACCACATCATTTATTTCTAAAGAGAATCCACTGCCCAGTTTGTCAATCACAGAGTGTTTAAATTTATAAACTTAGGTTTGCAAGTAATACAATTGCATATTAGGTTACAGGAAGATGAGCTCCAACAAAAGCAATTAAAAATTCATTATGGGTAAAATTAAGCACCTTTTAAAAAGCAGATATTGAAATGACGTAATTATTCTCAGAAAAAAAAGTATAAGGAGTTATAGCTCAACTGAATTATCTTAAAGGTCATTTGCAATCTAAATGATTCTATGAATTAATATCCCTTTTATTTATAAAATGCCTCAGCATTACTGTAGTAACTAGATCAAGAGAAATTTTTGCTGTAACAGACAATACATGTAAATAATTACCATATATTTCATTAAATGAATAGTAAACTGAAGTCAATTGTTTTCCCACTGTGGTCCCTTTCAACTTTACTCACTCTTTGATTTGCCTTTTAACTAAACATGTAAACAAAAAAGGAGTCAAGGGGCAAGAATATTCCCATCCTGACAGGAACCTTGAGCAACAGTGAAAAGCATGCATGATACCACACTAAAGCCAGTCTTCAAGATTTCAGTATTATGCCTCTACGTATAAGCAACATCAAAACTGTGAGATAAAAGTGGCAAGAAAGCAAAGGCCAAGGTTTTCACAGAAATAAAATAATGCCTTCATTTATTTCAGAAATAGGTGCATCAAAGTAACCAAAGTAATCAAAGTAAAGAGAACTTCTGCATTAGGGGTGTGTGACAAGATACTGGCAGTACGGAGGCTGCAGGTGTGGCTCCTGTGAGAAGCTGCTGAAGCTTTCCCCATGTCCAATAGGGCCAGTGCCAGCTGCTCCAGGATGGACCCACTGCTGGACAAGGCTGGGCCCGTCAGGGACAGCGCTAGCACCCCTGGGTAACAGATTTAAGAAGGGGAAAAAGTTACTGTGCAACAGCAGCTGAAAGAGAGGAGTGAGAATATGGGAGAGAAACAGCTCTGCAGACACCATGAGGAAGGGGAGGACATGGTCCCAGAGCCAGAGCAGATTCCCTGAGCCATAGTGAAGACCAGGGGAAGGCAGCTGTGCCCTGTATGGAGGTGCACAGTGAAGCAGAGATCCTCCTGCAGCCCATGGTGGGTCACAACTGGAGAAGGTGGATGTGTCTTGAAGGAAGTTTTGACCTCATGGACAGCCTACACTGGAACAGGCTCCTGGCAGGAGCCCATTGGAAGCCCAGGCTGGAGCAGGTTTGCTGGCAGGACTTGAGGTCCCCTGGGGAATCCACACTGGAGCAGTTTGTGAAAAACTACAGCCTGTGGGAAGCCCTCACACTGGAGAAATTCATGGAAGGCTGTTTCCATGGGTGGGACCCTATGCTGGAGCAGGGGCAGAGTGTGAATAGTCCTGCTGCTGAAGAGAAAGGAGAGGCAGAGACAACACGTGATGAACTGACCACAGCTGGTGCAGGAGAGTACACAGAGAAATCCTGTGGAGTGAAGGAGTGAAGTTGGGCCGAGGATAAAGGGAGGGCTGGAGGGAAGGTGTTTTATTTTCTCATTGTCTTGCTCTGATTTGATAAACAACAAATAAAACTAATTTCCCCAAGTCAAGTCTGTTTTGCTTATGAAAGTAACTGGAGAGTTACTTAACCTCTGAGCATTTCAGTCTATTTTCTCTGCCCTGTCCAGCTGAGGAGTGATACAGTGGCTTTGGCAGGCACCCGGTGTCCAGTCAGTGTCAATACCTAAATCTTTTAATTCTTTACCTAACAGTGAGCCCATGTCCTTAAACATAGATATTTCATATATGCAGACATGTATGTTTTAATATTTGCCCGTTTACTTTATGCACATAATGATTTATGTTGTGACTGTAGTGAGTAGCAATTGTGGAACTCAGAGTGAACACAGATGTCTTTTCAACTCTTCAGGCAGTCAACCACACTATATAACTGCACCACATTTAATTTATTTCGCTTTATTTCTGTCTGAATTGCAAAAAGTAATCTTAGTTTCGGAGAAACTATTTTCAGGGCCACGAAGGCAAACAAAATTTTCAAGAATCAGAGAAATTTCCTTCACTTGCCACTCAATCAAACAATAATAACAAGAAAAATCAGTAAAATAAATGCAGTAGAAGAGAAAAAGCTAAGAAATAAAACTGATGCTAGGGAAGAGCACTGAAGTGTTCGATATCCATGCCTCCCTCCTCTAATGTCCTGTGAAAGGTGTGGTGAAGGGCATGGACTGATGAGGAACTATCCACCCCACAGCTGCTCTGGGGCTCCAAGAAAGGAGTGAAAGGCAAACTCCCCCTCAAATATGTTACCAGGCAGGCAGCAAAAAGAGTTTTATAGGAGAGACAGGGCCCCAAGCATGGTCCAGGGCCACCCCAGTAGAAATTCTGGTCGCTTCCCCTCTCTATAAGTTGAGAATAGCAAACAAGAAGAGACAAGATAAGGGAGGGAAAGTGGACTTCTTATCTGGGCAGTGCAGGTGAAGCTCAAAGCATAGAAACATATGGAGAAAAAAAACATTGAAAAACAAGACCCATTTACGTCTTCAGGGGAGGGGTAAGGTAGACTGCACAACAGCAGATAACACACCCAATCATTGCAACATCCTTGCGATCCACCACCACTACCCAGTTTTTCAGGAAAAGTACATCCATCCAGAAAAGATGGAACATGAGGGCCAGGAAGGAAAGGTAGTACTTTCTACGCATAAACAGTATTCCAAAGTCTAAGTAATATGCACAAAGTCTAAGAATATGCACAAAGCATATTCTTATAGGCATTAGTATATGCAAATATATAGCTGTCTCACTTTGCTGTCACAGCATTTCATTTCTTTGTGTACAGACAATATAAGATATTCCATGTATTTTATCAGAGTTGAGCCTACAATTTACAAAAACACTTTTATTTCTACTTGCATGACTTGTGAGACCGTCTGCACACTGGAGCAGCGTTTGCATGACTGAAGATGCAAAACAGAGCCAAGTCTTTAAGCCTGCAGATGAGCCCATCTTGGGACTTCAAAGACTGACAAGATGAAACCACTGAACAACTAAAGTCCAAAAGCATCTCCTCTTAGGTGCATAGTTATATATTTAAATAACCCAGTCAAGTAACTAGGATTTCCCACCGTGTAGTAGAAGCAGAACAGAGCTGGAATCAGAAAAGCTCGGCTGGAATAGCAGTTCCGATCAGTGCAGCTGTCAGCCACGTACTCGATCTGTGCACGCAACTGTTCAGCTGAAGGAGCGAACGAAATCCCAAGCGGGAACGCGGCAGACCGGACCCGGAGCCAAGCCCGGCCCGGCTCTGCAGGCAATGCCGCACGCATGGACACCTCTCAGCCGCCTGCCTTGCAGAAAGCCGAGACAAAAATCGGCTCGCTCTCACGCTGCAGAGCATTTCAGCTCACCCAGCTCTCCCGAGGGCGCTGGGCTGCCGAGCCCGGCGGCGGCAAGCGCTGGCCGCCGGGCCCCGCTGCCCGCTCCGACGGCCCCGGCTCGGCCCCGGCCGCTGTTCCCTACCGTTGTGCTCGTCGTATCCCCAGTGCAGCATGGCTCTGCTCTCCTGCCGGCACGGCACGGGACAGGACAGGACGGGCTGGGATGGGACGGGATGGGGCGGGAGAGGCGGCTGCGCCCGATTTGAAGGCGACGGGGCGGCGACGCCCCGATCCTCGGGCGCTGATAACGAGACCTGCAGGGCTCCGGCCTCCTGGCCTGTCCGTGCCTGTTGTCGCCCCAAGCCCTTCGTCACCCAGGCTCTCCCCAGGCTCCCCCCAGCACCGTCGGGGTGGCCCGGGGGACGCAGTGCCATCTCTCAAGAGCCCGCTCCAACAGAGGGAAAGTGGCTCCACCAGCCCCCGTCCCGCCAGAGCACGAGTTGTGCGGCAGTGCCCATTACTGGGGTCACCCCCGCCACTCCCGAAAGTAAAGCCAGTCCGCACCGCTGCATCCCCTCCCGATTTTCTCCCAGAGGTGTAAACCAAATTCCCTTTGGAATAGGTCGCAGGAAGATTTCACGTTTTCCGAAGTGGGGCCGTGAAGGCAGAAGGGTGTCCCACTACCCACTGGGAATTTATCCATGCGCCGCGTGTGCCGGGAGCTGCCCGCGGGCAGGTGCTTGAGGCAACGCGGAGCTTTGGACTCAGCGCTTGGGCTACGGGCGCGCGCCAAGGAGCTGTCAGCTTTCCCGTGCTGGAAAAGCTGGCTGCGAAGGCGCGGGAGAGACAAGCAGGGCCGGGGCGAGGCTGACTCCGGGACCAGACAGGGACAGGGACAGGCACAGCGCCACTCCACCACTCCCGCTCCCCGGTGCGGCTGCACAGCGCCCTCCCGAGGCGGCACACGCCCCCTGGCGGCCCCGCGCGGCGCTGTGGGCCTTTGGTGGCTCCCTGCGTCACAGCCCCCTGTGACGTCACCCGCCCGCGCGCCGCTGCCGCCGCCATGGGCAAGAGCCGCGGCGGGGCCGCCAAGGCCGGCAGTGTGTTCCGCATCGCCCGCAGCGGCGTCCTCAAGGCCAAGGCCAAGGGCAAGGCGCGACCCGTCACCACCGGGCTGAAGCAGGTGAGTGCTGCGGCAGCCCCACCACGGGGAGGGCCCCTGCCCTGCTGCGGCGCCGCGGGAGGCCTCGGCCCGGCGGGGATTCCTCCCCTTCGACCTCGGTGCGCGGCGCAGCAAGCGCTCGGAAGTGAATAAATCGAGCTGTTTTAGGGGCAGTGTGCGTCCCGGCACAAAACGGCAAAGTGCACGATTATCACCCGAAAATTAGGTTTGTATGTGGATGTCATCTGGAAAAAGAGGATCACAGGAAGTTCATTTGACTGATCCGCAGGCATATGCCACAGGAGGCATCGGGCTGTGCTTGAGGGGTGCCGTTTGGGAAGAGTCTGATAGTGTCGCGCCTTGTCCTCGGGAACGCGATGCTGAAGGGCGCATCCGCAGTTCAGCGAGTTCGCCTTCACCGGACTGCATTCACAGCGTCGCTGAGGGTGTAATTCCGGGTAGAGTTTAACAAAATGCCTTGATCCGAACCACTGGGCATAGTTAGTACTACTAACAAGGGGAAGTCCTGCTCCTTTCCATCACGTTCCTTGTCCCAGGAAGGGATCCCTGTGCCAGGCTCTGGGCTACATTCCCACAGCTCTCCTTGATGCTGGCTCAGGAACTCTACGCCCACTAGGTGACTCAACTCGCTAAATCCGCAGTAAAAGGCATTAAAAATACATTTTGCATTTTTATGTGCTGGGTTGGTGAGTTGAACAAAGTTAATTTTGAATGAATGAATGCAGAGAGAAGCATTTTGGTGGGGAAGAACCAGAAAGGATGGAGCCTTTTCTGATCCAGTAGCTGTTTATTTGCCTCAACTGTCAAGTAAAACTGTCAGTGAGATGCAGTGATCATAGCTAGGAGTGTGCATTGCTGGATGTTTTGCTCTTAATTCCTCTCTGCCCCTTTTTTGCCCCTTATATGGCTGTGGTGCTCTGTAGATGCTTCTGTACACCAGTTTAACATATTAAAGCAATAGAAGTACAAAGAAGCAAAAATAATGTTGTTATTTTGGTGTCTGTAGAAGAGCACAGCCCAGAAGAGAGAGAGAGTGGGTCATGGAGTAGGGAGCAGTGCAGGGGAAGAGGGATGGGGGTGATCTAAGCAAGAGTTTTCCTGTTGTGAGCAGTGAGTCATTATATGTTTTCTTCTCAAAGCCTGCCTCCAGCCTGAGGTGTATGTTCTGCAAGAGTTCACCTGTCCCTCTAGGAAAGCATCTGGTAATAGAAATAATAAAAGCAGATAGTGGCTTGTTTTCTCCATTTGATGCAGTTGCAGTCTGCTAGGGAAACAAGTAAATGGCTTTTAAAAAAAAGGCCGTTTCAGATTTTCTCCTGCAAGCTCCACTTGACAAATTAATCTGGTGGACAGACAGGAACAAACTTTACAAAAAACAATTTCATGTTGCTGGCGTCACATCTCCTCTTAGTCTAGACTGTTCTGTATAACAAAGGGAGAAACTGGTTTAAAATCATATTCATGAAATGTCTGAGTTTCATAGTCTTGAAAAGCTTATTAGGAGTAAAATTTTATTCTCTGTGTTTGAAGCTGTGTTCTTTAATGCATTAAGCCTTTGGGCTTAATGTGATTTACTTATCGTTAAGCAGTATAAGAAGATGCTCAGAAAGAAAAGTTGCTAAAATGAATTTACTCATTAATAGCTATAAGCTCATTGTAACTGTTCAGACAACTTTTGATGTAGGTACCATGCTAGCTATAGAGCCTCTTCCTGTGAACAAGTCCTGCCTGACTGCTTGAGGATATCACCATTAAAACTGACTGGAACCTTCTAAAACCCCTGTGAAGCTGGAAGATGGTGACAAGCCCTGACTGAACACGTGGTCTTTGTACATCATATTACCAACAGTCCATCCACTCTGATCAGAGCTGGGAGCTGGGGCTGTATTTCTCCAGTCACTGTCCCAGTGAAAGTGTTCATCTGAGCAGGCCTGTTCTATCAGCCTCATTGCCCACTGCTTCTTATTACTGGTTTTTGTGGTCAGTGAGAATGGAATTGTTACTGTATAGGTGCTCTGAAATTATGGAGGCTTTGAAAGTAAAATGAATATGTGTAACCATTCACAGTTTGCTCCTGCCTGTTTAAATTGCTCAGAGATGAACTATGGGGATGCCCATTGAACAGCAGTAGGTATGCTGAGATTTGGGGTTGCAATAGGTTAATACCTGGCTGTGATCCTGTTCCAAACTTTGGAAGCAACAGGTGCTAGGGCTCAGATCAGCTGAATCTTCCTTTGCTGCAGTAGTGAGAGTTTATGCCCTCTTGCATCCACCCTGCTCTTCTACCACAGACAGCTGTCCCCAGAGTGCAACACATGTCCATATTCTACCACTTCCTCTCTGAAAGTAAAATCTTTGATGAAATAACTTATAAAGGCAGACTTGGGCTAAAAGAGAGGCTGAGGTGCCCAGAGATACACATTCCACTCTCTACAGCTGCAGAGTTTCCTTCAATGCTGTGGCAAAACCTGGTAGACGTTGTTGGCCAGACCTACAGTATGAACAGTTAGGATGCAAGGTGTGATGATGAAGGTAAGCTACTGGAAGAAATTCAGCATACTAAAATAATTTATAAATTGTATTTGGTTTGAGGGGCTACAGGCTTGGCTTCTCTAAAAAGCTGCCAGAAGCTTCCCTTATGTCTGAAAGGGCCAATGCCAGCTGGCTTCAGGATGGACATGCTGCTGGCCAAGGCAGAGCCCATCAGGTACTGGCAGTGCCTCTGGGTTGATGTAGTTCTGAAGCATACCACCAGCAGCAGTCAGAATAGGGGAGTGAGAATTTTTTAAAGAAACAGCCCTGCAAACACCAAGGTCAGTGAAGAAGGAGTGGGAAGAGGTGCTTCAGGTGTCTGAGCTGAGATTCCTCTGCAGCATTTGTTTGACAACAAATTAAATTCATTTTCCCCGAGTTCAGTTGAGTCTGTTCTGCCTGTGATGGCAACTGGTGAGTGATCTTTCTCTGCCCTTATCTCTACCCATGAGCCTTTCATTATATTTCCTGTCCCCTGTCCAGCTGGAGAAGGCAGCGATGGAGTGGCTTTGGTGGGCACCTGGCATCCAGCCAGGGTCAGTTCACCAAAGAGAGGAAAGAAGGAACCCTTCCTGGGACTTCATTCCAGCTAAGAGGAGCTGAGGCTGGTGTAGCAGTGTAGACTTTTGTTTTCTTTGTGTTCTCCTTCTGGATCACTATGGGCTCCCATTCCTGTAGAGCAAGTTTAACTCTTAATTTTGAATTTATTAGTACACAGCTAGATGACCTAATGAAGTAACAGGTAAAACACACCAAAAAGCATGTAACACTGGCTGCATAATAATTGCACAAAAACGGGGCAGTTTCACATCAGTGGAATTTTTGCTAAAAATACTAACGTATGTATTTTTTTCTCTCCCAGATAAACATTAAAAATGCTGAAAAAGTTAGCACAATAAATAAAGCATTTGCTGAAGTTCAGAAAGAAATCCGGCAGCTATCAAAAGGTACCACAGCAGAACCTCAGAACACTCAGCAGGTAATTTCCCTTTGTAAAAATCTGAACAGAATGAAAAGAATGTGTGTTTAAAGCATTATAATGTGTCTCTTAGGCTGCAGGCAATAGCTCAGGTGGTCAGTGTGGTGCTGTGTTACAGGGCTTGCAAGGGTTCCTCAGGGGTGAAGAGATAGACGAGAATCTTGACTTCATGATCAGAAGGCTAGATTTATTAATTTATGATATATAATACATTAAAACTATACTAAAAGGAATAGAGAGGAAAGTTCAGAAGCTTGCTGTCTAAGAATAAAATAGGAATGAATCAACAACAGAGCTCTCTCTGATCTGTCCCAGAGAGAGCTTGGCCCCTGATTGGCCCTTAATTGTAAACATGGAACATGGGCCAATCACAGGTGCACCTGTTGCATTCCACAGCAGCAGATAACCATTGTTTACATTCTCTTTCTGGGGTTCCCAGAAGAGGGAAAAATCCTAAAGAAAGGATTTTCCACAAAGGATGTCTGTGACAGTGCTGGTAATACCAAGGTGCTGAGTTCAACCCTTTTAAAGGCCATTTACTTAAGAGTTGGACTTGATGATCCTTGTGGGTCCCTTCCACATCAGAATATTCTGTGAATTCATGCAATTGATTTAAAGCTAGAATCTCAGTTTTATGAATTTCATTTGTGTGGCAATGCTGAAACCTAGTTAGCATGTTCAAATTCTACAAAACTACTAAAGTAGAGCAAGAAGAGGGTGGCAGCCATGCTGAAGCACAATTCAAAAGCATATTTTAAAATTACATTCTAGCTGATTTCTTACTGTTTTTTTAAGTTAGTCCCAACTCCATCCCCTTGATTTGAAACTTGTATCTCTACATGAATACACACAAGGAGGATGAACCTGGTTGTTCCCTACCTGAAGCTCCTGACAGTGCTTTGAAACAAACAGTTCTGCCTCTCTTTGTTCCTGATTCCTAAGCCTTGTATTACCTCATCAGAAGGACCAACACCTGAAGCAGCAATTTCTGTAGTAGAGGTTTTGCCTGCAGCACTTGGGGTTCAAGACAGTATTTCTCTTGCCTTTGTCTAGTTTTTTTTTAATGCAGGCCTACCTGCAGTCTTGCACAAGAATTAATTCATAAAAGTTTAATGCCTGACAAGTTCCTCCATGTAAACTCCTTCTGCTGACTGATGCTCTAGGCACAGTTTCAGGGAGAGAAAGCAGTCCTTCAGGATGAGATGCAGATGAATCCATCCTGCTGTTGGGGGAAGCTGGAATTTGGAGAAGTGGACATGAGTTGTCAGTATGCCTGAGGTGATCAAGTTTCTGTACAGCTGGGAGCAACTAAACAAGTGTCAAATACCTTAAGGAGAGGCTGAGGGAAAAATGAAACATAAGTGACAGTGCTGCCAGCACAGGATGAAGCCAAGCCAGGATTTCAAGGCTGTTGGAGCCAGTGGTCCTGTCCCTGCTGGCTTGTTATTTATTCCTCCAAGAATTCAGACTGTACTACTGCTCCTGTGCTAGTAGGGCTCTACACCACTCAGGCTGTTACAGTACTTTCTCCAAAGTTGTAGAAGTGTTGTTGAGAGCAGTTGTGTTCTAAAAGCTGAGCCTGTCTCAGTTGGGCTGTGTGTGTTACTGGTACAACGCTCCCAAAGCACAAAGCATTTTCTGCTTACATATCAACTTCAGTGTATCCTGCAATCCCCCCAAGTTATTGAAGTATAACTGCAAAATTAGCTGAAATTAAATATATAAAAGTCTAATCTTCTGGCCAATGGATATTTATTTAGTCTGGTTTGGTTTTTTTTTTTCCAAGCAGAATAAAAAGAAGTTGTTTTCTGCTTTAAACTGAAACTCTTTTTTTTTCCAGGTTTCCACAAATCTGGAAGAGGAACCAGCAAACGTGGATGCTGCCACAAACCTGTTATCTCAGCTGTAATGCAAAATGGACAATGAAGGGGTTGCAAGAAACAAAAGACCACAAATACCGATGGCTTTGTTTGCACAATTTTATTAAAAAAATCTTGTTAATATACAAGTATTGGCACACTTCAATACAAACTACAAACAGACCTTTCCTATAATCTAGGAAAGTGGAATGTCAGAAGTCAGTGTGAGAAACTTAAAGTGCTAAAACAGAAGGCACTTCACAAAATTGGTTCACTGAAACAGTTTAGCATAACTCAAGTTGATACCCTTCACTTTTCAACTTGGCAGTGAAAGCTTCAAAATTGTTTGAAAAGTTAAAAAATAGAAAGCTTCTTGGCAGTAAAGCTTCAAAGAAAATGCTGTTAACTGTGATCAAGAAGACTAATCATTTTTTAAAAAATAATCAAAAAGGTATGAAGTATTTTCACTTTTCTTACTAAAGAAAGCTCCAAAGAGTTGGCTTAGACAGAAACACACTCAGGTGAAAAAGTGCCAGAATTTTCGATAAGAGCCCTTTTTTAATGTTCTTGAATTTGTTTTGTGAAGTAGTTAAAGGAAGCAAAAGGAAATATACTCCCAGAGTCAGTGAACTAAGAAGTTATACATTCATTATTCAAATACTTAGGTTATGAAGAAGTCTAGATTGTTACAGTTAGAGGTAGATAAGTAGTCTGGTTGACATAATATCTAATAATTTAGTATCTGCACATCAAAGAGATCGCAGACTCCTTCATTATCATCCAGGTTAAAGTTGTAGTCATCTCCGGGAGTAGGAGAGAGTCGTAAGAGAGGAAAAACTGTAAAGCAGGAACAGTTTAGTTTAAATTAAAACACTTGGAAAATCAGCCCTATCACATTTCAGTATGTTTGTCATAAGGGTTAGTCTTAATAATAAAAATAATCTTGATAATCTGACAAGCTCACTGAGATACATACCATGAAAACCTGTACTGCATTCAAACTAAGGCAGTAAGTGATCTATCTGCCATTTTTGGCTTGGTATTTTAGGTCAGTTTGCTGAAGTGGAGTGATAGCTGTGGAATATGGGTTTAATTTCAGCAACGGAGTTCCTGAGGAGCTTTTGAAAACTTTAACCATCAAGCCATAATTTATATTTCTTTATCTATATCCCTGCTCTAGAAGCACAGCCTCTTTCCATGTTAACCACATACTGGCACGTTCACAGAATCCCATCTTGCCCCTTGGATCTTACAACCACATCTCTTTCTGAATGAGCCCAGAAGTGGTCTGCTTGAGGGGGCAGATATTATTACAGGCCTTAAAGAATACAGGGCAAAAGGAGCAAAAGCAAGTTGAGTTCACCTCTTTGCCTGCCACATCAGTGAGAGTGGCAGAGAGGTAGGAGCACATGAATTCTGTGGTAGCTGTGGTTCATTGCTGCACTCATGGCCAAAAATGTGCAAGAACAGAAATGAGTGACACTTGTTCTGTTAGTGTACCACAGATGGACATGTATCAGTCTGCATCCAGAACTATATTCTGAAATACTTATTCAAAGCACAAAGCTTTAGGCAGAATAGAATTAAACCAGGTTTATATTTTAAGGCAGCACACTAGTCATCAGCTTGTTCTTTCTTTTTCCCTAAATTAAGTACTGGTGGGTTATTCATGCAAGTAAGTGCTTTTGGATTAAGGTTTTCCTGTTTTGTCTGTTAAATAAAACTTGCAGGGAATAGAAAGGGGAGCAAAGACAAGAGTGACAGAGGAGGCAACATGGGAAAGAAGTAGTTTCATACTGACTCTTGGCATCAGATTTAACAGATGCCTTCTAAGTGCTGTTCACACAAAAATCAGACTGCTACTTGTCATTATTAGAAAAGATGCTAAATACTTACCATCAGAAGACATGAGTTCATCAATAATATCTCCGCTGATATTTCCTGTGAAAGACAGGAGCACATGCTTTATGTATGTGGGGTTTTTTGCTAAGTGTTTATAGCAGTCAAAACATTCTTTGCATTAAAACACTGAATTGACAAGTACACTATGGCTTGTGCAGTGTAGGAGCTGCAGAGAAAGTATGCCATGTACATGTAAAATATACTTATCTTTGTCTCCCTCAGTTTTTGCCCCCAATACATTTTTCTGACTTAACTCTTTAAAACTCAAGAACTATATATATCATGGTGTACCATGAGGCTTATCTGGTGGCAAAGAAACTCAATTGTTCAAAATTAGTATGCTCCCCAGTTGCTTCATTAGAAGATAAACAGAGACCTGGTTTTTTCCTCTGTGTAACTCACTGGTAATTTGGTCACAAAGAAGGGCTCAGGGAACCAGGGAAATCTTTAAACAGGAACTACTGCTTCCTACCTGCAGGCTCCTCCATCTTTGCAATGTCAAATGAGTTTGGCTTGAGAATGCAGTTGACATCCAGAGGCAGCAAGCTCTGGTAGTCACTGGAGCTGGCTGAGGCTTGGGCACTGTCTCCAGACAGGCTGGGATAGAGCTCTGGCTCCGGAAGGCTGGAATAAGGGGCGGCAGGGGCTGTGCTGTCCTGCTGGGTGCTGCCATCTACGCGGACAGGAAGGCATGTTAAAGTCTGTTACAGTGAAACAGAACGCAGCACCTGCCCCCAGCTTTGTCTTTTGAGGGAGAACATGGCCAATGTCTGAGATCAGGTGAGAGGAGTCTTCCCCTTCTACAGTCACAGTCACAATTTAATTAATTGTCAATTAATTGAAGGTCAATTAAAGGTCAGTGAAGGTAATCAGGACTCCTCAGGAATGCAGTTGTAATACAGCATTTTCTTAAATCTTTTCCTATTACCTATTAATTTACTATTACTGTGAGAAAAGTACCTGATATTCAGGCAGCCTCTTACTGTGGCTATGTGGAAGAAGGTAAGCGACCTTGTGGTACAATAGCTGGAACTGGTGCCTGCATTATCAATCTCATTAAAAGGTACGCGTTCAAATTATATCCTCCTCAAGAGGTTTGCAATTTTGCTTCGTAATGCATTCTGGAGAAGCACCTCAGAATAATTAACAGGATTACATCCAAAACCTGTTCAGTGTAAGATGGTAAGATGTGAGGGAAGCATCTCTTTCATCAGACAGAAGAGGTGTCTGTAACCTCCTGAGAGCTGTTACAAAGGCCCTGGAGTAGTTTTTTAATGGACAGCTGCTATCCTATGTAAATTCCTGATCTTTGTCTACCACCTTTCTTAACACTTTCTTTTTTCCCTCCAGCTGCCTTCCTCCCCCACCCACCAGAGACAGGAAAACCTGGGGATCCACCTGATGGTGTGTCCGCAGCTGCTGCTGGTGGTAACTCCTGCCCTTGGTTCAGCTCACGTTGTTCTGGGGGATTTGGAGGAGCTGCAGCTGATTTAAGTGGAGTCACTGGAGCTGCAGGCTGAGATGGGGGCTGTGCAAGGTCATCAGGTGGAGGAACTGGAAACACCGTGGGCTCGGAGGAGCTTGATTCTTTGTTTATAAGCAGCACATGGATAGGTCCTGAACTACTTTTAAGATTGATCTGGTATTTATTCTGTCCATTCTGTCCCTGTAAAAATGGTGTATTATGAAAGTTAGTGTTCTTTGAGAACTTGGAACTCTACAAAGTGATGAAGATTAAGATCAGCTGTTTTAGTCCTCAACAAAAAGAAAAAAAAACAAAATCCAACATCACAGCTGCTAACGTGGGTCCTGCAGAGAACCTTACCATTGCCTGAACTGATTTAGCAGAGATGGACAAAGACAGTACCACTGATCAGCTTCATGGCTCTAGCCTTGAATGCTTTTACTGATATTAAGACTGTGCTTAGCCTCGCTAAAAATAGCTTGTGAAACTTCTCAAGTGAATTTCAGCCTTCTATAAGCACAGTGGCTATCACGCTTCCTACCATGCTCTTTCCCAGCTATGTAAACACTATTTAAAATCAAGCACTGCAACAACAACAAAAAAAGTTAAAGATGGACAGAAGTAAATAATTTGGCCTCCTACTTTAATCTTGCCAATTTAATCCTTTTGGCTAAAGTGAGATTGCAATCTGTTTCTCTATCCAGTCTAGTACCATGAGACTAAATCTAAATTATATTAAAACTAAATCAAAAAGGCGTTTTCCATAAAGAGATCAATTTTAACAATATAACAGAGAAACTTGACACATAAAAGTCACTGAGTTCTCAGGAGAATTCATAACAACTATGCATTATTTTGAAAGCTGCAACATTTTAAAAGCAAGAGAGAAGAAGAAACCCACTTGTGTATTTTGGTTTTAATAGAAGGCAGGGTTACCATTAGTCTATCTAAGTGTACAAAACTCACTTTTCTCTGTCTGGCCTCCCTCTTCTCAACTTAAACAATGCTACTGCTTTCTCCCCTCCTCTTGGACATGGATAGAGATAAATCCTCTGCTCTGAAACAACTCTTCTTTGCCACTATTGCTCTAGAACACTTAGGTAAACACTTAGGAAAACTTAGGTAAACGAGAAACCAGTACATACCATTTCAGGTCTAGGTACTTCTAATTGTGTACCACAAGGTGCTTGAATTGCTAGAAGTGTATCTCCTGGTTGAACAGCAATTTTAAAGAAAGTGTTAAGTGTATTTTTCTTAAGTCTTGTATAGTATCCACTCAAATGAGATCTGGAAATTGTGTAAGGTCACTTAAAGTACGGTGTTATTTAGCATATGTAAACTTGTGGTAGGACATGTGCAGCCCCTCTAAGATCCAAGTACATTGCATAGTATAAATCAGGGAATTCCAACACTAAGATCATAGTTGCAAAAACCTTTTCTCACAACAGTACAAGATTTACCATACTCTTTACCCATTTGTCTTCTAGTTGTACATATAACAAAAGGTGAAAATATTTAACTAGTTCCTTTTTTCACAGAACCAAAGAATCATTTAGGTTGGAAAAGACCTCCAAGATCATTGAGTCCAACCTTTGACTGATCACCACCTTGTCAACTAGACCACAGCACTAAGTGTCATGTCCAGTTGTTCTTTGAATACCTCCATGGATAGCGACTCCACCACCTTCCTGGGTAGCCTGATTCAATGCTTAATCAGTGTTTCTTGAAAAAATTTTTCCTGATGTCCAACCTGAACCTCCCTGGTGCAACTTGAGGCCATATGCTCTTGTCCTATCACTGGTTGCCTGGGAGAAGAGACTGACCCCCACCTGGCTACAGCCTCCTTTCAGGTACTTGTAGAGAGTGATAAGGTCTCCCTTGAACCTCCTTTTCACCAGGGTAAACAACCCCAGCTCCCTCAGCCACTCCTCATACAACTTCAGCTAAAACAGCCCTCTGGCCTAGCTCAGTTTATGACTTTGATGACTGGTGGTACCACGGAGATTTAACAAAAGGAAGAAGAGGGGTTAATGTTCATCTTCAGTGCCAGTACTTCCAAATATCTAAGCTCATGGCTTCCACAGCACATACAACTGGGATCCAACAGCTGTCTGTCACACTCACCTGTGGCTTACTATGCACATGAAAATGTGTTGGTCAAAATTAGGGGACCACACTGACATGCACAGCACTGGCACAATACTGCAGGTTACTTGCTTACCTGCACATGATTTCCTCTTTGTTCATAACTAATTTGGAGTAACATTTTTCTTTCTCTGCTTCCTAAGAAACACTTAGGTGACTATGTGAGCATTGTGCCAACTGCCTCCATGTTTTGTAATGACTAACACCTTTTCAGTAACGGGCCATTTCTGTTAAATTCTGCAGTAGTTTTCTAATCTTGTGTTTTTATTTTAAAAAAGTCTTCCTTGTGGCAAAGAAAAGACAGTTTTGAGCCTAGCTGGAGGCTGAACAACAATCTTTCCTTGGTTGCCCCAGGATCAGGAGATGATGTCAAGGGAAGTAACCTCTGCCAGCACTTCCCGGCAATTTCTTCCAACCACCTGTACAGGAATCCTTTAGATTTAGTAGCAATGCCCCATCATTGACCTTCTGCTGGCTTATTTATACACCATCACAAGCTCTGTCTGGCCACAGTTGCTACCAGAAAATGATGCAAAATTTAGATCTTCCTGGTTCTTCTGGAGGATTGGACCAACAAGTCCTGTCTCTGGTTCCATTAATGGCCCATGGCAAGCTGCTGAAAAGTATGAATACCAAAAAAGAAACCAAAAACCAGGATTCCAGCTGAGCTTCCATTCTATTCAATCTATGACTACAATTAGAAAATGCCAGAACTTGGTAGCCATGAACATTATGACACCTCAACCTAGTAACGATCACTACTGAGTATTTCTTAATTCAAAATACTTGCAGGAAAAAAGCAAGTTAGTTAGCAAGTTATTTTTTAAGAAATCGCTCACTTTAGAAATACAGCCTAGCAGCAACTTACCATTGAAGCAGTTGCAGATATCTTCATGGGTGACATATGAAAATGTAATTTATGTCAAGGAACATTTTTCTTAAAATAATATAAAACTAGTATTTGCTGCCCTTCAGAAGTTTGTCCAACCTAAGCCTAAACTATAGCATTATTAAAGGTTAGAGGATTATTGTTAGAGGTGTAATCAAGGCATTATTTTTGACTTTCAGAATGGCTCATTACAAATAACAAGAGTTCTGTGTTTTAAAGAAAATACCTGTATCAGCAAATAAAATACAGAAAGAAAAATAGTTGTGTATCTTGAACAAGAAAAGATTTTTCTAAAAAAGAAGAACATGTAAAACCTTGTTTTGAAGAGTACCATTTACCTGGCTACTTTGACAACACAGAATTCAGGTATATATCAGCATTTCCCAGAATCACATAAAAATACTGCTAGAGGGACCTTCAGAGTTCATCTACCATCCTCTGCCTCAGGGTAGGATCAATCCACTGTTCAGACATTCCAGACCGATGTTTGTCTTTCCTCTTCTGCAAAACCTCCAGTGACAGATATTCTACCACCTCCCTGGCAGATCAATTCCAGTGTCAGCTCTACCAGAAGTTTTTCCTCACCTATAACTTCAGTCTCCTTTGCTACAAAATCCATTTTACAGAAACAGTTTCTGAACAGAAACTCCAGTAATTTTTAAGTACTTATCAGTAGTATTATAGATAGGAAGGGCACTTTACTGCTGCCATTCTCAGGTGTCTGAGACAGCTAGACACATGCAAGACAGCTAGACACATGCTTACAAGCAATGCAGCTGCAACTCTCTGGTATTTACATACAGCATGTTTTTTTTTCAGTTTGAAACCCAACAAGCTTCAGGACTTTGTTAACTCCATTTATCTTTGGGTGATAGCTTAATCTTTTCAAAAGAATGAAGCAGCAAAAAAGATTAATGTAAAGCACTGGTAACAAAATATAAATTTAAGTTCTGGAAAGCAGTATCACTAATTTCAAGTAAGACACTAGGATTATGCTATTGACTTAATAGTTACTGCTGTACATATATATATATATATATATATATATATATATATGCGCTAACTTATTTTCATGTTACCAATCACAGTCATGGAAGTTAAAAAGTCACATAAATAAGATTTATATCTTCTTTTGTTGAAGAAAAACCTGAAAAAAAACTTGCCTTACCTTGCTAAATGCGTTACATTATGCTTTATCCATTACCTACACTTTAACTGTTGCTTTCATTCTAGATCCAAAATGCACACAATTAATTTAAAAGGATATTGGTGGTTTGTAGAATCATCCATGACGTTCTTGATACTTTGCTGAAGCCACAATTTCTGCTGATCCAATTCTTTTTCTTTTAGCTCTAAATCTTCAATTTCAGCTTCCAGATACCTCAGCCTGTCTATGACCTCTTTTGTATTGCAGCCAGCACCTACTCCTCTTAAAAAAGTACAAGGGTTCATGAAACCACAGGTAAAAATCTAATGCAAACATCCAATGATAATTTCTTAAGACTATTTTCAACATTTGGAAAATCTACTAATATTAAATATGAAGGAAATGAACATTTAACCTCCCAGTAGTTTTTTGACAGGAAAATGAAAATTCTTTAATTCAGATCAAATTTAGAATTTTCTTCTACAAAAACTTATCTTCTTTTGGAACTGTTTTGCAGGCCCTAGCTCCTTCTCCTAGAATCCTTATCTTGAGCTTTTACCTTCAGGGACCTAAGAGAAAACAGGCATGGACTGTGGTAGGGCAGGTAGGCAGAGACAGTGTGTCTTGATAGCTCTCCCAAATTCCTTCAGGGAGAATTTTTCAGCTACAAGTGCTAGTTATACAGTAGCACTACAAGATTTCTGAAAGATTCCCTTCTGTGTGCTTTAAATTTTATTTTATATATCACAGAAACAAGTTAAAGGGAAAACAAATACAGTTAATTTGCAAATTTATTGTACTTCTACAACATCACATTGCTCATTGATTAGCAGTGTTAATTTTATGGTGTCATATCTAGTCAGAAGAAGTAGAGTTAATTTTTGTTGCTCTTAAGTATGTGAAAATTTGCAGAACTGACATAACTTACTTCCACTGAATGCTGTTTTTTGACTTCTTCTCAATGAGATCAATCCCCTCCAGAACGTTGGTGATATCATAGATCCTTCTCTTCTGCCTCACAGCAAGCGTATCGGCAGCCTGTTGAGAGAACAAGTATCAGCAACTTGCATGCTGAGGGAAAGCCACTCCCTTGGAAAAATGCCATCTAATGTAATTTCAAAAGGAGAAGGCTCCATTCTACAAGAGCCCAACACCAACAATGAGTTCTGAAGTTCAGCACCTGCAGGCAGTGCTACAAAGCACAGGCAGCAGTCCCCTGGCTGAAGGCCAATAGGCTATCCCCAAACAGAGAAAGGAGCTCGCAGGGGTGCAAAGACCATGGTCTGTATCTGGAACATATTCAACTGCATGGAGGAGCCTGCCATGCTCTTTCTGGAGGGCAGGAAAAGGTATGGAAGGCAGGCAGCAACACCTTGCAGTGGGGCAAGCCTCTGAAGCTTGAAGGACATAATAAGTTTATCATTCCTTCCACTGACATTCAAGGTATTAGAGCCTTTGTTTGGATTCAGTGGTGCTAGGATACGAAACAGGGCTGTAATTTCACAAGGTGGCTGCAGGAGAGCTGCAGTATTTAAGGCCAGCATTGTCCCTGCACAAATGCCCCTTGCAGGGCGCAAGGGCTCACCTGATGCCACACCGAGCACCGGCAGCCTGGTACAGCCACCAGGGATGTTGCTGCTGCCACACAGCCAGCTGTGCAGTGCGTCTGAGGGCTGCCACACCTCGCCCCTCTGAGCAAAGCAGCATCAGGCAGAGGCAACCACTTCATGCTTTACTTCCTTCTCTCCTTTTGTGTAACTGATGCAAGGAGTTAAGATAAAATAAGCAAGTGAGCTACTCATGCCTTCCACAGCTGTAGTTACTTGGGACACTTAAATACAAACACTACATAGGATTGTACATATTAAACAAATAGAAGAAAAATAAAGAGAAGAGTAGGCAGACTTCTGAATTTGAACTAATGCAAAAACGCAAATAATTTCTGCTACAGGAACATAATGATTTATTTCAGTTTGTCCCAACAATCTATAAATGTACGCTTTTTGTAAGTATATGTGAAAGGTACAGCTTGAGACAGCCATAACCTGGAAGGAAAATGAAATTTCTTTGCTTAATAGTACAATTACCTTTTGCAACTGAAATAAAGTTGAAAGGATAAAAAGAAAGAACAGAGATTATCAAAAATACTCTTATAGCCATGAAGTTATTATAAACACTGCTCTTCCTCCTTGACAGTAATGTACCCACTAAACACTGTTTCCACTGGCACCATTAGCAGCATTTATCTTTTGTATGGTCTTCTGTATAAGTCTTTTAAAACATTTTCTTAACTAACAAAAAAGATGCATGCACACACATATTGCAGTTTAGTTCCCTCCAAGGAAGCAGGCTCTTTGATCACTTGTTTCAGTAGGTATGCACCTGCTAGCTTAGTATGCTATTTCTGCTGCATATGTACACACTGCTTCCAAGTGCATATGTACACTCTCAGCACCCCATACATCTCACAGCCTTCAGTTATTCTAGAGGCTGTTTACATTATTCAGTGCAAGGAATGGACAGCACACACAGATGCTATTCAACTTCCTGCTTTTTTCCCACTGCTCCACATATTTACCTAGAACTTAGTATATTACTCATGGCTTGAACAATAAAGAAACAGCTCTGGAGACAGATTTCATTACCTCTTGAAATTTTCCCAAAGGCCTGTCTACAAAATATAAATGCTTTACTAATCTTAATGTATTTTCAAACTGTACTGGTAGCAAAAGATACCAATGTACAAATCTGGAGCTATGAAACCAAAGCTTAAGATATTAAAAAAAAAAAAAAAAAGAAAAAAAAAAGAAAAAATAAGTTATTTCTTCTGAGTGTCCAATTTCAAATTTCAAATGTTTCAAAGTTGAAGTAATTGTTCCACTCTAAATGCTACTGCATTTTGTATGCCCAAAGCACAGCTCCCATGCATGAACACCAGCAGCAGATTCACCACGACCAGCTCCAGATCCCCAGGACAGGGGCTCATGTCATAGGAAAATGAACACAGTTACATAGGTATTTGACTCGACTATCCCTGTATACAATTCAATCACTTCTATGAAATTCAACTACTTACAACAAGAGTTCCAACACAAGCTGGGGCCAGTTCCCAAGCTGAGAAATTTAATCCAGACATTCACTAGCTTTCTGGTACAGACCTTGTAATCTAATTATCTTTTAAAAATTTCACAGATATTTCAAAAAGCAATTGAGAAGTTCCTCCTTGACATCCTAGCAGTTATCAGTGTGATACCATCTGCCAGGTACATGGATCAGAAATTAAGTGCAGTCTTCCACAGAAACAATTCAGTAATAATTTAAATAATTAAAAGACCTTTATGACACAAATCTGCTGTCAAAAAACACTGTTAAAACTCATATCTTCTTAGCCTGTGTCAAGAAAGGGACATCTGCAACAATGGCCCTGCTAACATGGGTGGACATAGCTTCCACATCCAGAGCTCTTTTATAAAATTCTTCTAATATTAAGCTGCTGAAGTCTATCCTTATTGCTCTAATATCTCCTCATACTTTGATTAAATATGCATTCAAGCCAAGCACTCATGAGTGCATAGACAGGTTCAGAGCTGGAATGAAGTATCTAAGCACAGAGCTATGGTTCTGCATACATCCAATCGTGCAGCTCCTGGAATACAGAAAACACACTGTACAGCACAGGTTCAGCTGCAGGCAGGCACACATACCCAGAAATAAGCAAGAAAGGCTAGGAAAACTGAGGGCTTGTAGCCCCCCCACCAAGTCGTTTGCTCCCTGGGAGCTGACAAAAGGCAGCAGAACTCATCAGCTGTCAATGTGCTTCATTAGCCCTAGAGAGAGGAGGAACTCGGAGCACCACGGCAGAGTCCTTACTGAGAACCCTAACACAGCACAAGGGCCAGCACTGCCTGCTTGCTCTCTCCATGTGTCTGTCAAAGGAAAGAGCTCCTGCATCTTCTGAACTCTGCCTGTACCACAGGACAACATTTTCTCCCTAAGAGGGCTGTCAACAGTTTGGTGAAGAGTTTTAAACTGAATGGTGCTCTTGCCAAATTGCATGTAGAAGTACTGAATGTCATTGCAACATAAAGACTAAGGGAATGCAAAATCTAATAGACAGACTCCTTCCGTGGAGTACAGCAAGTGTAAGGCAGTTATTTGCTCCTGACCAGCACACTTCTAAAACAAGCAGATTTTAGTTTTATCTCATGATCAGAAACACTATTTAACCATCATTAGAGCAGGGACGGTATGACAGAAACGAAGCCCACTTAAGAAATTAGGGCACAAGTATTGTACAGTATGAACAGCATCCATTCAGGTAGCTTATCCCTTATTCACTCATCTTGCTCTTCTTCTCTCTTCCCTGCAATTCATGGGTTGCTGCAGATAGAAATCTAGTTTTCTTTCCCTTCTATATCGCCCCGTAGCGTTTTACACTTAATTCCATAACTAAATCTCTTTATGTAGGGCTATTCCATGACAAGTATATCATTATTTTAGAACTGCTGTTGGATTTTAAAGTAAATACAAAATTCAAATTTCAAGTGAAGAAAATTCTCATTTCCATTCCCACAACTTCTCAGATGCTACCAGTGTCCAGCACTAAAACATTTTCACAGCTTCCTCTTACACCCTGCTAAACTATAATTATAGAGGTATTAAAAATCTCTAGAAAATGTCCTATAGAACAGATTTTCCTTCTCAATTGCTAAATCACAAAGCTGGAAATCCACCTGTTTTCAAATTTTATTTTCTTTCTAGTGATGGTTTTGCTACAGAAATACCAATGAGCAGCACAACATCAGACAGTCAATACCAGCCAGCAGGGACACACTTAAAGGTGTCCACTGCATGAATAATTTCTTGGAATGCTCTGTTCCATTTCAAGGCTGTCCTGTTCTTCAGTTTCCTGAGCACACTGGCTTAACACAAACACACAAACTGGTCTTCATTTTTGCTTAGATATATGGCTTATTTAGGAGAAAACCAGTTTCAGAAATGTAAGTTCTGACTCACTGCTTATGAAAGTACCAACAGTTTATGCACAACAAATTGTAACATTTAATTCAGAAACCAGTCTCCAATAGGTCCTGAGCAGAAATGCCTGTGATTGGCTGCAATACCCACTTAACTCTTCTGTGGCTATCAACCCTTTCATTCCCTGTGAGCAGGTAACTTTCTCACTAAAGAGAACAAGAAGCATTGCTGCATCCCACTACACAGTCCAACTTTATTGTTCAAGTCAATTCTCTTTGGCACTTAAAGCCAAGCTTTTGGGCTTGATGTCTTTCAAACTGAAGTTCTGCTTCTCAGATTGACCTGGAATATCTCTCAGGACTTGACAGACACTAAAGGAAGCTGCACAACAATCCCAAAGATCTAGACATCTTCATTCTGTTTTGCTAGATACAGACACAACTAATATTAAGGAGTTCATCAACCTGTCCAGACCACAGCATAACTAAGTGAAGAATATAAAACCTATCAGTGTTCTTCCCTGTACACCCTGAAGTTTCATTAGCCAGAGTAACATCATCAAAGTACATCTGCTCTGAACAGGGATGCGCAAAAAAAGCTCTGAGAACACCATTCACCTCCTGGAGCCTATGCAGAGTAATCAAAAAATAGGTCAGTTTTCCAGAAAGGACTTCAAGCAGAGCACCAAGCCAGCCTCTTGCTGCACTTTGCTGAACACCTGAGCTGTTCACTGATGACCTTAACCACTTAGGCTAACACCTTTGCTTCAATGCACTGCACACCCGACAGCCCAGAGGGCCCGAGCTCCAGGGAACTGGCAGGACACAGCGGAAAGGATCCCTCCTGCAACACTGGGCCCCACCAAGGTGGGCTGGTCCCAGGGCATCACTGGAGAGGCTCCAGACATTGCACCCCAAGGCATGCCTTGAAGGGCAGTAGGCTGGCTGCAGAGCTGGGTGACAATCATTTGTCACTCCTATGCCAATTCAGCGTCTTTCATTTACACATAATAGAAAGCATAAGGTGGCTATGGTCTGTTTTTTAACATGGTTTTCTCTTGCTTAAAGGAGGGGGGTGGGCCAGAAACAGGTTTAAACAGCAGCCCATACACTGAGTCAGTGCAGACAGCAACACAGGGCAGTCAAAGAAATCGCAGTATTGTTAGGGCAGGAAGGGACCTCTGGAAATCATTTAGTCCAACCCCCACCAAGGTAGAGTCTCCTGGAGCAGGTGCACAGGAACTCATCCAGGTGGGTTCTCAATGTCTCCAGACAGGGAGACTCCACGACCTCCCTGGGCAGCTTGTTCCAGTGCTCTGCCACCCTTAACATAGAGAAGTTCTTCCTCATGTTGAGGCGAAACTTCTGTGCTTTAGTTAATGGTCATTGCTCCTCGTCCTGTCACTGGGCACTATGAAAGAATCTGGCACCATCCTCTTGGCATGCACCGATATATATATGCACTAATGAGACCTGTTCTCAGTGTTTTCTTTTCAGACAAAACGGGCCCAGCTCCCGCAGTCTCTTCTCATAAGAGATGCTCCAGACCCCACATCACCTTTGCAACCCTCCGCTGGACCCTCTGCAGTAGCTCCGTGTCTTTTTTCTACTGAAGAGCCCAGAACAGGGCATAGTAAATAAGACCGCTCTCAGCAAGTTAAACTTAACACACGGTGCCCCTTACATCCCTTTATAAAAAGCCGGAACGCGTGTTTTAGCCGACCGCGGCGGCTGTCAGCCATCACCGGGCACCCGCAGCCCGTCAGCGGCCGGGGGAGGCCCCACCACGCCGGGCGGGCGGTAGGGGGAGAAGGAAGGGAGGAAGGAAGGAGGGAGCGGGCGGCCCTGCCCGGCCCCAGCGCTGCGCCGCCCCGGCTGCAGCGCGGCGGGCCCTGTGCCCGGCCGGGCCCGGCGGTGCCGCCGGCCGCCCCCCCGCCCTCGCACCGCTTTGAGGTCCAGCACGCCGTCCTTGGCCTCCTGCAGCAGCGACACAAACTTGGTGGTCAGCAGCCCCAGGCTCTTCTCGTGGCGGCTGCTGCCGCCGCCCGCCGCCTCGGCCGCCGCGGCCATGCCGCCGGCGGGGCCACGTGTCGCGACCGCCGCAACGGCCCGAGCGGGAGCGCGGCCCCCGGCCCAGCGCGGCGGCGGGAGGGGCGGCCCGCAGGAAGTGACGGCGCCGCCGTTGCCTGGACACCGGCGCGGTCCGGCCGCGGGGCTGCGGCTGCGGACGGGCCCGGCCCCCTCCGGCCGTAGCGGGGTGGGCGGCCCCGCGGCCTGCGAGAGAGGGACTGCAGCCCTTGGCTGGCTCGGGCTGCTCCCGGCTCTCGCTCAGGGCCCCCGGACGGGTAGCGCAGGCCTGGAGTCGGCCGGATACGTACCGCGAGTCTGCCTATCCCCGCCTCGATAGCTCTTTGTCCCTCATTTCACCGTTTGCATTTGATATAAAAACAGATTAATTGCAGACGCTGTTCTTCACAACTCCCAGACCAGGTACAAGACACGCTGATGATCTGGCCAGGGGAACAGGGAATTTTGGATGCTTACCTAGCCCCTTCCACCTCTTTCCCTCATTTAGTGTCGAATAAAAGAAAATTTAAAGTCTGTACTGTGTAAGAACTTCGGGGATGTACAAGAAGAGCAGACGCGCAGCTACCATCACACACGGCAGTGGGGCACGGTACCCTGGGTGTGCCACGGCACGCATGAGCTGCACAGGCAATCCCGTGTTCAGGGCAACATGTGCGTGGTAACACACTCTGGACCTGGAACCACAGCCCTGCTGGTCTCAAGTAACCAAGGATTTCTTGATTCCATACTCACATTGATTGAAACAGATCATTCTCTAGTCGAGAAATGCAAACAAAGTCTAGTAATGGAATTCATTTTAAATTGTCACGATTAATGCATAAGAGCATGCTTTGCATCTGACGAGATCAGTGTTCGCATTTTGTTTATATTTTTATTGAATTAAATTTATTTATTGATTTTATTAAGTTGAATTAAATTTATTTATTGATTTTATTAAGTTATCTCTTTCAGTTATGCTGGGTTGAAATTGTGATTAGGTAAATTCAGTGCAGCCTTCACCTACACCGTATCTTTATTATTTTACCATTTTGAAGGTAAAAATCATTTCAACACTTATTAAAAAGCGCTAAGGAAGCCATGTAAGCATAAAGAGGGAAACAATGCCAAAGATGGAGTCATCTGCAAGGAAAACAAATGTTCCAAGCACTATTAACAAATGCATGTTCCCAAGTACTGTAATATGAAATTCCAGAGCCAAGAGCAAGGAATAGAAAGAATTCATGTTAAAACTATTAACAACTCCCCATGATGAAATCAGAAAGTTTAAGAACAACAATTTTGGAGTTAAAACTCAGGAGAGATGTTAAGAAATTGAATCAGGGCAAGAATAAGTTCTTTTAACTTCCTGGTGCATTCCAGGTATTCAATTACTTCACCCAAAGTGCTTGGTCAAATAATAAGCAAAGAAAAAGAAGTTCCCCAGGAAACACTTGATCAACATGCCAGAAAAGCACTCTGAAGTGGTGCATGATTTCTGCACCAATGATAACCATGAAAGTACTATTGAACAGCTTTCCAGGTGAGCATTTCCCTCACATATTGTGGATGGAGTATATAGAGTACAACAGTAAGAAATAATTCTTCTGTTTTTAGAAAACTTATAGTTAGGATTTGTTCTTACACTCTGCTAACCATAACCAGTATTTCTTAATTTTCATATATTATAAACTAATGGCACAGATTCCAAGCTCGCTTAACAGCTTAACAGCTCTCTTCTACCTTACCTGAGAATACCACAGTGCAGACACCCCATTATTACTGATGGCTCGCTCCTGGTGTTTTCATGGGTGAGGTGTGGGAACTCCATGCAGGGAGTCAGAGCTGAAGCAGGTGTCTGCTTTCTGTCCCTTCCACAAATTTTGAAGTTTACCCTTTTCTAAGATGCTGCAATCTCTAGCCAAGTCCCAGCCCTACAGACACACCTCCCCCCATGCAAAGCAGTGGGGGGTGTTTTCCCAGGCTCTTGCAGGCACCTCATTCTGTTGTCAGGCTGCCATTTTTAAAATTTTGCTTTGCTACTGCTACTTCCATTTTTAAATCAGAGTTTGTTCCTGGATTTCAATGTTGTGCTTTGTTAAAGACTAGTTACTGATCATCAGGATGTTGTTTTCACTGCCATGGCTTCTGCTTTTAACTTGTGGCCATGTTTTCAAGGCCTTTGTCGTCCCTTAAGCTGCACCTCATAACAAGAAGCAGCTGGTATCAAGCTCTGGTTCACACAGCAACCTTTCATTAACAAATTAATAACAAAGCCAGCAGGCCTAACACAGTTACCCAAAGGCCAGGGCTTTTTACTAGCACTAAATAAAGTACTTTTAAAGGGCTGCTGTGCACCGAAATGCACCATCAGTTGCACTGTGCCAATGTGCTAATGCGCTGAAGCTTGGGTTCTAAACGACTGATGGCAAAGTCAGCTTAGTGGCTGCTACGGTCACTGGAGCAACCGGACTCTGCTGCAGCTACAGCGAGGTGCAAGGGGCGAGGAAATAGCTCCACCTGGTGTACCGGCGTGTTCCCGTGATTTTACTGCTCACGGCTCCCTTCACTTCAGCAGCATGAAAGTGCTTGAGGATGGGGTTGTTCAGTAGCAGTTTAGGATCTTCTGGGAACAAGCAAATGAAGTAAACACCTGAGTACTGCAGAGATGGTAAAAACTCCACCATGAAATAAGTCTAACAATATATTAACATAACCCTTATATTTTGCTTCCTTAAGAAGCTCTTAGGTTATTATCTTCTCTATTTCAAAAGCCTGGTAGGGAGCCTATTGCTGTGGAGAAAACCAAACTACACTTCCAGAAAAGCCACTCTAAAGTGCAGGAGTTGCACATTCTTCAGCAGTGGCAAATTAAAGACATTTTCAGGTACAAGAAAGATGGAGTCTATTTACAAGGGCGTGTTGTGACTGGACAAGGGAGAATGGTTTTAAACTGAAAGACAGCAGGTTGAGATTACCTGATAGGAAAAAAAAACCTTACTGTGTGGGTGGTGAAGCACTGGAACAGGTTGTCCAAAAAGGCTGTGAATGCCCCATCTCTGGAAGTATTCAAGGCCAGGAAGGATGGGGCTCTGAGCAATCTGGTCTAGTGGAAGGTATCTCTGCCCATGACAGGGATGTTGGAACTGGATGATCTTTAAGGTCCCTTTCAAAACAAGCCCGTCTGTGATTCAGTATTCTTGGTTCTCCTATTACAATAATCTACCTCACTGAAGCAAAGCTTCAAGCTTTTGGCTTAGAACTTTCCAAGTTTCTTTTCTCTTATTAAACATGCTAATTCCTAATTTCATATGATGCTTTTCATCTATATGTGTTTTGACCCATTTTGAAAGCAGTTAAAAATAAACCAAGGTTAGAAATAACTATTTATTATGAAAATAATGTAAAAACACTTGTTTGCTCCCTGAACTAATAAACATACAACAAAGACTTAATTCTCTAGAAAACAAGGACAAATGCATTGTAGTGGATGAAACTGCTTGTGTAATTGTTGGGGAATATGAAACAGTAACATACATTTTAATATAAATATCAATAATCCTCAAAGTCTTGTTGAATATCATTCAGTGCACTTGTAAGTCGTCGTATTTTATTTTCCATGGCTTTTTTATTGTTTGCCATTTCTTGCAGAAGCTCCCGCATTTCTTCTTCGACAGAATAGACCTGAAAGAGCACACAGAGATGAAGTAGAATTCTTGCTTTTCTTAATACACCTAAACCCATATAATCTTGGCAATTTTTAACACTGATAAGCAATGCAAGAGTTACATGCTTATGTTTGAATATGCAATGCATTACTCTTGATACTGGATTCAAAAGCAGAATTTTTTCTTCAAAAAAATTATTAATCTGCTAGGAGGTAGCAAGTACTGTATCAATACAGAAAACTTATTAAGGAAAAAAAGCACCAGCTGTCATGCTAAGGAAGAATGGAGTAGATGACAGAAACAGTTACAGTTAAGGTTGGTACAGGTGAGTTAAATGGATTATCTGGCATAGTCAACACTACTCTTGCCTGTATGGATAAGGAAATGTTTAGCTATTGATTCATAATAGCTGCATAGCATGGAGCTTTACTCTGCTTGAATATAAAACATTACAAAGGCACAAGTCTAGAGATTTTCTTGCTGTGCAAAGATTGAGTACTAAACCAGGACTGTTTCCATCCAGTCAGCCTGACAGATTCAAACAGGAGACTTCCAAGCACCACTCTTGTAGCAGCTGTATAATAAAAATGCAAATACAATAAAAATGTATAAATTGAGTGTTACTTTTTCATTTGCTGCTTCAATTTGTTTTTCCTTTTCATTTTCCAGGTGCAAGAGTTCTTCCTGATGTGCTGCCAAAACTGACTCAAGTTTTTTTCTGAAGGCATTATCCATTTTATGAAGCTTTTCCACAGCAATCCTAAAAAAATTATTGAAAAAAAAATCACGGTCCTGCAAACAACTGAAGTATTTTGCTCTGTCCAGTTCTGCCTTTGATAAGATTTTAATAACATAAGCATGAATACAATTACATATTGGCATCAGAAGTGTCCTGTTTTGTTCAAGTACAATTTCTAGCTTTATGCACTCTGGCATTCTCTAAGGAGAGACACTTAATCACTAGCAAAGGATATGAAGATTGGGGCTTGCTACTGTCAACATGGACAAGAACTCCACCCATTTTCAAATATCTCCTTCTGCTTTTGGTTCCCAAGAAGTGAATGAACTGTGTGATCCTGTGAACAGCCTGTGAGCCTGTGTCTCACAGAAATAGAAAAGTGTCTCCTTCACCACAAAGAAGCATTTCTTTAACTGCAAGCAAATTCTGCTCATAAGGGATAATTCTTAAATATGCAGGAACAAAATGCAAGGCAATTTTATACAATTAATTTACAAGAAAATTCTGAAACAAACCAGAATTATTTAGAACAAAATGTCATTTTCACTATTGATCTTCGGCAAGTTTCAAACCCCAATACTACTGACTGTTTGAGGTGGTTTGTTTTGTTTGGCTTTTTTGTTATTGTTGTTTGTTGTTGATTTGTTGTGGTTCTGTTTTTTTTTAATTTTTATGCAGTCTTATTAACTAGCTGGTATTTTTTCAAGAACAGTTGGGAGGAAGGAAGAAAAACATGAGAAGGGGGCCAAAGAATAAAGTGAAAATCATCAGTTTAGTAAACTTCTCCATCATTCCAGAAGCATATGAAATAATTTTTCAGATTATGAGTACTAGTTTCTGTATCATCTCATATTTAACTATTAATTAATTGAAGAAATTGACAGTAAGAGGAACAAGAAAATAAATTTTTAATCTTGCTATTTGTATGGGAAAAGAATGATAGGTAATTTAGAAACAGTCTGTCACAGACTGAAACAGTGATTAACAGACACCAACTTGGGCAGGAGTGTTGATCTGCTGGAGGGCAGGAAGGCTCTACAGAAGGGATCAGGGCAGCTTGGATTGATGGGACAAGGCCAATTGTATGAGGTCATTTTCAAAGAAAATGGAAATAATGATGTTCAGATGCCAAATGCTCTAACTGAATGCCAATTCCATAGAGTTGCTCTAACTGAATGCCAATTCCATTCCACCTCTACAGCAAGAATTCCTTCTAGGCCCAGTTTGTAACTGGGCTCACCAGGTAGTTAAAAAGGTATTACATATTGTTTCACCCCATAATCAAGCACTTCTGCACAGTTATTAATAGTGTAACTCTACAGTAACTGAGTAGTCACAAAATAAATTATTAGTGTTTACCTTTGAGTTTGAAGACTTTTATTTCTCTCTTCAATCAGCTTCTTCTCTTTGAAATCAAAGTTCTCCTTCATTTGTTTAACCTGCATCTCCAGCTGGCTTAACAGCTCTCCTTTACCTTGCCACCTCTTTTTCAGTGCACTGAAAAAAAAATGCACATACTTACAATGAATGTAAATACCACTTGTTAGGAAGGCAGAAGAGTTTCACATGCTTCCATTTTTCCTCATTTCTGTGGGTTTTAATAGCAAGCAAGAATAACTTCAGAGCAGTGTTGCATACAATGATCCCAAAGAATTATTGTGATATTTATGTATTACCTGTGTGCATTCTTAATGTCATCAAGTTCTACTTCTTTTTCTTCTAGCAGTTGCTTTAATTCCTCTTTTCTTTCATTTTGCCTTTCTAATTTTTTCATTAGGTTTTCACATTCAGCAGCTTTTTCATCCAACTGTATTTGAAGCAATTTCTGAGCTTCCCGATTTTCTTCATGGTGTTTTTTGATTTGTTTATCTTTTTCTTGTAAGCCCTTTAGAAGACAAATATTTTAGAACACATAAACTTCCTTAACTTTATTGTTACCCCTTAAGAGTATGTGTTTAGTCTATGATGGAATAAAGCAAAGAACATAAAAGTTTAGTCTTCTGAATCTATGAAGAACACTTAGTAAAGTGATAGTCAGTTACTTCATCTTCATCTGAAAGAAGTCTGAATTTTAAAAAAAGTCATCAAAACATAAATCTGAAGTTGAAAGCAAGATAAGGAAAAAGTTATTTTGAACTCTTATTCTACATAAGAGTTGAATAAACAACTTATATGTAATCTACACAATCTGTGTAACAATTACTAATGCATCTAACTTGGGCATAACATGCTATAAAACTTTGATTATTAAGCTAAAGTTTTAAATCTCTAAATGAGACAAATGGAATTATTGGGACAAAACATATTACTTCTGATGCCAAAATACTATTTTACAAGAACTAACTAAATAAAAAATATTTATGTTGTAAAATAAATGTGAAGCAAACTTTTAAAAATTATTTTTCCTTTTCTTTTAAACACTCAGAATTATGCTATCCTAGTTTCACCCCTCGCAAAATCATTATCAAGAATACACTGAAGCAAAGAGAAGAAAGTCTGTACATAAATATGGTTCAATGAGAGATTCAAAGTAATATCACTGTGCATCTATTTAATAAAAAGCCCTCTTCTGCTCTCAGTGAAATGAATTGCCACTGACAGCCTGATTGTCATTGGTGAGTCAGAAAACTCTAACTGCAGACCCAGCTTTTATCAAAGGGTTTATCATAGCTAAAACTAAGACTTGCAGTGAAAGTTAAGCACACAAATTGTCAGATTTACTTACTTCTTTTAGTCTCCTAATTGTTTCTGTCTGATCATCCACTATTTTGTTTTTAATTTTTATGGTATCACTGTCCTGTTCCTTTTGCTTTTTTAATGTGTCAATCTCATTTGTTAAAACTTCAATTTTTGCCTCCAGTCTCCCCCGATCTTGTGCAAGATGAGCTCCTGGACAAAACAGGATATTGATGTCAAGATGTGGAATGTTGGGAGATTGGGCTGGGGGAGGCAAAGGTAAGAACCTTACAAACCAAAGGTTTGACTGTTTTTCCCACTGGAAACACTGTAGGTATTTACTCTGTAGGTAGGTAACACTTAAGAGGAAATGTAGAACTGAAGGTCTGTGTTTTATCCTTTATGAAAACTTCTCTAAAAATAGTTGACAATAATTAGTACAGACCCCTAAAGACCACAAGGTGGTGCTGAATCACAGGAATAGAGAAAAATGAAAAATGCCCAAACATTTTTTCTCCTAGCATTTAACACTGTTTTAAGAGATATACTGAAATTTCCATATTAGATTTCCCTGCTAGACAAGAAGTATTACATAACATTATTTACAGATCCTTGTTTTTCTAGTTTCATGTTTAAAAGTTCTTTGTACAACTTCATGGCATTTTCACATTTTCGGAAACAGATAAACTGTATTCACAGCTGACTCCCACAAGCGCCGTTACAGATCCTGTATCAGCCCATGTGCCACAGAACATTTATTGTTGCACATCATCTTTACAATTGGGTAAGATCAGGA
This sequence comes from Ammospiza nelsoni, assembly GCF_027579445.1. Classification (NCBI taxonomy): domain Eukaryota; kingdom Metazoa; phylum Chordata; class Aves; order Passeriformes; family Passerellidae; genus Ammospiza; species Ammospiza nelsoni. The sequence goes on from NC_080633.1 coordinate 136,401,522, forward strand.
AGGCATCCAAGGACCTTGTCATGATTAAAACTCTATTGGAGTGTTTATCTGAAACATAAGATATTGAACACCTTTTTTTTCTCCTGCAAAAGAAAAGAAAACACTATTTTACCCTGTTCTGCCAACTCCTGCCCCCATATTTTTCTTTCCATTTTTAATCCATCAATCACAGATTCCTGGGCTGTCAGCTGGGAAACAAGTTTAACATTTTCCTTTTTTAGAAGTTCAACTTGAACAGCCTTTTGTTTGTCCTCCTCAATCACAGTTTCAAGTTCTCCAGTTCGACACTGTACAAACAAACATTGGGAAAAGACAGGAAGATCATTTAAAACAATATGCAAAATTTCAAATCAATACTAAGGGATTAGGAAAGTAATCCTTATATACACCAAATTAAGTTAACTGAGAAATATTCTGCTTGCATTCAGGGCTCTATCTGCACCTCATTCCAGTAGTGAAACACAAATGTTTTCTTCAAACAGACATACTTCAGTCCCAGAAAACTGTAAAGCTGACTTCTAAATACTCACTCTAAAGTATTAATGTCATAATAAAAAGCAGTTTAGAATTATAAATGCATAAGTCAAGAAAAGCAAAGTAAAGTAAAGTAAAGATATTAAAAACTGAATCAGAAGAAGACAGAAGCTGCGACATACTTTCATTTCCAAAGATAAATATGTATCTTCAATTAGCCCAGCCACATGTTGTTTTACAGATTACAGCTATTTAATATAGGTACTTTTCAATGTTATTCTTGAAAGCATCACTGACTGGCAGAATCATATTCTGTACAACAACAAAATGTTTGGGCACCCTAGCAACAACAACATGTAGAGGGGAGATTAGAAGCAGCTGTGTAGGGGTTGTATTCCACCCAAGTTTTAGCACAAAGCTAGACTGGATCACACAACCATTCAAAAGTTATGTCCTTTGAATTAAAAAAAAAAATACTTACAGATAATAGTGCTAGAATATGTTATCACAAAACAACTGTGCCCACAGGATTTAAGATTAAAATCTGACACTCAGTAGATAACAAATAATACTAATATTATACAACTAGGAGGTACTAAGCTGCTAATAACTACATTGCATTATTTGTTCAATTACAGTTTTACTTCATATAAGTGACCAGTGCAGAAGCATGTTCCATTTCTTTGAATTTATAAGGGGTCAGGGCTATTAATGTAGCCCAACTGATATGTAAAAACTTCTACTGCTCAAAGGGCAAGGAGTTCACTTTCCAAAACATGAGTGAGTTGACATTGTTCTATATGGGGAGCAGTGTTTGTGAGAAACAGAAGTGCAAGATGCAAGAATAAAGGCTGGTGTGCACTACTGCATTTAAGTGCAATAGGAAACCTGTGTGTTTTAGTTAATCAAGCTTGTATGGAATCATTAACTTTTACAGATGAAACATCACAAAAAATAATCTGGGTAATTGAAATGTTTTGAAACAAATACCTTTAGGTTTGCTGTAGCTTCTTCATTTGATTTTGTTAATTCTGCAATTTTTGCTTTCTGTTCTTCCACTAAATTTGTCAGGTCTTGGATCAGACTTGCCATGTCTTTTTCCCTTTGTTCCAACTCAAACAGGGCTTGTTTGTGTTCAACTAAATCAGCAGAAGCTTTTTCAAACCCCTGTTTTACCTAAAATTTTAGAAGACAAGACTTGAAAAATGCTACTATGTGGAAAAAAAAGGTGCATATATAAACATAACTGACACTCGAATTTCAAGTGAAGACACAGAAATTCATCAACTCTATAGGAAATTAGTGATAGTCTGGAACCAGTTTTCTCCTGTTTATTTGTGAACCTACAACTTGAAAAACTGGTTCTGCCCAGCTGCGTACTTGTAAAAAGACCCCAAACCCAACAAAACATAACAAAAAACTCCAAACAAACAAACAAACAAACAAACAAAAAAAACCCAACACACAGAAAAAAAAAAATTATGGGTGGATGGGAAGCAGAGCAGAAAAACCATACTTGGGAGCTAAAACCAATGCCTTGATTTAATCTCATTGTTAAAACTGACATTAAAATCACAAAAGAAGGACAAAGTTAATTCAAGACTTTTCTTTCTTGCAACAGAAAGTTTTGAAGGGTAAAACCCCTGTCTTTTCCCAATTTCCCATCTATTTAAATCAAAGAAAACCAAGTTTAAGGTGAAGAATTTAATATTTTATTTAACATATGAAAAAATGTAAATACTAGCCACAGAAATGAATTCCTTGAGGAATTTAGCAAGCAAGTTTTGAATTTGAGTTTCAAAATATGTATCCAAAATTCAATTTTGAAAATTTACACAATAAGGAACTATATTACTAAATACACTTGTATATATATATTTAATGATAACCTTATCAAAACACAAACCAATAAAGAGGTTTTACTGTAATTGAATATATTCTAATTGAAGGTCAACATATTTTAAAAGAAATTAGTAACATCAGACAGAAGGGGTTCTTAAAATTTATTTTGATTAAGTGATTAAGTTCTCCATATGAACAAAAATGTTGGGGTTTTTGAATGCTGACTTGGCATTTGCTGTCATTGTTCTAATCACTGATATTTCAAATCTTTCTACCAGTATTCTTGCATGAATCCTTGGAGCAAAGATCACAAGAATAAACAACCAACCCAACAAAACACCAAAAAACCACACCCAGAATATCCACCCAAACCCAACACATTTAAGAGAACTACAACCCCACCTAGTGTGAGATAAAATGTTCTCTTAGTCTTACCTCTTTAAACCTTTTTGTTTCCATAGTTAAAGCTAAACGAAATTCATCTTCTAACTCTCTGTACTTCTGGTTTGACATGTTAATTTTCTCCTGCAATTCTCTAACACACTGTTCATGCCTCTGCTCCTCTTTAGCCATTTCTTTTGACAAAGCATCTTGAAATTCAGGTCCATTCAAAGCAACTCGGGTTCTAAGTTCTTTCCTGAAATTACCAAGCATACACTTGAGATATGAACTGCAGGATCTCACAGTGCTGTTTTAATTCATTTCCTTGGTCTTACTGAACAAGGATAATGAATTACATAATAAATAAATACATAATAAAGGCTGTCATCTCACAGACAGCCTTCAGTCTTCTCTGACAATGGCCCTAGCATGAGGAAAATTCTGTTGACTACTGTTAAAAACACCCAAAGGAATATCCTTACTTTTTAATTCAAACATTTGTAGAAATTATTCAATTGTGCTTTTGCTGGGATTTAGCACTTGTATGCTTTGCTATTAACAAACAGCATGTCTGGAACTGACATTGGAATAAGGGAAAGCCCTGTACAGCCAGATGCCCTACTCTGCAGTCAGTCATTCCTTTCACCTTCACCCAACAACTGCTGCTATTCACTCAGACCCAAAACCTCAAAGCAGCAGCAACAGGGACCTAAAAGGACAATGTTGAAAAAAATGTACCCTGTACCTCAATGCTACTCTGTTCATCTACTTTAAAGCAAAAGAAAAAAATCCACTGTCCTTCACATTATATCTTTTGGAGTTTTATGAGGTAATTATTTTAAGTTCTCAAAATAAAGCTGTAAGATTCTTCCTATCTAAACCTACCATTTTCATGGTGACAGTACATTTTCCCTTGTACAATTCAGCAAATTTAACTAGCTTATTTTATTAATAACCTCCCTTATATAATACTATACTTCATGGTATTCTTGATATAGTTTTTACACACATCTGATTGTATTAGCTGAACACCACAGAACTTAGCCTCAAGTATTCTCCAAAAAAGAGAAATTTTCAAAGAGGAAAACAGCCAGGCAACTCACATGCCACCCAACAAGCAAGGTTCTGCAGAGGCCGCAGAATACTTTGTGTTATTGTAGCATATGCAGCTCTTCAGTCAGTAATTCAAATATGATTTTATTTTTATCTGATTATTCCTGGATTACAGATCAAGTATTTAAAATAAAGAATTTGGCCATATTGTAAGAGAAAAACCTTTCACATGAAAGGCTGGAAGTTGCCTACATGAACTTATGAGTCAGGAATCTACAAGATATTCCTAAATGAGCAAGAAAATGTGTAGGAAGACATCTACGTTTTCACAATGACCATCTCTCCCACTAATCAAAAAACCCAAAACAAACCAAACCCAAACAGAAACACATCCATACTTTAGAACACATTCAAAAAACCATGCTGGCAACACAAACATCTCTACTAACTTGTGAAAAGAAAATAATGACCCCATACCTTTGCTCTTGCTCTCTTAGTACAAGAAGCTCATGGAGTTGTTTTACCTTCTCCTTCTGTTGTCGGACAGATATTCGAAGTAACTGTACTTCTCTTTCATTTGCTGATGCTTTAAGCTCTGCTTCTTGCAACTGTTTCATCTATGTCAAAAAGACAAGAGCAAGATTTTCTTAAAACTGTAATCTAATTGTCATGTTTTTTACTAGAACACAAAGGAACAGGTGCCTTCTAAGAGTTTTTGCTTGGGTGTTTTTGTTTGATTTTGTTTTGTTTTTTCTTAATATATTGTAACACTTGAAGAAATCTAAGATAAGATGTTTAAAATAAAGTCTTAACTTCTTACAACTCAAACAGCAACCTTGATAAAGAACCAATGGCATTTACTTAATTTGTAAAGAACTTCAAGGTGTCCTGCAGAAGTGGAAGAAGAAGGGCATTGGCAGAACAATTTCTGCAATTGGAAACTCTTTTATTGTAGTACTTGTATTAGTTTCAAACAAAACATTTTTAGATGTATTCAACATTAACTTCATTTTAACACTCCGCTTTTGTCAAAAATCTCCATCTTTCTGATTTGTACAGTTTAGAGCTGCTGAACAGAGCTGCTTTCTAATGATTTTACAAAAAATGTAGAATTGGTACAAACAGCAGATGGCATACTCCACTTTTCCATTCGATGCAAGCTTTTATGAGTAATTCTATTTTATAGACTTAAGCCTTTTAAATACAAAACTCTTTTCTGATTCAACATGAAGAAAAAAGATATGAAAAAAAGTTATAAAAAAGGTTTTTATTACTCATTAAATGGTAATTCAAAATCAGGACAATTCAGAAGGCTAAGTTTTTATATTCTACATGTCAAGCCTTTTCATTAATAATTTAATGAGTAACTTTTAGACACATCACACTGTATTCCTTTGTTTTGTGGAAGAAGTGAAGGAATTCTCTCCTAAACTGAAGCACTTAAAAATGACAAGCAAGAACACATTTTGACAAAAATGTCAAGGAAGTACAAGGGAATAGGGTACACATTTAGATGCATAGTAAACTTACTCATCTTGAATCTCTTCAAGAAGTCATCTGGTAATGCTGACTGAAGGCCTTAAATAGTGGTGGCTACATGGAGTAACCATAATTTACCTCTGAAAGTAATTGCTGGGATATACAATGAGAAAGCTCTCTGGAATATTCTAGAATTTCTTAATCTTGGAATTGATAGAATAGGCCAAAGGTATATTAAATCTGAACATTCAAAAAGAGGATTTAGTTTTGAGAGCATCATGATTATTCTTTGAAACATAATTATTAAGGAGTATTTGCTACAGGATCTTAAGGACAGGAAAAAAAGATCTTCCCTTAATAAAAACAATGTTACTACCACCAAAAGAGATGACTTATTTCTACAAACTCATCAAAAGAAAAATAAAAAGCCTCATACATCAATGAGGTGTTTGCATTCTTATGGGATAGAAAAAAATCACACACACACTAAATTTAGTACATTTTAAACTGACAGGCAGACACCTGATCTAAACTGAAGGTCACTTCTAGATTCTATTATAGCTCCAGGGTGTCTACAGCTAAGGAAGAAATGGAAGAGCCACTCAAGTCCCCAACCAGGAGCCTGAAGTAGAGGGTGCTTGGATGGGTTTGTCAGGACACTCCCTGATTTTCATTCCTTTCAGGGAACCTAAACATCAACACTTCCTAGAGCACTACACCATCAGTTCAAAGACTTTTCAGGATGGATGTGTTAAGATTCATTTTCTCTAAATTAAGTGACATAGGAATGGACTAACATAGGAATATAAACAAACAAAAGGAGTATTGGAGGACACTGAAAATTCAACAATTAATTTCCTACAAAGAAATAGTGGCAGTATCTGGTCCAGCATCTTGATCTTATATATTTGTATACTTAACAAAGAGCCTCGGACTACAAAAGCATCATTATCTTCTCCAGCTGTAAAAATAAAACAAAAAAAATCCCAAACAAACAAACAAACACAAAACATCACAAAAACTAACCAGAATCTTTCATGTTCTCAGCAATTACTGTTTTGCTCTGGTTGCAATTAAAAACATCTAATTCTTTAGGCCAGTGAAACAAACAGAACCACCATATTTCCATCCCAGTAGTAAGACGTCTGTTGATTTTAGCAACTTTAAAAACTTGTCTTTATCACTCTGTTTTCAGAAAATACCAACTCTTAGTGTTAAGTACATAGGATTTGTTCTCCTTTATCTTAAGGCCACCATAAAATTTATATTTAACATTAATATTTATAAAATACATCAATGGACAGTTAAAATGGATACCTGTTACTAACTACTACTATGCAGAAAAAGAAGTCCCAGGTTTTATTTTGGAAAACTCAGACTCAATGTTGGTAAAATCTAGTACTTCTTTGTATTCAGGACTATGGTAGCCACCCTATTGCCATTGCATAATTTACTCATGAAAAATATTTACCTCTGCTGCTCGCTGCTGCAACCTCTGTGTCTCCATCTTGGATAGTGTTTCTTCTAAAGCTTGCATGGCCTTCTGATATTCTGCTTCTTTATTTCTTGCCTGATTTAGCTCATTAGTAAGCCTTTCAGTTTCACCTTTCAACTGTTGGACATCTTCTTGCAGTCTTGCTTTGGCATCTCTCTCTTTCAATATCAATTCCTTTAACCTGAGAATAAATGCAGTGAAGTTGTATTATAAATGTTTTACTTGTAAGTTTCATGCCAAATACATTGAGAAAAAGGCATTCGTAGCTGTTGTAGCTACACATCTTGTTTTCTACTGTTTTACTATTTATATCACTGTCATTTAAAACTGTGTAAAGAGATAAAACTATTAATAGAGTCATGTGTAGCATTACTATATGGAGATTCATTTTCAAAAACCTGAGAGGGGGACAACCTCATAGATGTATCTTTTAGGAAATTACATTCCAGTATTACATTTCTTTACAGGAACATAATAAGCCTCTTAGAGAAGATGGTATAAATGTAGATAGGTATAAAATAAAGGTAGGAAGTGAACCTAAAACAAAAAGGGAAAAAAGGGAAATATTCACAGTCAGTCATGGATGGTAACTCAAGAAGCACATGATTTAGTTCTTCCTAAAAGAAAATGAGGCTTTGATAAATACAATACGGTGAAGAAAAAGCCAAGTGGAGCAGACATCTCCAAGAATAAGGAGATCTTTGGAAAAGAAAGGCTGCCACTCAGAACACACAAGGATGACGACATCTTCCTCTCTGACGATGTGCTAGGCCTGCCCTGCACAATACATTGCCTATGGGCTAACTCTAGGCCTGCCAGAAACATTTTTGTTCTAATGTGCTGTGCAGAAAAAAGCAAAGAATGCTCTAGATGTATGTGGAAAGGGAGACTGGGACACAGAAGGCAGAAGTATGATATGGGACAGCTACTAGAGTTTGAACTGAAGGTATAGTTATGATACAGGTTGTTTGCAAAGTAATGGCTAGAAACAGAGGAAAGTGGCATACTGATACTGTTCTGTGACAAGAACAGGAAGAAAGGTGCAGAAGAGAATTTCACTAGGTAATACTCAGAGAAATTTTAGCACTACTTCTTGATGCCTTATTTTCCAGTATATTGTTTAAAGCTGTCCTTGTTTCTTAAGCCTACAAAATGAATTATTGGAAACTAAAAAAACCCACCATAACCAACTCTTAGACTATAGCATTATTTCCCTACCTGTCTCTAGTGAATAAAGCCATACTCTGAATATTCTTTTCTTCTTTTGCATGCTTCTGTAGCTCACTGACATGCTCTAATAATTTCTTCTCTGCTTGCTCTGCTTTCCACCTCTTTTCTTTCTCTTGATCCAGTTCTTGAATCAGTGCCTTAGCAAGAATGTGACAAGCATCAACTTACTAGGCAACATTCAAACATAGCCAAAAATGATAAACAATATATATAATTGTAGAAAAAGACTTTGTCTTTCTGGAATTCATGGATGACAGAAGAAAGTCCAAGTGACCAGGCCAAAAACTCCCATAAAAGTGAAATAAAACACATCTCCCAAGCTGGCACTACAAGAACTCCACTATTTTTGATAATATCTACATGCAATTATTTTCGTAACCTACAGTTTTAGTTTGACCAGGAGACATATGTTTGGCTTGAGATGAAGATATATTTAACTGGAAATGATGCAAAACCTACTCGGTATGTTGATTCCTCTATGTGATTTGAATTACATTCTTCTACTTTTTCCATATTGCTCTGTCTTCCAGTTAGTATTTCAGCTTTTCTTCCCACTACTTTAAAATGAGAGTCATTCTCACTGGAGCATGAACACTTTGAGGAACTTTTCTTCTCTTCCCTATATGTAGAGCTTAAAGAGTAACAGTGGATTCAGACACTTTTAAATGAAAAAAAAAATTACAGTTTAGTGCAGCAGTTAAATACTAAAGAGTTCAAAACGATTTAGAAAATAATTTGCAATCAGACCACAGAAACAGCTAAATTCAAATATTCAGCTCTAAAAAGATACTTAGAACTAGCAGATGCTGCCTAAAGCCATCTCATGACCACACAGTCACAAAATAACTTTAGAAGAGTAGAGTAGCTGTAGAGCTGCAGTGGCTGACTGAACAAATATATTCCAATTTGTATTGTCTTCTACTCATCACTTCTGATATTTACTGTACAAATCAAACTAATCACTATGGCATCCTCAGCTTCATCAAAAATATATATTCTTGACTACTGTTCTGATATCATGAATCTTTTAATTACTCAGTTCCATCTGTGGAGAATTCTTTTGCCACCACAATTTAAAATAAAGACGGAAACATAAGCTGTTAGGATTTCGAAAGTGTTTAGGAATCTTCAGTTCAATTTCCTTCTCACCTGAAGAAAGTAACAGCTCATGTGGAGAAACAACTGAATGAAGCCTCAGTAGCTACTCATTTTCAGGGTACTATTAACTGACTTAATTTACTCAACCTACCACTTTCAGTGAAATGTTTCAATTTTCAGTGTTCACGCTGACAATATTCAGTTTCATTAATTTTGGCTTTATATAGTAAACACTGAGATACCTGCCAGTATTTTTTTTCTTTAGATGACTTGCATGACCTTTTGTAGGTAAGGCAGTTTTACGGTAAGTGGGGATCTTGCTTCTTTTCATGACCTTTCTGTTGTTCTCTTTTCCACTTTCATTGTCACTCTCAGAAGTTGGATCTGTGTCTCTCTTAGCTTTGAGAGCACTTGGAGCAGCTTCCTGTCTTGAACTATCAGATACCTAAGAAGAGATCAAAGTTTTAGATACAAATTTTACAATTTTTGATTGGCTAACACTTATTCAGGTGCAATTTTTAAAAAAGTTCATACAAAATAATTTTGACAAAAACTGAACAATTGCTTCCAGTTCTTTACTTTTACAATCCCTTCCCTCCTTGCTGAAATATTTTATTGTTTTAAAGCTAAAGTAAACCCAGGATGCTTGAGAACATATAGTTGTTTCCATTTGAAATACCTGAAATTTGGTAAAATCCTTAGGCAGTTGGGGAAAAATGTGAAACAAACACAGCACTTAAAACCAAAAAAGCCTTGCAAACACCAATACCAAGCAAACCTGACAAACTTATGTTGTCTATGTTAACAACAGAAACTAATACATGAGAAGCATATCAGACCAAGTTGACCTATTGGTGAAATTAATTTTCACCAACTGTATAATCCAGGCACTTTGGTGCACTTCATGTTTTACTCTGGTTCAGCTAGTACATGGATGGTTTCAGGATTTAAAAAAAAAACAACATAAAAATAATTTTCTAATACAACATGATCGGATAGCTCTGCTAGTCCCATACACTTTGGTTTTTATTCTGTATGGAATGATTTAGGATTCATGATACAAAATGCAATCTTCAATTTTAAACACTCATTTTTATTTTATTCCCAGCTCCTCAAAATGATTAAGAACACATTAGCACAGTCAGCCCATAATACCAGTAGAAATGCTCTAATCTGGTTCAGCAAGTTTTTCATGATCAGAAAGGCACACCTTATCTTACAAACAAAACTTGCTGTGCAATCACAGAAATAAAAAAAAAAATCACCTTTTGCAGTATCTGTAAAATCTGATCTTCTATTTTTTTAATCCTCATTTCACTGTGTATTTTGTCAAGCTGGGTCTTCTCAGGTTCAGAAGATGAGAGAAGCTCTGTGGAGGAGCTGGTGGCACCTTGCACTGGTACCCTTGAACGCTGCCGAAACTGAGCCAGCGCCTGGTCAATGTGTGGTGTTGCCAGCGGTAAGGGAACATTGCTCTATCAGAAGATAAGACAACTCTTGTAGCATTAATATGCTGCATGCAATATAAAAATAGAATGTGTCAATTTTAAAACTAATGCACACAAACTATGGCACCTGATCTCGGGTGGAAGGGCACCCAGATGAAACCAAAGAGCCCAAAATGTCTTCTAAACACTGCAAATCCGAACGGTTCTCTTCTGCCAGGTCCACTGGTTCACCAGAAGTATTTCTTCCATCCAGAACTGTTAGCTGGGGCAAGGACTGAAGAACAGTTTCTCTATAACCTTGAGAAAAAGACCACATTTAAATTGAAATCAACCTTCCAAGAAGACACCCGGTGTATTTTAGGTACCTCATAATCTTAAATGATTCACTGCATTTTTGAGGTAATAAAATAGTGGTGAGTTATCTACAATTGTCTCACCTTTCCCCTCCCAAGGCTTTCAACAGACAACATTACAAATTAAATCAACTGGGAAGCTGCCTGCCTAGTCCTGATCTACACAGGGATTTCCCAGCCACCATCAGCACACTGCAATTGCACAGACAAGGTTTCAACATCAGCCTACTGCACCCAAACAGTTGTACCAAGGGAAGGGTAGATAAATGTAATAGAGAAACAAGTTCTGAAAGGGCTTAAACAACTTCATCCTTTGTCAGTGAATGACGTAAAGCGTTATGAAACCGTAAAGCACCAAAGTTAGCACTTTTAATTGATTAGAATTTGGGCTGCTGAACATTACAGTTTTGAAAGTGTCACCGAAGACAAAGATATGAAGAGGTACGTAAACACTTGCAGAAGAAAACTAGTGGCATTTTCTAAGTTAATCAGATAACTTTAATAGTCCTGTTACTGTTTCTGTAGTGTCTCAATGTATTTGTAAAACATGATGAGTGCATTTAAAAGCATTACTTAAAACCTTATTTGGCTTTCCTCAAACCTGGTGTTTCTTTTTAACTGTACATACATTACACCTGTATCAGTTGTATGCTCATATGATTGCTATTTTGTATGGCTGTAATTCCTACTGTCCCACTCTTTCAAATTACATTTGAACTCTTGCAAAAGCATCAATCCTCCACTTCCACCTTCCTGTAAGAGACTTTCCTCTCTTACACACAAAGAAAATATAAAATGCTACAATTTAACTTGTTTGAACTTAGACATTTTAATGAACCATAACATTTTAATGGCCTGAAAAACCTACCCCCAAAGCAGAAGCTCAAATGCAACTGAAAGTGATGCATCCACATGCATTCTCTAACTTGCCTCCAAGTTGCCTAGTGCAGAGTATCCAGAGTTTGTCACTGCTAACCAAAGCTGGGGGAAAAGAAGGAAAAGCTAACTGGTACTTATCTTTCTCTTGCAGTCTCTAGCAGTAGAAGACTATCTATTTCCTGTGTCTGCCCTCTGCCTAAAAGTTCAGTATCTCTACATACATTCTTTGAGTTCTCCACCTTTCCAGCTTATAATATTAATTCCATTGTTCTTTCACGAGACCACGTGGCTCAGATCCCCATCCAACCTGTCCTTGAACACTTCCAGGGATGGGATATCCACAGCTACTCTGGGCAACCTGCTCCAGTGCCTCACCACCCTTCACAGTAAAGAATTTTTCCCTAATACTAATCAAAACGTACTGCAGTTTGAAGCCATTCCTCCTTGTCCTGTCACTACATGCCCTTGGAAAGAGTCTCTCTCCTTCCTTCTTTTAGACTCCTCTCAGATACTGCAAAGACACAATTAGGTCACCCTGAAACCTTCTCTTCACCAGGCTGAACAATCCCAATTCTCTCAGCCTCTCCTCACAGGAGAGGTGCTCCATCCCTCTAATCATGCTGGTGGCCCTCCTCTGGGCTCACAGGTGAAAATGTTGAGCCTTATCAAAGCATACAATTTACAATTTTGAGAATATGCTGTCAGGAAAAAAAGGATTTTTTAAAATGGATAATGAATTCATTTTGACAGAATTTAGATTTCTGCAGGCTGGCCAGTTTATGAATGAATTTGGAAGCTTCAGAAAACAGCTCACAGCTTAAAGGAAATCACTGAGCTAATGAGCACAAATTACCTACATAAGACCAGATCCATACCTGCTATGTGACAAACTGGATTGGCTTTTCCATTTCTTTCCAGCGTGAGGTTTGCCAAACAGCGCAGCCCCTTTGCGCACTGCAGTAAGTGATTAATATTGCTTACACAGTTGCTGTGAAGGTCAATGTGGCTAATCTTATGTCTGGTTCCATGAAGGGATCGAAATCCTGGAAATTTCAGGAAAAAATACCCAAACAACCACAAAGTCATGTTTTCTGCTACAGTCCTAGACTATGAGGTTTAGAACAAATGGCATCTTGTTGAAAAATATTCAGTAAATAATATATCATAACTAGAAATGAGAGAACTACACTTGCTCCATATTCCTTCTCTACATGTTAATTACCTATGCTACTCTACCACAGAGTACAACACTTAAGCTACTTATGTGAGCTAATTTTAAATAAACAGATTAATCTCTGACTGTTAAAAAGCATGTAAAAATAAACCTTTTCCTTCAAGTTTCATTTTAAAACACAAGCTCAATAACAAAATTGATACCAATGTTCTTTTGATTTTCCATTACAAGTTCTCATGATTTTGTAGCATGAAATCGTAAGAACAACTGACCACTTCAACAGAGATATATGAGAACGTCCATATCATATGGAAAATTGCATTTTTGTTCTATAAAAATGAAAGATATGAATATTTTGAAACTAAGTCTGAAATGTTTACTGTACTACTTCCTGGACAAGCTTGGCCTCACCAAACATAGAAGAATAAATTCCAGTTCAGAGCAACCTTTGGTGTTAAAAACTTTAAAGCTGAGAAGAGCAGCAATTGCCACCTGTATTAGTATTATTCAGTGAACTGGCACTTGAAGTGCTAGAAACTTCTCAAAATACACTTGGTCAAGTGTTTCAAAATTAAAGTGAGACAAACGCTTTGTATTGCACAGCACATGGCAACATCACTTACCAGACAGATCATGTATGCGATTATATGACAAGTTCAGCATAGTTAAATTAAAGAGTTTTTCCAGTCCTAAAAAAATGTGGGGAAAAGTAGAAACAGGAAGATTTTCAGAAAAATGCATTTTTTTCATCAAATTCAAAACTTGCAAAGCGAACCTTTAAAGATCATAACTACAAGTTATGACATTAATCTATAATCATATTACAAAAAACAGGTTTTAATTCTAAGTTAAGGCATTTTGCTATGATAAGGCTAATGAAGACTACACATACTCATCTTAAAATTCACTTTATAAAATGGCTAGCATACTAACTCGGTATAACTTTAATTATAAGCTAACATTCCAGAAGTAAACCTTAATGCGACTCTTAGAAAAACCTTCGTAACTTGCTAAATGGACAGAAATGAACACTGCAGACCCTCCACTTTGGTTAGCAGGTTGCAGGACAAGCTCAGGGTGCGCAGCTTAGCCAGGGAACCGAGCCCCTCGATGCGGCGGATCTGGTTTGATGACAGATCCAAGTGCCGCAGATTCCGGAGGTGGTCGAGCCCTTGGATCCTGGCGATGAGGTTACAGTGGGCGTTGAGCGTGTGCAGGTCCGAGCTCAGAGACACATCCCTCAGGCTGCGGAGAGAGGAGCCCACCGTCAGCCGGCAGCTCGGCCCTGCGCCGCGGCCTCCCCTCTCCCGGCCCCTCCGCACTCACCTCTTAACGCCCTTATCCATGAGGCTGAGCTCGCCGGGGATCCCTGCCATGCCGCCGGGCCCCCGCGCTGACTGCATCTCGCTTCACTGCTCCCTCGTCTCCCACGGCAGCACTGCCCGCCTTGGGCCGGGACAAAACGCCTCACGGCCCCGCCTCACGGCCCCGCCGCCGCCGCCGCCGCGTCCGCTCCCGCCGCGGGCAGGCGCGGCCGCGGGGAGGGAGCGCTGCCGGAGCACGCGGGGTAGCGGGGGACGAGCTCCGTGCTTCCACTGCGCTCCCAGCCGCTCTCCTGCTGCTCCCTGCCGCTCTCCTGCCGCTTCCTGCCGTGGGCCCAGGAAGGGGCCGGGTTTAGAGATTGGACTGCTTTGCGTTCTTCTCGAGGGGACACGGAGGGGGCCTTGGTGTTTTTTAGCGCTTAAGAGTGTCACAGAATCACAGAACATCCTGAGATGGAAGAAACGCACAGGGATCATCGGCGGCCATCGCCAGGAGTCACACCGTGTGCCTGAGAGCGCTGTGCAACTCTCAGGAACTGGGCCTGGAACTGTGGCCACCTGCCTGGGGAGCCTGGTCCCGTGCCCAGCCACAAAGGGATAATGTCAGTGAGGATTTTGAGATTAGGCAGCTTTGTCAGGAATAAAAAAAAAAAAAAAAAAAAAAAAAAAAAAAAAAAAATCCTTATTAAGATGCTGTTTGGGAGATTCTGTGAATGCTTTTCTTGTACTAGAAATCAAACGCTAGGATGATCAGTGAAAAAAGTTGCATCTGTACTTTAGGATTCCATTGAGCGTAACATTGATTTGTTCTAAGATAGTAATCCAAATCCAGCTGTACATGGCAGAATAAGAGAGTTGGAAGATTGCTGGATATCACATAATATGTGTGCATTCACAGAGAAGGAGACTCAGAAAATAAAAAAAGAAAGAAATTACTTATTTCAGCCATGTAAAACATATGCTATGCTGAATTTCCCAATCATGAATGCTAGATTATTAATATTTTAATTATGAATTTTAATCATGCATGGTAAATGCATACCTAAATACATACTACAATTTAGGAAATTAATAAATGCAGTTTAAAATGTATGCAAGTTTTAGTAAGTACAGGTGTGCTTCTTGTAGAACTACAGTTTTTGTAGTCTGTTAGATGAAAGTATTTGGAGAGTGCTGCAGGGATTTGGAGAAAATGGAAGAATTTTCTTATGGTTAGAGGCTGCTCTGGGGCTGTAGATTCTGTCACTGACCACGCTGTAGAGCTTCTTTGTGGTGAAGGAAACTCACTTCAGGTCATTGAAACAATTAAAAGAGCAGTCCATGCACATGCCTATTTTAGCCATAGGTTTCTTACATGATGGCATATTATATAAACTAATTTTCAGATGAATTTATTTTGTATTTGAGTGGAAATCCTGCTGTTCAAGACTGGTGTGAACCACTCTGTCTTTTCAAGTTGGCCCCTGTGAAAGCATGAGTTTTGTTCACTGCACTGCTGAGCTTTGACCTGCAGGAGAAAACTGGTTCTGCAACTTTACTGACAAAAAGTAAGAACTTTGCAGTTAGGAGTTTGGGCACTTACACAGCCCTTAGGGTCCATGCTGAGCTTCTTTTCAGTTAGTTTTCTTCTTTCTGCCCATTTTTCTCTGCATCTTAAAAAAAAAAAAAAATTACATTTTTGGTACAAAAGTAATTTGTTTGTGGCATCTCCACATCTGATTGAAGAGAAGCTCCTAACACAACATATGCAACAGATAAGTATGTAGAAAAATCAGCAGTCACACCTTAAAAGACACATGCCACACTAGTGGGAACTTCCAATCTTCTTCTTTCTGTTCCACAGGTCCCATGCAGAAATGAAAATTATGATACAGCTTCTTTCCTTCCCTCACATCAATGTCTGAAGATTAAAGCCATCTTAGGACATGTTTGAGTACTAGTCTATCCGTGTGTGCTCAGAAAAAAACTGGGAATAAAACTGGTAATTTTCTTTCTAGGGCAATGTTTAATGAGTGAAGTATAAACAAGCTCCAATATACCCAGTGACTGATGAGATTTTGGCAAAGCATACTGGTGATTATTGGTTATCACTGTCCCTTTTCTGAGTAGATGGTGGAAAAATAGTGGCAGGCTGTTCATCTAACATCCATGTCACTGTCAATAATATATGGAAGGTTGATTTCTTTCCTCATGTTGCCATATCCTTCCTCTTTCCCTAAGGTTGATGTAGAAGTCACATTTACTCACCTCTGTGGTTGTCTCTGAAGATGTACATTAAACAAAATGAAATCTGTTGATGAAAATCATCTGAGAAATGAGCATTTGCCATGCATTAATTTTAAAGTTGTTTTCTTTAAAAATACCTGCAGGCCTTATAATTTCTGAAGTACATATTAAACCAACATGTACATGATTTGCCAGTGTTTCTTGAAGTATTTGGTTAATTATCTTCACACAGGAGACATCAAACCCAAAGTATGCTTTCTTTTCTGAATGATTAAGCCAAGCTTCCCATAACATTTCACGAGCAAGCAGGGCTATGACAGACTGCTGACAACAAAGTGAAATTTGCTGTGAAAAAAAAAACACAAAAAAATGGGAAAAGAAGAAAACAATGACCCCAAAGATGTGCAAAGAAAAGGAAAAGCCAAGATTCAACTCAAAAGAAATATAGGTTATTTTGATGGGGTAAGTTTTATTATAGGATCAATTGTTGGAGCTGGGATCTTTGTGTCTCCCACAGGGGTGTTAAAACATTCCTTACTCAATGTTGGCGTTGCACTAACGATCTGGACCGCGTCTGGGCTGGTTTCTCTGATGGGTGCCCTCTGCTATGCGGAGCTGGGAACCGCTCTGCCCTTCTCTGGAGGAGAGTACAGCCACATTAAAAGAGGCCTTGGATCCCTACCCGCCTTCGTGTTTATCTGGACAGCAACGTTCACCAAGCCAGCATCAAATGCTGCTCGAGCCTTGCTGTTTGCTGAATATGCCACACAGCCATTCTATGGCATTTGTCCTGCACCAGATGTGCTGAAGAAGTGCTTGGCCTTGGCCGTTCTCTGGTCCCTGGGGATTTTAAATGGCCTCAGCGTCAAAATGTCTGCGTGGGTGCAGACAGTTTTCACTCTGCTGAAGATGATGGCCTTGTCAGTGATTGCTGTTGGTGGCATAGTTCTCCTTGTTACCAGGCAAAAGGAGAGTCTGGCCAGGTTTGAGGACATGTTCAGCTCAGAGATCCCCAACGCCTCACAGATTGCTGAAGCCTTCTTCCAGGGGCTGTACGCGTACGGCGGCTGGTGGTCCCTCAACTACATGGCAGGTATTCTGCTCCTCTTCTTTAGATTTAATTCTGCAGTTCTCATTCTTGTGTTCCTTAGCTTGTTTTGGGAGAACTTGTCTCTGCTTCAAGACCACAGGGTCCTTCTCATTTTACGTAAGTGTTTGTTTGGGCTGGTAGAAGAGGCGTTGTTCCTCTCCAGGGAAAATTCCTGCTTTTTGTGCAGAATGAAGCTGACATTTTCAAGAAAGTACAAGAGAAATCATAATAGTTAATTTTTTTTTCATACATTAAATATTTGCATTTTGTCTTTCTCAGCGTCCATGTAGCATATTTTTAGGAAAGTATCAGGTTATCCATGCCAAACTACGTGTGAATAGGTAATTTCTGTTTAAATATCTGTGCCTTATCTGTGGTTATGCAGCTGGTTTGAACATGGTCAAATTAATTTTGAGTTTTGTTAGAATGTAGTAATTTTATGGGATATATTTTCCTGGGAAATATTGAAGTCCAGTAGAGGGTAAAGAGAGGTCTGTGCAAGGTGGCATAGATTTTTTCATAGAATTTGTACTCCATTTTAAAGTTCAAAAGGTTTTTGAATATCTGTTTACTTCCCTATTCTGTATCTGCTGACATATGGCAGTAATAAACTTTTTCATTAAAGCTACAGAGATGATGTTCATTATGTTAGGTATTCACATCACAAGTTAAATAAATAGAGTTTTATAGTATCATCAGATTCATGGAATTATATTGTAAGCAAGCGGATATTGCTGTTATATCTTTAACCATTTGTGTCCATTGACCTTTGTCATGTAAAATATTAAATAAATGGAATGTGTTAAATGCATACCACAAAGTTCAGTGGTGAGGACAGTGTGAAAATTTGGTTAATGTTTAAAAACCTGACTGTTGTCTTTATAATCCAGGTACTCCAGCTTTAAAAATAGGTTGCAGTTTAAAAAAATGTATATAAATCAGTAAAGTGTGGTTTTGAAACCTGAGGTATTCCTTAAAGACAAGTACTTGGCTTTGTAAGCCTGCGAAAATGCAAGACTTCTGGTAAAATACAGATTTATTCTGATCAGTTAGCAGTACTAATAAATGCCATACATTGGGCAGCACAGCTGTTTAGACAGATGTAACATATGCAATTTTTTCAAACTGACCTGAGTTTCCTATGCTTCAACAATACCTTCATTTCTGTGAGCTTCAGCTGATGCATCAGGTGTCAGCTGGCTGGCAAGACTGCAATAAACAACAAAACAAATGGCAAGATAAATGTAAATTGGATATTTTGGTTATTATTCTCTTCTGAGTTCAAAATTACTAAGTGTATTTTTTATATCTGAAATAAATCCCAAATTTTCTTATAGTATCTGAATTTCACTGTTCAGATGGTCCTTCAGTCTTGTCTCCATGCACTACAGCCAGCACAGGGATCATGGCTCAAGGCTGATGTCCTGAGCAGAAGATAGAAATCAAATGTAAAGCAGGAAGCAGATTTCTGTCTCCTAAAAAGAGTTTAAGTAAGCTGCACATTTCACTTTTCACTTCTTCCCTCTTATCAGTTATTTGCTGGTAATACTCAGGAAATTGTCTGTAAGTGCTGAGGGAAGTGGGAAGTGGTGAAGGAACAAGAGGAAGGAGTGAAAGAAATTTAAACAAAACTTTCTGATTGAGATGAGGGTGATTGAGATTAAGCTTCTGGAAACCAGCTCCATCTTTTGCTGGGACTGTGACATGCCCAAGAATGTGTGCCTGTGTCTGAGTTATATACCTGCAAAATTCAGCTTTTTTCTTGTTTGGTAAGAGTAGTTCTAAGCTATCAGGCTTAGCACTAAACAGTTTTCCTCCACCATCTTTTCCCTGGAAAAGATGACAATAATCAAAATCCATCTGGGAATGGCCCTCTTTTAAAGCCACTGCATTATTGCTCTTATGTCTATACCTTTGGTTTTTTCTGTTACTTCTGATATAAAAGCAAAGAGAAAGGTTTTGAGTAGAAATATGCAAATATGCTCTCTAAGTTTAAGATCAGTATTCATGAGGTGATATGAGAATAAATAATGTGACTTAAGAGTCTCATGTTTAAGCTAGTGATTTTCAGGTAAGGCTACTTGAAAATTTTCTACCAAATCACTTTTCTAATATAAGTCAAAGACGTGATAAATCAAAGGGAAATTATCACTCATTTTTATCACTTTGTGAATCAATCAGCTCTTCATCCAGCCCTCCTTCCAAAATAGTTCTAAATAGCTAAGTAAAACAATATTGTTTAAGAATCTGTGATATTAACCTGTTTGAGAACCACTGTAGGACTTCACAAGCAGAGAATTTAGCAGCCATGATTGGGGATTGGGGCAGGACTTTGGCATCAGTTTGTCAAACTGCACAGCTTCACCACTGAAAAACACTTGCAGAAGCTACACTGCTTGCTTCATTTGTTGTTTTAAATTGTATTTTTCAGAGGAGATGAAACGTCCCAGCAGAAATATCCCCTTAACTGTGATGACTGCTGTTCCTGCAGTAATTGTTTTTTATCTACTAGTGAACATCTCATATCTGACTGTCCTCACACCTAAGGAAATTGTCTCCTCAGGTATGTATTTAATATTTTTTTAATTAAAAAGAACTGGCCCATTGACATATCCATCTGATGTCAATGCCCTGGGTTACTTCTGCTCACCTAACTTCCCAGTCCAGAAATTTGGGTTCATTTTCCTTTAACAGAGAATTCTTTAATTTTATTGTATGACACAAATTGGATGAATGCAGGCAGATTGTTGAAATTGTTGGCTTTATCCTACACTGTCTAAAAAGAAATCAGAAGTGTATTAAAACCTGAAAAATAAGGTGAAAGTCAGGTGCCAAGTATAGAGATGATCTTTGTTTTCCTTTGTTTCATAAAGAGATAGTTTTAATCCTATCTCTTCCTTCTTTCTCTGTCTCATTGAGTCTCAGACTAAAGCCATCACTCTTTAGGAGGTGGACAAGTCTGACATGTTCAAGAGTATAGAAAAGACTATGGACATAAAAATGTAGCCATTTTGGGTGTGTATTATTCATGATAAATACTGTGACTTCTCAGAAGAGTCTATACAAAATCCAGTGTGTATAAACCCTTTCTCAGATCCTGTATCAATAAACTGGCCATGTAAGGCTCCAAAGGGAACTATATTTCTCCTTGACTGTCCAAGCAGCACATTTAAAATTCCACGGTAATGACACTGAGCTGTCAGACCTTGCCTACAGGCCTGACAAAAACCATACCTCATTTGAATGGATCAATCTTTTTTTTTTCCTATGATAAAAGCTCACTAATATAAATGAGAACAGTGTACCAGTCACTCAGTAACCTCATATTGTCGCTCAGCCACTGTCAGGCTGTCTGCTGGGAGAGTTGGATCATTTGTATGTTACAATGAAGGAGGCAGCAAATACCAGACTATCCATGAACTGCAGCTGCCAGCTGGCATGACCAGCTTCATGCATACCAGGGGAACTGTGTTTACCTATGCCAGCTCAGAAGATAACCTTAAAATTATAGCACTTTTTAAAATATTTCTTGTTCCTTCACTATTTTTTTTTTTTTTTTGAGTTTGGGGGCACTGTTTTCTCCATCTCTAACTACTTCCTACACTGCACAGGACACTGCAAGACCCATGTTCCTCATGGCATTTGATTATAGACCCACTAAATATTGTTCTCACTACAATATCAGCTGTAGCTAATCTCCAAGCAATATTGAATACCTCTTGTTTAGAAACAATCTTTCACGTTTCCCAGTTCCACCCAAAGCAAAATCTCATTAATAGCACATTTGTTGACTCATCTCTGACTGTAGATGTGCTCTTGTTGGCAGTTTCCTGTAACAGCAGATTGTGTCAGCACCATGGTTATGTCAGGGATCAAGGAGTTAATTTTCTTTCCTTGCCCAGGTGTCTGTGCTTGTGATGAAGGATGTGAGATGTGACTCACTCCTGCTGGGCAGTCCATGACTGTGGTATTGGCCCCAGCAGGTTTCCCTGGCTTGCTCTGGCAGGCAGCACTCATTGCTGTCATCCTCCCAGGAAATGTTTAGTTCCTGAATGAAATACCTTTAGGATTGGATTAGTGTTTGACTACTGCAATGAAAAAGCAGGCATTGCTGGTAAATAATAGGTGCTTCTTGTATTTTAAGTTTTTTTCCTGTTGAGTCTGTCACTTATTCAGAAGATGGTCTTTGTACTACACAAATTCTTTGCTTTCTTGCAGTTGCTGTGGCAGTCACCTGGGCTGATCGAGTGATCCCCTCTGTTGCCTGGATCATTCCTCTCTCTGTTGCTGTCTCAATATTTGGTGCCCTCAACTGCAGCATGTTCACACTCAGTCGATTAAGCTATGCTGGAAGTCAGTCAGGACATTTACCTCTTTTAATATCCATGCTTAATGTCCACTCCTGTACGCCAGCACCAGCCATGATTTTTTCAACCACCATTGCATCCATTTTTATCATCCCCTCTGACCTTATTATGCTAACAAATTACTTTGGATTTTCTGCCTGGCTCATGACTGGATTGACTTGTGCAAGCCTGATTGTACTTCGATACCGGGAACCTCATCTACACCGACCATACAAAGTAAATGGACCTAAATTAAAAATATTTTATATATTATTTTTTGAGTCCTGGGTAGCATGCAAAAGTTATAGAAGAAGTGCAAATCTAAAGTGGATAGTCACAAAATTACAAATAATAATCTCAATGCCTCATTTGAGCCTAATTTGAAAATTTTGCTTCACTGTAAAAAGAAGAGAAACAAACAGATGGTCTCTGCCCCAGAGAAGGTGAACACATGAGATGGTTCTTTGCAGAATGGGGGAGATGTGCAAACAATGTGGAACCATACCAGTGTGGAGCAATAACAAAAACAGTTTAGGACCCATTGCCCTTTAGTTCATTAAACTTCGATCTGCTCTCATCTTCCTTGACATAATCACAGGCATTAAAGATAGGTTGAATTTCTTCTTACTCCAGCAGTCAGAAAGCTTGGGTTAGAAGTGCATGTTCATTGTGAAAGCTTCCAGGCACCCAGCCCTGAGTGTCTTATAGGAACCCACATTATCATATGTGATAAAAATGGATTCCCAATACTGCCTGTCTCTCCCCCTTGACAAAAGAAGAAGCCTAAACAAATATTTTTTAAAAGATTCCTCTCTTATAGGCAATTTGAGTCAGATGACTCTTGTCCTGGGTGAATTTATAGCAGCATGAGAGGTGGTACTGTACTGTGACAAACACATTGTTACTCTAATGAATGTGGCGGAAAAGTCAAGTTGGTTCGTTTATTTCCTAACCCACTTTTTTTTCCTTTCTCTTACAGGTGTTTTTACCAGTTCCATTTATGATGGTGGCAATGTCTTTCTTCCTAGTTCTAGCTCCCATAGTCTGGTCTCCAAACATGCAATATGTTTACGCTTTCCTGTTTATGCTTGGAAGTTTCATTA
This sequence comes from Ammospiza nelsoni, assembly GCF_027579445.1. NCBI lineage: Eukaryota > Metazoa > Chordata > Aves > Passeriformes > Passerellidae > Ammospiza > Ammospiza nelsoni. Next base: position 136,424,515 of record NC_080633.1, read on the forward strand.
TTTATCTGCCTTTTATACATTTTAAATTGCGTTTTCCATTTCTTGATAAAATTACTTGCCACCTACAGCTCCTGTTAGAAGTCTGTCCTGCTGATGGACCTGCTGAGGGCAAATGTGAATAATGGCAGATAGTTAATCTCAGTACAACTAAGAGCCAACAGAGGATTTTGTTTAACTGAGGCTATAAACAGTACAATTTAGATGTTGTGATGTGTGATACATAGGTGTGCATGCATGCATATACATTTATAGATGTATACACATATATTGCAAACATGCCCACACATGTATGTATGGGCACAGAATCACAGAATGAACTAGGTTGGAAAAGACCTTTGACACCATCAAGTCCAACCTATGACCAAACACCTCCTCATCAAATAAATCATGGCATTAGTATAAGTTAATATGTATATGTTTGTATAAATACATAAATATATATGTATACTATTTTAATATGTCCAAAGGATCTCTCATAAACTTGCAAAATCTGTAAAATGCTCTCTGCTGCTCCTGAAAACACAGTTAAAAGTTGCTTACAGTCTTGCAAAAATGGAAATAAGACTCAATCACACAAACACAAATAATTATCAGTATTATCATACAATAAGTGAATAAATACATAATAGCATAATTATAAAAATACACTCACACTTTGAACTAAATTGTCTGGATTATTCTTAGTTTGCAGTAGCTCATTGATTAGAACTTTTGGTTTTAAAGACTTTATATTTTCTTCATCTGCTACTTTTTTTGGCATTAATTTATTTTTAATAAAAGACTTTGAAGACTATCATAAAGTTGACTGATCATTTTAAATAGCAAGAAAATTGGACATGGTGCATCTTAGCTATTTTAGAACAACACAAAAATTCAAGGTGAAATCTTACAATGCATCAAGACAATAAAAATTATTTATCCTTTTCATCACAGAAATAATAGCTAAAGATATGTAGATTCCTTTATTAAATCATTTACATCTTAGCATCAATATTACTTTATTCCTTGTTTTAGTTTTGGTGTTATTGAGAAGTAAAAGCTTTTTTTAGCCCCCTTCCCTCCATTTAAATTTTGTTTATGAAAACAAGATAACTGAATTCTTTTTTCTTCTTATAATTGGGCCATATAAAGTTCATGGAATATTTAATCTTAAAAATAAATTAAAAGTACACACAAACCATCATTTGGAGGTGATTATTAATATATGCTGCTATTTTTATAATTACAATAGAATTGCAAATATAAAGTGATTTTCCAAATCTGGCAATGAAAGATCAGCAACACAACCAGCAGATGGCCCCAGCTGATCACTCTCCACCGTGATCTCTCTGGTCTGATGGATGTTGTATTGGTGAAACTGTCTTACAGGGCACTGTATTATAACACAGTGGAATGAAAAAATCTTGCTATAATACTCGATTCACTAATGTATAACAATTTTGGAAATAACAATGACAAATAAAGAATTCTTCATAGCTACCCAAAGTCTAGGGTGGCCATCAATAAAACCAGGAATCAACTGAAGGTTTAAGAGGATTTGACTTTGCACTGGAATGAGCCCCCAAATTAAAACAAATATATGTAGCAAGCGGCTTTTCTCAAGGTGATAATGGACACAGAATGAAAATTTGAAGAAAACATTATACCTTTTAACAAGCTCTATGAAGAGAAGTTCATACAAATGAGGACTGCAATGTATACAGCTGAACTGGAGACTGGATTCTGCTGAATGCAAGAAAGGAATCAATGTTTAATTTCACTTAATAGTGCTATTGGAAAAACATTTCTCTTGCTGTTTAAATTCAAAACTTCATGAGACTCATCAACATTGTAGAGGAGTTATATTTTAAAAACTGAATTGTAAATGGAAGAAATTAATTGTACTGTGACTAAAGCATCCATCAGTGATTTGTAAATACAGGTGTGGCAATGCCACAGATTTTCAAATGAACTTTCAAGTAATTTATTTAAATCTATATTTTAATATGTAAAAGAAAAGTGGAAGTTGTAAGGAAAAAATGTTTATGTAACAATAATAATATATTGTACACCAAATTATTAGAAAAAGCAAGCATCGGGGGAAATTACTCACTTGGGTGTGTTATTTCCATGTTATTTCTTATCTTCTTAAATAGATAGTTTGTCAACTATCTATTTAATTCCCTAATGAGTTGGGTACCCACTGATAACATATGTCAGGGTATGTTTGTGTAATTGGAGCATGTATTTGTTAATGATACAAACTTCAAATATAAAGGTTTAGCAGTCAATCAGGGAACTCAAAAGTCCCAATGAAATTTAATATGAAATAAATTGCTTTTATGTATCTTTCTGGAATATGAAGTAGATAGTTTTTTTTTTAACAAAAATCTAGGAAATGGCACATAAATGTACAAGATGAGAAGATTTAGAATAGATCAGAATTAAAAATGTCCATGCAAGTTTAAGCCCCTCTGCAAAGGCATCTTTCAATGGCCTTGCATTATTAGATCATAAACTGTTCTTTCTATATACCCTTACCTCATTTATTGGAATGAATGGATGGTGCCAAATAATTCACTATCATATTCTCCCCATTTCAGCATGTGATCTTGCATTTTGTTTATCACTCTATGCTCAAATGCTGCTCTTGACAGACATTGTTGATATCTTACAGACTTTTCTATGGTGTTCCTCATGTCAGCACCTAGGCCCTTCACAAACAACCACTAATTTCTCTGGACTGTTATGAGCTGTGTCAGTGGTATCATCTTTGCTTGCTGAAAGTAAGTTAAGCTGATGTGTAGGTTGCGCAAGAAATCAGTTTTGTGATGTTCCCTGAGATTAAATTACAACTGTGAGATTTTTTAAATTCCACAAATTAAGCATGAGGATTTAAAGTTTGGTATAGAAAATGGGGAATACAGAATTAATTTCAATTTTCAAAAATTGTGATCTAAATTATTCCAGTATGTCCATGGAATTTTATAGAGAAAGATTAATGTGTATTCTGGGCAATACTTAATTCCTAAAGTGCTACATCATTCATTACATCAAATTCCTCCTCTTCTACAGTAAATGAGGGATTGGCCACCTCACATTTAGCATCTTCTTCAACACAAATGTTGACTTATTCCCAGATCCAAGAGAGACAGGATTTTCTGAAAAAGAATGCTCATATTAAATGACCCCTGTTGGAAAGGGACTCACACACCTGAGCTGAATTAGCATCATAAAAAGCAATCCCAGATATGGTATTGCCCATCCCCTGAATTTGAGTCACTGATGTTCTCTTAATGCAGATTTTCTTTTGTCTGAGTGTTGCAGAATGCTAAATCACAAAGAGGCAAATACACTATTAAATGTATAAAGATTTCTTATTGTTGCTGGCTCATTCCACATCTCCAAGCAGTAAGCATAAAGGAATAGAATTCAAATTTATAACTCATGTTAGCTACTCTGGTCAAGAGCAAATCAATATTTTAACATTATAGCTTGTTTCAGTTGGTCTCAGCTGCTTTCCTACTTGAATATATCCCAGAAAATGCTGTATGGAAGTTGACTTTTATTACTAGACTATATCAGACATTTATTCACATTTTTAATTTTTTTTGTCTTTGACTTCATAATTCTTTTTTGCTTATGCATGCTTGCATATTTCAGAACTTCAGCCTTACAACAATTAAATAAATTTTTTATCAATATTGTACTGACTGGTCCATTTTGACATTTAATCTCCCTATATGTTTTTCTAGATTTCTAACACAATATTTGTATGTATATTTGCACTGCCGTTTTTTTTTTTGATCCTTTATCTTCTTAAAAAGACAATGTAAAATACAAAATTACTATCAATATTATAAAAAAAATTACTTGCAATTATACATCATGCTTATTCCACATGTGCTGACTGCGTTACAAAAAATAAATCGCCCTGAGGCAAACCCCAGAAATTGTACAAAGAAAGAAAAACCCCGGCAATTACTTGTTTTACTTTCCTTTTCATAGTTAATGTTAACTGTGATTCCAATAAAAGATGGAATCAGAGCTAACACTGAACAGCTCTATATGATGTTTTGTGCTTTGATGTGGTGATACTTGGTTGGAATCTCTAGGTTAATAGTGAAGGATGTATGAAGAGCTGCCTGTAGCTGTTAGGCCATGAGTTGTTCCGACCTCCCAACTTCTGTTCTTGTGTTTACTACGTGCACTGTGGATATTGGTAAGGTTCCCTATATCTCAGTTTCCACATATGCCAAACCAGAAACAACTGTGTTTTAACAACTAACAGGTCAAAGAGCATTCACTTGTGGTGTTCTCCTCTGTATCACAGAAGTTATTCCTGTCATTGTCTTCTATGGTTTATTTCAAGTGATGGGGGATCCTGGGCATTCCCATTCTTACTGGCTTGATTTGGAGGGATAAGAGCTGTATCTGCTTCAGGAACTATTTTTACTTTGGAACAGGAAATGAAACATTTTAAATGAGCAGGTTTGAATAAGCTGTATCCTACAGGTTTAGAGGCACTGTTGAAGAGCTGGACTGTTACTGTCGATTTTCAGTAACTCTTGCTACACGGGAAATTTCAGGATTGCATTGCAAAGGAAGGGTAACATGCTGATATTTAAACAGAATAAAAGAAATTAACCAGGAAATTATAGACTTGACAGTGTCACATAATTCCTTGGAAAAAGTAATGGAACAGATAACATGAAACTGAATTAATAATGAATTAAAAGCGAGTAGCAGAATTAATGCCAGTTCATTTGTATGTATGGAAAAAAATCCTACGAAACCAGTATCACATTATACTTTCTATAGTATGGGTTGGGATAAAAGCTGAAGAAAAGGTGATTTTGAGGTCCACCAAAGCTGCAGACTTGACGAAGTAGTTACACCACTACAAATCAATGTTTTGTTTGGCAGATTTAAAAGTGACTAGGGTTTTTCATCATCTTGCAAAGCTACTTAAATTAGCCCTATTAGCAAGGCTTTGCGCATAATATTGGCTAGGGATATTCCCTGTCTTTTGACAACAGTAAAAGGTATTGTTCCTGGCGGGAAGGGATAAATGTGTTTGGGCTGAGACTTTCCAAGGTGCCACCACATGTACCGTGTGCTTTAGTGTGAGGGTGGTGAGGCACTGGAACAGGCTGCCCTCAGAAGCTGTGAATGCCCTGTTGTAGGCCAGCTTGGATGGGCCACTTGGTCTAGTGAAAGGGGTCCCTGCTCATGACAGAGGGGTTGAAATCAAATGATCTTTAAAGGTTCTCACCAACCCAAACCTTTCCAAGATTCTGTAATTGCCAAGTTCTAGGCTGCAAGTGGGACTTTCCACAGTAGAGTCGCAGCAGGACTGGGTGTGGCCAAGGCTGGAACTTTGGCGAGGGGCTGTTGCTCAGCAACCTCACAGCCCTTCTGTAAACATTCTGCTGCAGTTGGCACATAGGGTCCCTCTCTTTCACTCTGCCTGCATGGGTATGTCCTGTTGTTATTGTTAAAGTGTTAGTTTATATAAAGTGTTGGCCTTTGTACTTTGCAGCCAAGCTCTTCTGAACCTGAGGTTTTTTTGGCAACAGGTTCTTGAGGTTGTTTAAGACTTGAAAGTATGTTCAGAAGGATATATTTAGCAGGTGTTTCATGTGTAAAGAATTTGAGCACAGCTAAGTTTTAATTGGCTGCTGGTGTCCTCATTTTGGGATTGCCTGTTGCAGAGAGATCACACCTGAGCCTCTGTTATGTGTAGGCTGGTTCTTATGTTCCAAAACAGTGACTTTATGTTGTGACTGAGTAGATTTAACTTTTCCTCTAAATCAGTTTTCTTGCATCAGAAGCATCTTGATGTTTAATTAATTTTTCTTTCATGCTTAAAACTAATTTTGTAATGCCAGGTCGAGTTAAGACATGGTGGAAAGTTGGATACAAAGTGAAGCAGTACTAGTGTTTCTGTCTGTGTGTCTGTATCTTAATTCCCTTTGTGAAGCCCACACTGACATTGTTTTCAGAAAGGCTTGCAAAGTGTAACAGCAATGAGATGTTTTTTCCACCATATACAATCATAGAAAATCAGTGTAAGACCTTAATTCCAGTTACAAGAAGAATAATCAATCTTAAGAGTTGAAGTCGATGGTCCTCGTCACTTCCTCCCAACACACTCTGAGTCTACTGTCTGAGGAAGGCTGTGAAATAAAAATGACTTAATGCCGTCATGCAGACCAACCTAACTGTGATGACAAACTTCCATAGTTTCTTTGTTATCTTAATATGATCTTCAGAATTCATTTTTAAATTGCTAAGTTAGATTTTTTTAATTGTGCTCAGCAAGAGGGGAAAGTAGACCTGAAAATGGCACATGTTTGCAAATGCTTAACCACTTGTTCTTAAATCTTTCTGTAAAAAAATGAACTTTTGGACCTAATTTTATGTAGTGATGAAGAACTTGGCTGGAGGTCAAAGACTTGCTTTGTGCACGCTGTATTGAAACATCATATGATTATGTGTGCTGGTTTCAATGAAGTTTTTTGTACCTGGCTATCTTTGTTCTTACATATCAATTCTGTATCATAGTACTTCAGAAGCAGTCTTGCAAAAAAGTGGATGGTAGGGAAAAGATTTGTAGGGTATTTCATGTAGAGGAATTATTTAGTTGTATTTTTAATTTAGCTCAACAAACCTCTTCCAAAGCACATTTTAGTCTAGAAAACTATTTATTTTTGCTCTCCAGTTATAGTTTAATACCTTACAGTCATGGCACATCTCTATGCTCTAAGGGTGAAGGAATATCTTCTTCAGAAGAAACTCAAAAATAGCAGTGAAATGCTGCAAACATGCCATAAACTATGCTTTCTGAATTGCCGTATGACTTTTGAATGGACTCTACTTATGAATAACTGTTTCAGGGCTTGAGATTTCACTTCAAATCCTACTAAAAACTGATGACTACTGTATCTGTGTTTGGTTTTGTGCCGGCCTTGCCTGTGAGCTCAAGTAGTCCTCTGCTGTGAGAGGAACTCATGTTAAAATTATATTCAGCAGCCAAATTCCCTCTTAGTTTTCCTCTATTACAGGTGCTTTGTTTTTTGAACATCTTCATAGCCTGCTTTGATAGGTCTTTTTTTGTTTAGATGTGAATTCCTTTATGTTTTCTTTGGTTTGTTTGTTTGTTTTTTAATGAAATCAGATTTTTCCACAGTACTTTGTTTATCATCTCCAAAATACCAGGATGATTTTTTTTTTGCCTGCTAGCAATTGCTTTGTCCTAGATTCTGCTACACTCTTGGATTATTTACCTGGGATTAATTGATGCATAATTTTTTGCATCTGGTGAAGTGTTTAACTATCACATGTACTAAACCCTATTTTAGAGCAGAAATACTTGTTGTTAATCCTGGGTACCAGAGAGATGCTCCCATTCTCTCCTCGTGTGCCTAATTCAATCTTTTGTGTATATAGAGTGCCTTGAAAATGTTACTATATAAATACCAAATATGCCCACAGTTTTTTTGCATAATTCTGACTGATCTTTCTTGTTTCTCTGTATTAGGAAAGCCTCAATATGGAAAGAACTAACAATGAAAATCCTGATGATCCAGGTAGCATTGCAGGCTATTTCTGCTTTAAATTTTCTTGACTACACGCTAGCCAAAAGCCTTGTCTTTAACAATTGAGATGGGCTGAACTACTTGTTGTTTTTCATCTATTAAAGAATTTATGTTGCTATTGCCATTACAAACTCTAGGGCTGTACAGTAGTGAGCTTAGAACAGGTATTCAGAGGAAAAAGAAAATCCACTTGTTTTTCTGAAATGCTTACAAGATAAAAAGTTGTGGACAGGTGGGAATGTGTCATATAGTGTGTTTTGAATACATCACATTTGCAACAGTACTTACATAACTTACCATTGTGTTGATGTGCAGTGGTTTCACCAGAAGGAAGTGAAGGAAGACAAGGTGATGGCCTGCGCCGCTCCTTCCGGCAGAGGAAAGCTGTTGAGCGCTACGAATCTCCCTTGGAAAGTAGGTGTGCTGGGCTGCCTTGGCTGGACACCTGTGCTCACCAACCTGCTCTATCACCCTCGCTTCTCAGCTGAACTGGGGAGAGAAAATAAGATGGAAGGCAATCTGTAGGTTAAAGCAGGTCACCAAAGCAAAAAAATAAGGTTGTGCACAAACAAACTAAAAAAAGAGGTTTTGTTTTCTTCTTCCCGTCAGCAAGCGATGTCTGGCCACTTCCCAGGAAGCAGGGCTTCAGCACGTGGTAGTGATTGCTCCAGAACGCAAACATTTGAAAAAACAAATACTCCTCCTTCCTCCTAATTTTCTTAACTTTTATAGCTAAGCTCACGTCATATGGTATGGAAAATCCCTTTGGTTAATTTGGGTCAGCTATCCCAGCTGTGTCCCCCTCCCAGGATCTTGCCAGCCTACTGCTTGGGAGTGGAATGCTGGGGAGACAGCCCTGATGCAGTGCCAGCACTGCTCAGCAGTAGCCAAAACACCGGTGTGTTCAACACATTTCCAGCTACCAAGGCACAGCACAGCGAGAGCCGCTGGGGGGAAAATTAACTCTATCCCAGCCAGACCCAATACAGTATGTTGTACAATACTATATATTATACAGTTTCTCTTGAGAGCTAATTTCTTGTATGAAAGTGAGGGGTTGTTGATTTAGGTTTCCTTTTTATTTCTAAATGAAAATACATGCACACAACTTCTCTATATTTCTTACTTCATTCTGCCAGTAAATTTTATTGAATGCATGTATCCTGTGTGCATTCTGTTTTTTTTCTTGCAATTTGGCATCCTTATTGTTGCTTTTCAATTTAAAAAATTACCTATCCACGCTTAAAAAAATAACAAAGAGATTTAATAGTCTTACTCTTGTGGTTTTCAATGTTTCTTAAAAATCAGGTGTGTCTTTTTATTTCTATTGTGCACTGATTAAACCACCCAACATCCCCTCCTTGAAACTTTCCCTGAACTTAGAGATGGATAATACATGTCCCATTTTTTGCCTTTGACTATCCTGGTTTCTCTCAAACTTGTTTGTAACAAATTCTAAGTTTTTTGCTTTTATCAGATCTAAGAAAACGTAATGTAAGCTCATCCAACTATACTCCACCTGTCAAAGAGAGAGATTCCAGCAAAAAACCTAAAAGGTTGGTGGTTTATGATAGTTTTCCTTTATAAGACTGCTGTTGATATGTGTTGTGCTGTTCATATGACTGAATAATACTTTCAAGGCTTTTTGGACTGGTGATAATTAGAGATTAATATAATTGCAGATTACTACTGTAGTAGTCTGAGGGTATAAGGAAAACATACACTGCAGGGGAGGACATCCTTTTTACTAGTCCTTAGATTTTATTTGAAAATGCTGTATTTTTTGGTCACTAATGAGGTGGTGATGGGACTTGTGGCTAAGATTGTGTAACTGAAATTTCATTTTTCTGGAATGGAAGCCATAATGTCTCTCTGAAAATCTTAGACTTGAAGAGTGCACAAATTAAGATTTAAGACTTAATCTTCAAGGGTACAATTTATTAAAACTGAGGACAACTTACAAGGAGAGCCTGTATGGAAGTTTAAATGGATTTTTTATTCAATTACTCAAGAGAGTTCACATTTCTTTACAAAACTATCTTTAAACAAGAAAAATGCCTAATGAAATTCTAAATTATAAGTTGCAATACTCATATTTGTAGGTGCTAAGAGTTGTTAAAATAATTAGCTCAGTTTAAAGTTGTTTATTTAGTCATGGCCATTAAACATAAAACTGTTGGAATGAATAACTATTTAGGAAGTTTATGCTCATTTATAAGGTCTTTTGGATTTACTTGGTATCATTAGAAAATCAAAAATTATCTAACTGCATCATAAATTAGGAAGCACTTTTTTCTTTTTCCTTAATTCAAATTAGGTCTCCTTCAGCCAACTCTCAGAAAGATGAGCTCCGAATAAAGGGACCTCTGAATGATCACATAAAAACAGAAGCAACTCGGAAAGGCAACTTCAATGAAGTTCACAAGGATCACTTGAAAATTGGAGCAAGCCTGGCTGGTGTGGAGCAAATGCAAATAGATGGTTCAGTAAGTATTTTTACCTCATGGTGTCAGTGGGACATTTGCAGTATTTATGGAAGCTTCCAGTAATGGGCTCTCTGCAGCTCCTTTGACTTACAGTTTTCTCTAAAGCAATTTCAAATTGCCACTAACATTTTCTTTGTGCTGACATCTAATTTGTGATGGAACCTTACAGCTATTGCAGCTTTCTTTAACATGCGTTCTGTTGACTTCATCTTTAGGCACAATTTCATGGTGTGGGTGGTCTCTCTGACCACATTTCAGCTTTAAAAGAGATGGTCATTTTGCCGTTGCTTTATCCTGACGTCTTTGAGATATTGAAATTTAAGCCTCCAAGGTAAGAGACACCATTTAAAACTGTAAGTTCTTAACTCAGTTATTTTCAGGAGAATATCCAGCTGGGGTATCAACATGTTTCTATGCTTCAAAGTTTTCAGCAGTGTTTAAGATTCTTTTAGGCACTAATAAAAAGTAATTTAAAAGAAAGGATAGAATATAGCATATATGTATGTTCAGAGATTTACTGTGTCAAAACTAGTCTTTAAAAGGTGGAGTTGGAGATTTTTTTTTTTTTTTTGGAGTCTGGCATGCAAGTGGACTTGATCAGTTTGTGAGTAGGAGGGCAATATCTGCTGCTGGTTGACTGTAATTTGTTTTGTGGAAGCCCAGTTTTGTCTTACACCAACTCTTTTTTTTCCCTCAAGTATTTCAGGTATTAGTTTTACAATTGATGGGACTTGCAGCTAGAACTTTGCAGTGTTTTTTATGTTTGAGCTGAAATAACAATCTGTACCTGTTGTCATCTTATTGCAAAGCTCCCACACCTTCTCAGTGATTTCTCATGGGCAGCTCCTCATAACACTTAGTCCTTTTTCTTCACAGCATAGCCAACAAACTGCAGCTCCCCTCACAGCACAACCAACAAACTCCAACATCTCCTCACCCAGCTAACCCACTCTTTTGTAGCACTCTCTTCTTATTGGACACAGTTGTGGCCTGTTAAGGGCAGGCCTGTTCCTAATCTTCAGTGATTAGTGCAGCTGCAACTCCTCAGGTGCGAGACTATCTTATGCACAATTTTCTTACATTCTGTCCCTCCACAATTCCCCCTTTTCTTTTAATTACAAAGTTGCAACATGTCTGGAAAGATATGTTTGAGTAAATTGATCTTATATTCACATATCTCACTTAGGACTAACTATATACAAATGTTCAGGCAACACATCACTAGGAACATATGTTTCTAAGTTCTGATTTAGTTTTGCTTTTCACAGTCTAGAGCATCAACCTAAGGCTTTTCATAAACAAATGTTGTGTTTACTGTCTTTTGCAGGGCCCTTTGCAAAAGACAGTAAACCCAGTACAATCATCTTTTGCGTAACTTCCATTTAACTTTGGAATGCATCTCCATCTCCTTGATTCATTACTCAAACTTACATTACATATTATCAGAAACTCTTATACTTACACTTCTAGAATATTGACAGTATCAATAGCTGTATACCTTCATAAGCCAACTCACAAGAATAAGCTAAAGGCTATATATATTAGGATAGTAACAAATCAACAGTTACATCATTTTATCAATAGCTATACAACTTGAACAACATCAATCCAGTATCTGTCGGGTGTACTTATGCTTATGGAATATAAACTTTTTCACTTATGCCTAATTGAAGATTAATAGCTACAATTCACAAACAAAACACACGTTTCATCAGCAAACAAATACACTATACTGAATGATAGAGCTACTCTGTCCCCAGTTCCAACTGCTGTTTTAATAATTCTCTTCTTCCTTTTACAGTTTTTTGTTGTATTAGTTGGTCACTGCAAGCCTCTCTTGCCCTGCTCTGTTTTCCATGTAGATGAAACAATCTGTTCTTCACTTGATATGTTATTTCTCATTGTGTCCCCAGCGGCTCACCTGTGCTCCAGGTATCAAAATCTGTCAGGTCTGGACCAAGCAGTCTCCCCTGCTGCTCTCAGTGCTACACTGGGCTCCATCTCCGGCTGCATCTCGCCCTACAGCCCAATCCCAAATGACATTGGGTTGCTGTGGAGATGGCCACTAAACAGTTTTAGGAGGCTTCTCTTATATATTGTCTGTGCAGCTCTGACTCTGCCTGTCAGAGCTCTATGTTGCTTTTGTTCCAGTGCTCATGCAGCAGCAACTGAGCAAACCTCCCCCTGTGCTCCTCAGGGGCCATGCTATTGCTGAGGCACCAGCTGCTGCTGCTGTGGCCAGGCCATTTGCCGCTTCTATGGTGCCATTCCTGTGTCCTGCTGCACATACTGCCCTTCAGGGGGAACCTGGCACTGGGTCCCCTCTGGACTGCAGCCATACCTTGGCAGGGGCCACAGGGCTTGCTCCAATGCACCAAACAAGCAAAGTGTGTAGCATCCACTCCTCATATCCAGCACTCTTCTTCTTGGGGGTGGTATCTCATACATTGTCCAGACTTCTAGGCTCCCAGGTCTGCCTGACTCCACCATCTAATTTCTCTTAGGTCTGCAGTCATATTCCTGAATCACCTTGGGATCACATTGTTTAATATTTAAGTCCTCTTTCCCAAACCACCACAGGATCACCTCCTTACTGCTCTCTCTACAGTTCTCTACCTGAATCACTACAGGATTATGTCAGAATCAAATCAGTCTCACCAATTGTTGTCATCTTATTGCAAAGCTCCCATACCTTCTCGGTGATTTCTCATGTGTAGTTCCTCACAGCACTAACTCTTCTTCACAGCACAACCAACAAACTCCAACTCCCTCCTCAACCAGCTAAACCACTCTTTGTAGCACTCGCTTCTTATGGGACACAGCTGTGGTCTATTAAGGGCAGGCCTGTTCCTAATCTTTGGTGATTAGTACAGCTGCAACTCCTCAGGTGTGAGACTACCTCCTGCACTATTTTCTTACATTGTATCCCTCCACATGTCCCCTTCTTACACAGCTAAGCCAGTTCTGTGTTTATGAAATGAAATTATTGGAGATTAATTGGCTTTATGTATCTTTGCTCATGGTATATTGAAATAGGACTTTAAATTATTTGCTTCCAGTGAATTTAAAAGTATTACAAACAAAAGAAAATCTGTGTTTTGCTTCTTTATTCGTTGAAATTCTTTTTGAAGCAGCAGTGCATTGACTCTTCTAGTTGATGGAAATACAGAAATGCAGAATACCTTCCCATTTTTAGACTACTTCTTCTTCCTTAATCACCAGCAAAGGGAGACCAAATCCAGTAACTCAAAACTTTTTAAGGGGGAATGAAATGCTTTGCTCTCGAATCTCGACTTTTATGAAAACAAGAACGAATATGCAGTTTATCTCTGAAAAAATGAACTGATGATTCCTAAGATAGCTCAGTCTTAGATTCTGCATTGGAAATTTGCTCTTGTTTTGCTTCACTCTACTGCAACCATCTCTGTTGGTTTGTCAGAACTGGGATGCTACTATCTTTTTGTACATCTGCATTATTCTCTGTATTAATTTTGTTTCCTTTGTCTTGCAGAATTGTGTAGGAACACTTTTGACTTTTCTCGCACTTCAGCTGTTACTAAAATATCCATGAAGTGTTCAGCCTAGGAGTGCAGAGTTGTGTATTTTAGGGATGGGGGTTGAAATAAATACTTTGCCATTACATTTTTTCTTATGTGAATTTTTAAAAAAATTCTTTCTTTTAAATTGTAGAGGCTGTTTATTCTATGGTCCACCAGGTACTGGAAAGACCCTGGTTGCTCGTGCACTTGCTAATGAATGTAGCAGAGGTGACAGGAAAGTGACCTTTTTTATGAGAAGTGCTGCCGACTGCATGAGTAAATGGGTAGGAGAATCTGAACGACAGCTGCGTTTAGTGTTTGAGCAGGTAAGGTTGAAATATGCCATGTGTTCTGTTGGAATTGTAGCTAACTTTTTGTGGTCAAGAACTCACTCTTTTTCATGTTTTGTAATCTTCCACTGAAATGGGATTACCAGTGTTCCCTTTCTCAGTGGAGTCTCTTGAGATGTATTGAAAAGATTACTAAAGCAAACAAGAAAATCACCACCACCCTGAAAAACCCTTCACCATGTACACAACTCAGTCATAAAAATGGTCTCAAGAAGCAAGAGATGGTAGCTTTACGTGACAGGGAAACAGATGCACATGTTCATTCAAATTAGTAATGGCAAGTCACTTCCAGAAACTTTGAGCCCTGTCCTCATGGTTGCCAAATAGCAGTAAAAAAATCTGGTATGATTTTTTCCTGTCACCCAGTCTCAGTGGGTTGACAAGCTGCTGTTTTCTGTTGACAAGCTGCTGTTTCACATTAGGCTAATTAATAGAGATCCCTGATTTAAAAAATCTAGTTCCATTGCCTTTCCAACCATAATGTCTTTCTTCTCTTTCAAGTAGTAATGTTTTCCTGATGTCCGTGTTCCTGTGTTTTATTTGTAGGCCTACCAGATGCGACCTTCAATTATTTTCTTTGATGAGATCGATGCTCTTGCTCCTGTACGGTCCAGCAAGCAAGATCAGGTTCACAGGTAGGACATGTTTGATCTTTGTGAAAAGACCACAACCTGTTTATCTTGATGTGACACCTTCATTTTACCTGAAAACTAGTAATTCAGAGCTAGTGAATTTCAGATGATTTTTAAACAATAAATGGAAACAATTCACTAAGCTTGATATCAGTTCAAGGTCTGTGTTACCTTACCTGTATTTTGCTGTACTAAAATAATTCTTTCACTGATCAGTGTCTTGTCAATAGAAACCTGTCGTTTTTGAATGATCACTATGTGGGACTCAAGAAAATTTACTATACCAGTGAATGAAAATTATGTTTTTCTGTTAGCTCTGTTGTGGGGACACTTCTGACACTCATGGATGGCTTAGCCAGCAGAGGAGAGGTTGTGGTAATAGGAGCGACCAATAGACTGGATTCCATAGATCCTGCCTTACGAAGACCTGGGCGCTTTGAACGAGAATTCCGCTTCAACTTGCCAAACAAAGAGGTCAGAACTTCAAATCAGTCTTATGTGACAAAGTCCATCTTTGTACCAACCCCCTTTAACAAGGCAGCATCGTGGAGGAGTGCAAGTCTCCATCTGTAGTGTACAGCTTGGATACAAGAGGGATATCTGGAGACTTTCCATTGTACTGTGAAGGGCAAACCTGGTACTGAATATATATAGGAGTAAGATGATGTCAACAAGTAGTTACTTATCTCTTGGACAAAGATATGAAGTACACTGCACAGGGGCAGCACTTTGAGTTCAGTGGCAATAGCTAAGCAATGAAGAAATTTGTTTTATAGCAACAAAAATATTGGGATGGGGATGTTTGGGGGAGAGATGGTGTACAAAATTGTAACCCTACTTTTGTGTTTTTTCTCTGACTATCACTGGTATTTCTTGGCAATTTTTGGAGCGAAGATAAAAGGCTAGTTGTATTGAAGGCTAGCAAAAGTGCATGAAACACTGCATTTAGCACAAACCTTTGTATACAGTATCTATGTGCTTTCAGGAACAAGAGACAAGGTGCCATGAAACAGATCTAATACACAATTCCCTGCTGTGGAAGAATTCTAGAAGTGTGCCATAATTAATCTGTGAACCAGAAGATACTTCACTGAAAGTCTTGCTCGGATCAGAGATGATAATGGGCCATGTTTGACATTTTCTGGATGAGTGACAGTAGTCTGAGTCATAGTTTTTGTTCTTGGTAGCAACTGTACCAATTTTAAATAGGACTGTTTTCTTTGAATCAACTGGCAGAAAAGCAAATTTGATGAACTACTGAAACCTCACTGTGAAATTTTGCTAAATTTGAGAGAATTTTCTTCGATGCAAAATGTCCATTTACAGATGAGGCTTTTACTACAATTTGTTCTTCAAAATCATTAGGTCTCATGCTTATAAAACTCACTTTTTATGGAAGATGCACCTGCCTTTTTTCTCCTACAAGAGTTTGATGTAAGAATTTAAGAATGATTAAATTTCCTGCTTGAAGAAGCAGCGAATGTATTAATAACTGATGTTTAAAATACTTAGAAGTTTAGCAGACAAAAGTATTTGTAATATTGTGAGAGGTTTGGGGGTTTTGTGTTGTGGTTGTTTTCTTAAGAGAAAACTTAAGGCAAACTAAATGCAACTATTTTGTTTCTAGGCAAGATTAGAAATTTTCAAAATTCACACACGAGACTGGACCCTGAAGCCGTCAGACAACATACTTGAAGACCTGGCTGAGAAATGTGTTGGTGAGTTTGAAAGCAGTGTGGGTGCTTTTCCCCTGGCCAGTGTTCAACCGCTCTGCCCCCAGCCTGTATCACTGCATGGGGCTGTGACAGAGGTGCAGGAGCTGGCACCTGGCTTTGCTGAACCTCATGCTCATTGATCCAGCCTGTCCAGATCCCCCTGCAGAGCCTTCCTGCTCTCCAGCAGATCAACACTCCCAACCAGCGTAGTGTTGTCCACAATCTTACTGAGAGTGTACTCAATCCACTCATCCACATCATGGATAAAGATATTAAAAAGGACTGGACTCGGTACTGAGCTTTGGAGAACACCACTAGTGAACTCTCTGCCAACTGGATGTAGCATCATTCACCAACACTCCTGGCCAGGCCATCCAGGCAGTTTTTAACCTATATAACACAAATATATGTTGATGTAACATTTGGTTCTTGTTTTGTTTGTCAGGATTCTGTGGTGCTGATATTAAAGCCTTGTGTGTTGAAGCTGGGCTCTGTGCTTTGCGCCGCCGCTATCCACAGATACATGAAAGTGACAAAAGACTGAAGATAGATGCCAGATCGATTAAAGTAACAGCAAAGGATTTTGCCATGGCCATGCAGAAGATTGTTCCAGCATCACAGAGAGCTGGGGCTTCACCTGGGAGAGCACTACCATCTATTTCAAAGCCTCTGTTAGAAAACACCCTGGAAAGAATTTTACAAGCCTTGCAGAGACCATTTCCCCATGCAAAGCTTGCACTGAAGACTCAAGGTATTACAATAACATCTAATTGTTATACTTTGCATGTGCAGAGTGGGAGCTGTGTTTCAGTGGAGAGCTCTGAGTTCTCTACTGGAGCCCCCTATTACTGACAGTAGCTCACATCCCATTGTAATCTCAGAGATGGATCTAAGGTTTCACATATGAGGCACTTCTTTCCAAATTGTAGCATCATAGAATGATTTGCATTGGAGGGACCTTAAAGGTAATCTAGTTCCAACCCCCCTGCCTTGGACAAGGACACCTTCCACTAGACCAGGTTGCTCAGAGCTCCATCCAGCCTGGCTTTGAACACTTCCAAGAACTAGGCATCCATGACTTCTCTGGGCAACCTGTTTCAATGCCTCACCACTCTCAGAGTAAAGAATTTTTTGCAATTATCCAATCTTAACTAACTCTCTTTTAGTCTGAATCCATTTCCCCTTGTCCTCCCACCACATGCTCTTGTAAGGAGTCCTTATCTTTCCTGTAGGTTCTCTTCAGGTACTGAAAATTCAAAAGTAGGTCAACCTGAAGCTTTGTCTTTTCCAGGTTAAACAAACACAATTTTCCCAGTCTTTCCTCAGAGGAAAGGTCTCCATCGCTCTCATCATCTTGGTGGTGCTCCTGTGGACTTGCTCCAATAGGTCAATGTCCTTTCTTTGCTGGGACCCCAGAGCTGATGCAGCCCTCAGGTGGGGTCTCACCAGAGCAGAGGGCAGAATCCCCTCCCTTGGCCTCCTGCCCATACTGCTTTGGATGGAGGCAAGGACACAATTGCCTTTCTAGGTTGCAAGAGCACATTTCTGGGTCATGTCCAGCCTCTCAGCCACCAGCAGCCCTAAGTCATTCTTGGCAGGACTGCTCCCGATCTATTCATCCCCAGCTTGTGTTGATACTGGGAATTGCCCTGACTCAGGTGCAGCACCTTGAACTTGGACCTGTTGAACCTCATGAGATTCCCATTGTTGCAGTTCTTGAGCTTGTCCAGGTCCCTCTGGATGGCATCCCATCCTTCAGGTGTGTCAACTGCATCACTCAGCCTAGTGTCATCCGCAAATTTACTGAGGTTACACTCAATTCCCTTATCTATGTCATTAATGAAGATATTAAATAACACTAGTCCCAGTAGGCACCCCTGAGGGACACCACTTGTCATTGACGTCAACTGGAACTCTGAGCAATTGATTACTACCTTCTGGATGTGACCATCCAACCACTTTCTTATCCGTTTAATAGTCCACTTATCACTTACCCGTCTGTCTCCAATTTAAAGAGAAGGACACTGTGGGGAATGATGAAAATGAAAACTTCCCAGAAGTCCAGATAAATGACATCTGTAACCCTTTCTTTGTCCACTGATATAATCAATAGTTATTATAAATATAGTAAATAAATGCTTAAATGAGGGGAGAAGGGTTTTTCTGATACCTAACAACTACAGAAACTGTTCCTGATCATCTTCATTCTAAGGAAAACACTTCCCAAGTGTTTGTCAATACAGAGATAATACCTGATGCAAATCACAGGACATGGGACAGCTTTGCATAAGTTTGTGCAATGCCCTTAGATCTGCGGTAGGATGTACCCTTCAGATAATAGCATTCAAATAACAAAATGCAAGAGAAATGTTTTCCAGCACTGGTTTCAAAGGTGTATTAAAGCAAGAGTGAAATATGAACTATTCAGTAAAGATAACAAATTTCTCTTGTCTTTAAATACTATTTTAGGGAGTTATGGGATTGACTGTGATGATGATGACTCACCATCAGTCTCTGAAAAGAAGCCTGAGAGCAAAAAGGCAGAATTCCGCACTTTGAGCCGGTACATGTTTGTCCTCTTTATGGTGACATTTTTGAGATGGCTGCATCTGTAAAATGTTATGTAAATATTTGAGGGCTGCTAGATGAAGGAGTTAAGAGTGTGTGGAGGGGTGATCAATATTTGCAAGAATTCAACCATGAAGATCCAGCTGGGTACTAGATCTAACTGTTCTGACTATAGTGCCCTAACTTGTAAAACAGATCAGCCCAGCCTTCTTTTACTGAGTCAAACTGGTTCACATACCATTAAAGCAAGCTGGTTTAATCCATAGTATTCCTTCAAAGACCAAAAAAAATGCTCATTCTGTCCTTTTAGCTTAAAAAACCTCCATGGATTTATGTAGCCATCTTTTACCTTCCAAGATGGTTGAACCAGTAGCAAATTATGTATCAGAAACAAAATCAAGAAGTAGTTTGTTAAATCACTGGGAGAAAAATTTAAATGATGCCTCCATTTTTACCTTTACCCTACTGATTTTTTGTGAACTTTTGACATTTTAATTGTCGAAGTCGTGTAGTCCAATAGCTCTAAAAATAGATTATTGTCAGATATTTTTCTCCCTTCCTATGGCTGTGCTGCCCAGGAAATATGACTTGCTGAGGTTGGTTAGGTTTCTAGGGTCTTTTACTTCAGCAAGTAAAGGTACAATAGTAATGTGGTGGGAAAATGCACAAACCTCTTCACAAGTGTATTTCATGCAAGTAAAGCAAGATGACTAGGAAATTAATATCCAAGACAAATATGAAACAACTAGAATGACTGAATAAAATTAATATAAATCTTACACATATTTAGTGTAGTGCTGTAATTTAAGCAATCAAGTCATGTTCTTCTTCAGATACATATAATGTATTTCACTAACCACATTCATTTTTTTCCTAGAAATGTGGTTTTGCCCCTTTCTTCCCACCATCTCCAGGAACTGTGGCCAAATTTTAGCTAAATTTGACAGGTGTAGAGATCTCACTTAAAGTCAAGACAAGCTGTGTATGGACAGTAAAGACACCCAGAAAATGGCTGTGTATGGACAGTAAAGAGACTCAGACTGGTTTGAGCTGTAAGAATTGTTATTTTGCCCTGTTATCAGGTTACTGACCAGCTGTTTTGTGTGTGTTTGTCTGGACATTCCCCCTGTGGGATTTAAGAACTGTTACTTAACCCAGCCAAAGAAATAATAGACATGCTGGGAACTGGCAGGATGTTTTAGCAGAGGAGTGATACCAGTTTTTGAGAAAATAGACTTTGATAAATAGACTGGTCTTCTTGATCACAGAATCACAGAGCAGCTTATTATTTAGTGGAACATGGAACATATTTACCAAAAAAAAAAAAAAAAGGGAAAAGTATTTAACATCTCTGTGCATCTTCATCACACTTTTTTAAACTTGTTTTCTTCTTACTGTTGTAGAAATCCTTCTTACCAGCCAACATCTTTCAGGCCACGGTTCTTACTAGTTGAAGAGCCAGGATGTGGGCAGGCTTTTGATTTGGCACCTGCCATATTACATGCCCTGGAAAAGTTTCCAGCTTATACACTAGATCTACCCACCTTGTTTGTTAGCACCACATCACAGGAAGAAACATGTTCACAGGTATCTTTTTTTGCTGCTGTTGTTGTTCTCATAGGATTCTTGAACTGTATATAAACTAGTAACATAAGCACAAATCACTGTTAATGGAGTTGGCCTGATTTGAATTTGCTGTTATGTGTTGACTTTTGTCTGAAAATTCACTTTTCTTGTAGATGGAATGATACTGAATAAGGAGATTTTTACATAGCCATGTTTCATTTCTATTTGAAATGAAAGAGGGAGGATGTTGCTAGCAGCTTGGGAAGGTGAGAGGTGCTGCTAATAAGCCCCTCTTTGTGGCAAGTGATCCTGCTTGTCTTGATGGGATCCAGAAAGTTGGTTTTGTTACTTCTTAGGTCTCTCTGCTCCCAGTAGCTGGCTCTGCATCAGCCTGATGGTGTCATGCACTTTTTGTAACCTTTTTTTTATTGTATTTGTAAGGCAGCCAAAGTTTTTGTGAAAAGAAGTTTTTTTTGAATATACATATGCAGTCTGTACTACTGCAGTGAAATGCAATGAAAGCATTCCAATTAATGGAATGCTTAAATGTGCAAACCGATGTGTGTCCCTTAACTAGAAAAAAAATATAAGCAGATTACTGCAGTTTTGATTTTTTTACTTTTAGGCAGGAAATCAATTTAATTACTTGGCATTGCTGTATTAAAATATGTTTATCTTTGTTAGCAGCATTTTAGAGCTGTACAAGTCAGGACAGACTCATCATGTGACTCGATACTCGTTTGCCATACAGAAGGAGCAATTCTCTTTTTTTTATGTCATGGTTGCACCTATGGCTATGTAAATACCCTGACTGCTGCATGGATATATCGCACATTTGTGACAGGGACTCCCTACATATTCTTACTGCGAAATGATGCATGGAGAAATTGCCATGTGAAAGGACTGTTGCACTTCCCTCATGAAGTAGATTTTTGTCCTCTTCTGTGATTGAAATGCTGTTTGTCAGCAGTGGTTTGTGGTCTTTCAAAGCACATCATCTGGTCTGGTGGATGCTTTGATAATGAGAGGAATGAGAGGCTCTGAGTGATTTAACTCTTCAGGCAGGCTAAGGACTAGTGACCTCTTATAAAATGTTCTTGAAATTATGATTTGTGACCAGTCTTATTTTACTGTGCTAGCCCTCATCTTTTCACATAGGTCTTTGTTCAGGCTGTGCTCCAGTCTAACATGGGTACGGGCAAATGAACTGAAATGGAAATGGTGCAGGCAGAGTTATGTATTGATTTCTCCAGGCTAATACATCTTGCTGAAGGATTAGTCTTGATTTTTCAGGCACATCATCACATCATCTGAGTTTTGAGGCTCTTTAGGAGTTACCTTACCCCTAAGTAGTTTTGAAATCTGATTCAGTTCTGTTTCTGTCTGCATAGCAATGTCTATGTTTGACTCAAAGTGAAAATGTTACCTTATTGTTAAGGAATTGTTCATTCATTGGTTTGTCTTGATGTCTTGGCTTTATGCACTCCTATTTCACAAGATAGTCTGACTGATACGTAGTTACTCAGTGGCTTGTTCTACATTATGCAATTTTCTTATCCAAGCTTTCATTTTACTAGTTGATAAGAGAAGCTCAAAGGACAGCACCAAGTATCATTTATATCCCACAAATCTCTTTGTGGTGGGAGGCTGTTGGACCTACACTGAAAGCTGGTTTTACAGGATTGCTGAATAACATTCCATACTTCGCTCCAGTTTTGCTCCTGGCAACATCTGATGTGCCACATGAAGATCTCCCTGAGGAGGTATTTCTGCCAATACTTTTCTTTCTTTGTTACTCAGTTTCTTGCTAATTTACAACTTCTTGAAATGCTGGAGTATTCTGCTGCTCTTAAGCCAATTTATGTTGTTATTACTCAGGCACCAGAACCTCTTAAAATTTTCTTAGAATAAAAAATGCTGAAAGCATTTGTCTAAAGTGTTTTCTGAGTGAAGAGATTGACTTTGACCCAAATTTTTTTTCCCTTCTCACACACTTGTGCTTACTAGACAGACAAATAGATACACTTCAGACAGCCAGTTCAGTAGCTTTGAGATTGTTTGGTGTGTACTTAGTGAAGAATACACAGTGCTTGAAAGATAGCTCGGAAAAAGATTGTTTTTCTGAAAACATTTTTACTGAAAAAGTGCTGTGGTCATACTGTTAGTGATAGAATGTAATTTCTAATTTAAATTATTTCACAAAAAATCAATGTCTTCATTTGGGTGGAAACTTGGCAAATTAAAAAGCTAAGGACAAACTTCTGTTTAAGCAACTTGGAAAACAATTTTTAGTTGTATTTCTTAATGAAATTAATTAAGAACACATGCTGTGTTTTCTAGAATCTGAGAGTGTTCATTAAAGGAAGGTGTTTAAAATATTAATATGTTGCTCTGATTGTTTTGTATAAGTAGCAAAGTTTTTATAAAATTATTAAGTACCTTCTAAAATAAAATAAAAAATAAAAAAAAACAAGAATACCACATTACCAAAAGTTGTCACTTGTCTGCCAATCCTTGCCTCTTCCCTCTATAACTGTCATAAATATTCAAGCTGAAGGACATCAAGCTGGGTAAATGTACAATAAGCAGTATTTGGGGAGGTAAATGTCACCCCTTTCTGATTGGTTTATCATACTTCTTCTCATGGATCTTAAACTTGAGAAGGTTGATTAGAGAAGGTATTTTAGTCTGCAGTGCTATGGGAATCCAGCCTTTTAAGGCCAAGAAGTTGACTTTTAAAGCTTGTTTTATCTAGATGAGTATTCAGTGTAATTTAGAAATACACTCATCTGTTTGGAATAGAAAACAAAAAGTCTTTGTGGCCTTATATCTGAAATCTCTTTTCTTCTCATGGTCTAGATAAAAACATTGTTTAATACTAATCGTGAAGAAGTTTTCAATATCCCGCGGCCTACCTGTGCTGAAAGGAGAGGGTTTTATGAGAACTTGATTATGAAGCAAGCTGCTGAACCCCCTGCATCAAGAAACAATGCAGGTAAGGATTTTCTACCTATACAACTTTGTTAACAGCTAATACAGTATTTGCTTTGGTGATAATTCTCTATCAATCATTTTTCATGTACTTGCATTTGAGCACCATGAATTGACTAAAATTTTTCTTTGTTATTGCAGAGAGGTACCCTATTTCAGGTACAGGATACTTAGCTGATACTCTCTTCCACATTACGAGAAATCCTGACTTAAATTTACATTATTCCAGATTCACAGGCACACCCTTCTGCAAGATGTTCTCAGGTGGATGGGCAACCACAAGTATTGGACAAGAAAGCAATCAAAATTCTAAAACGAGGAGTGTTTGTAGATTACTCTGAGCTCAGAGTAAGTCTAACTTCAATTTTGTTAATTCTGAAGTAGGACATTTTCTTTATGGTTGTGAATTAAGTCAGTTGTTAACCAATGCCAGTTCAAACAATTTACAAGAGGGATATATAGCTTGTGAAATAATTCAGCCTGTAAGGGACTATGACAGTTGTTTCTGCAGCTGGTGTAAACTGCTGCTCTTGCTGTATTTTTAGAAGATGGGGTTCTCGTCCTAATTTTTAATGTAAAAGGGCTTGTTAGATTTTAATATAGCCCAATGACAACCTTTTATTACTGTTAGTTATTAATGCAGTTTTTATGATGGATTCTGGTAAGGTTGTTTTGTTTTTCTGTTTGCATGTTTTCATGTATTTGGAACCAGAAAAAGACGTTGATTTTTAGCAATTGTGGCTTTAAACCTGAAATTAGCCGGTTGACCTAAAGCACATCCTGGATAAAATACTAATACCCACTTTTGCAGAATTCATTCAAAATCCAGTGTTAGAATTTTATGTTCTTACAGTTACAGAGTTATAAGGTTTTTATAATCCCCTATAGGAGAGGAGTTGTTATCCTAGGCTATAGCTGGGGAAAGGGTCAAAAGTGGGCCTAGCTGCTGGGGGTAAAAGAGGTTCCTTTGCTTGAACTGGAGAGGGTATAAAAGAAGGACCTGACTTTCAGGGAATATTGGTTGGGCAAAAATTGGGGCAGTTGCTGGCTGAACTCCTGGAGTTTGGTCAAGGCAGAGGAGGCCAGTGTTTATCTGTCTGAGAAAGGGAGTGTTGTTTGGATGTTTCCTCTGTATGGGGATAATATGACCAGAGTGGTATCTCCTCTGATGAAGGGGCTTATCCAAACAATTTCTGTCACATTTTTAAGCTGTGACATAGTTTGTAGAAGTGAAACTAGCATTCTAAGGCTGGTGTCCTAAGGAAGCAAATTTTAGGGGATTTTGTTGTTCACATCTGCCTGCATATGGAGAGAAACCACATAGGTTTTTCTAGAGTGAGAGTGCTAATAGCATGTGCTCCAAAGTTATTTCCAGCTGGAGAAAGGGTAAGATATTTCAGCTTATATATATTTTCAGCTGTGAGGAGAAAGCTACAGTCACGAAACATGTCTGTTTAGAAAACTTATTTCCTTAACATGAGTGTCACTGGAACTTGACACTTGTACCAGAGAACCTCATTGGAACTTTCCTGAAGTCATTAAGCTGCATGAACCTCCAAAATATATCCGCTTGGTTTTGTATGGGATAGGATTTTTTTTTATTATTTGTTTGGGTTTGTTAAGTTGGTTTGATTAGTGGCAGTTTCTGTTTGTTTATTTGCTTGGTAATAGGCATACAACTTGATGAACAAATAGCAAAGCATGCACTCACCTGTGTGGCAGCAATTAGAGGTCATTTCACTGGAGATGTTGGCCATGCACCGCTGTCATGTCCTACGTGTTTTGCTTGCAGCAGCTGAAAGCTGTGTGGGTTTTGTGCCTCCTAGCTGCACGTTGGATAGAAGGAAGTTCAGGGAAATACTCAAATGTTGTCCTAGCTAATCTGAAAAGGGCTGAGTTAATGGCAAGCAGCTGTGAGGCAGTAATATTTTCATTTGATGCAGCTGTTTTCTTAAGCTATATCTTCACAACCTCACACACCACAGTTACTGGACAGCAGTGGTGCCACTGGCTTGGTAGTGTTGCATTTCCACAGATTATCACATTCACATCTCCACAACAGAAGGAACTGTATGCCAGATTGGCAATTTGCTACAGGTGGTCATTCTGCTAGTTCATCCACTTCTGAGTTGAAAGATAGGAGCTAGCTGGTGTTTGGCACAGTAACATCCAGCTAATGGATAGGGGTGAGTGCCTAAGGAGCTGCTATTTCCAGCTGGCACAGTTGTACGTGGAAGATCTGTAACTTGTCTTCCAAAGACATATTTTCCAGGGCCCTGTATTGCATTTCTAATGAAATACAACTGTGGCTTCTCAGTTGCAGCTACTCTATAACAAAGTGGATTGTGTCATTCCCCTCTGTTCTGGAGGCAGTTGATTGGCAGTTAGGATCATTGATGTCATAGATTGATGAGTAAGAAAATATTGTCTGAACTTTAAACCTTCCTTTTGTCTGAAGTGTGAGAAATTGTTTTCTCCAGTTAAATCTTGTGAGATATTTAATCAGCTCTCCAAAGTGCCACTTTTATTTCACAAGATACGAAAGTAGGACATACCTTGTCCTATTCTGAATTGTAGTTTCCACTTTTTTTGTCTTCAGAAATTGTTGGATGCTGTCGTCACAGCAACTGAGAATGTCAGTATATCGAGCATGGCAAAACTATATTCTGTTCTTAGCATGTGCATTTATCAACAGCGGGAAAATCCAGACAAAACCAAATTAGTGGAGGTAATTGTTTTTGTCTTATAGCACTTTCTGTCACATAGTATTATGTATATGTATGTTATGCATATGTATGTGCTCACAATTATTTATCACTCTTTACTGCTTAGTTGCCTGTGTTACAAGACTTTCATTTCTGGATAGAAGACATCGACTCATATTGCAAACCCATTATTGACTTTTGCATAATTGTTGGTAATTTTGGTAGAAAAAGGCAATGGGTTCACCTACACAGGCCTCTCAAACCAGTTTGTCTGTCACTAGTCTTTCTGAAGAACTTTTCCAGCTCTATAAAGAAGATGGGGGGCTGTGAAAGGAGAGCACTTTTCTCAGTCTGCCACTTCCTATTTCTTCCCTTGCAGGCAGGCACATAGGGTAACACTTGGATAGCACTCATTCCATTCTTGAAAAGAAATTAAATATGAAACATTACAAGAATTTCAGTATTTTCTGTAGGCTCAATAGACTTCCTTTTTAACTTGGCATGGCTCAAGCATCTTTAATATGATATGTGGGGAACTTTCTGCCTACAATGCTTTGATGCTACTGAGTCCAATGCTCTAATCTCCTCCACTGAGAGAGTATTTCCGAGTTGTGGAGCTCAGCAGAAATCTTCCACAGGCATCCATGGTCCCAGGCAGGCATTCTCAGTATTAAGTTGTTTTAGATAGATTGAGTATTCAGTCTTTAAGATCCTTGAATCCATTTGTCTTTCAGATGTTTATGCATGAAATTACGTAAAATTATTTATGCTTCTAAGTCTGCCTCAAGGAAAAAAAAAAGAGGAAGCCTCTTCTCTTTAGTCAAGGAGACCATTCCTGGAAAATGTGCCCTTCTCTCATCTAGCAAAATAATGTGTTTTAGTATGAGGAAAGATTTGTTTATGTTATACCAGGGCTTGTGGGCTCTTGTGACTGGACTTGACTTTTTTGTTCATTTTCTGTGTCTACTTTTAGCTTTAGTTCCAGCTTTCAGTAGTGGCTCTTCAGGAACTGTATTCTTTTTTATTGTAGAAAGCACCTTGATAGAGATCCATTGTTCCTTGAGATAGATCCCTGCAGTTTCTCTGGCCTACTCTCTGCTTTGGGTGCCTAAGGATTTGTTTGAAGCTAGTGGGGCTAGAAAGGAATTGTGATGGTGGTAGCACATATATTGGCTAAATATCACTAACACATATGTACAGATTCTTGATTCTTTTGATGAAGAAGTTATCAGGGTTCTCAGGCTTGTATTTGCACTGACTTCTAATTTGTCTTTTTTTTTTCTGTTATTAGGAAATGAAGAAAGAAATTGCAGCCCTGAGTTGGCTGTGATACTTGGCGTCAGTGTACTTGACACACTGTAATATATGGCTCCCAAATAGATAAGTTATATTTAGCATGTCTCACTAATTGTAACAGCTATAGGAAAAAAGATGAGAAGAAAGAAGCTAAGTATGTAACTGACACCAGACATAACGGAGTGCTGAACCAGTGACACTTGGTGAAATGACCAATATAATGCCAGAGTATGAGGAACAAAACAAGCCAAGTTTATTCAACTAGGTAGTTACAGAAGTAGATCATGCCCACTGGATTGAGAAAGGATCTGTCTGAAGAAGGGAAGGCATCAGCTGGAGAAAAGCAGGCACCAGCTTGAAAAAAGATGGAGCATGTGGGCTAATTAGCATATGAAGCAAGAGAATCATTCAACCAATAGAAGATTGAATATTAATGAATAGGAAGATTGTGTAATTGGGAGCCAATCAACGTTAGTGTCTGGAAAGTTTTGATAATCAGTATGCTGGCTTTGTGGATTCACTGCCTACCACCCTTTTCTGCACAGAACTGAAAATAAATCCAATACCTCTACTTTGTATGGCTCAGTCTTTTGCACACAGGGTGAAAGAACCCGTTTCACAACAACAGTGTTTTCTTTTCAAGAGAACAGCATAGAATTCTTCTAAAGTGTTTTGATTCTGATTCCTGCTGTTGTCTCAAACCTTCCAAATATTTTTTATCACTGGAAGACACTGGAATAGCTTATTTTTTTCTTTGCTTCAAGTTTATTTCTAGTGAAGAGAAGCTGAGGGGCCAGGAGTAGGACACACTTGTGGCTCTGGCTGCCCTGTCACCTCACGGGGATGGGTCAGGAGGCACCTGAGTGCCCAGGGTGCAGAAGCAGGCAGGCTGGGGTGGCACTGCCGCCTCGTAGGCAGCTGTGGTGCAGCCTCCTCCAGGGCTCCAGCTCCGAGTTCAGCTCCTTTGATCCTCCTCCCTCAGTAGCTGATGCATCTGGATGTGCTGATTTATTTGTTCTTCCTGTTTATTTTGATTCAGTTTCTTACCTGTGAAGTTATCTTACAAAGATTATCTTAGACACTGCTTTGGTCTTTTTTTAATAATGGTCACACAGAGAGTGCCCATATTTTGATGACAAAAAGGCATCAGGACCAGTGCTTAAGACAAAAATACATAACCTCTGAGTGCATTTTAGCTGGCCTCAAGTACCTGTGAAATACTCTTTAGTCAAGTGTTTGTATGTTTTACTTTAGATGCTTTAAAAACAAAACTCTGTTTAGATATCAGGACTCATTTGTGCTTAATTAAAACTCATAATCTAAACTGGTGAAAATGTTACTTAAACTATTTATAATCTTGGTCTAGCTTAGTAAAAAAGAGACAACTTACATGACTATAAAGCATGTCATGTAGCCCATGCTTTCTGCATCTCAGTGTTGCTACTTCAATGACTGGATAATTCAACTTGCAGGAGTTCAGTATTTTTAACATAGCTTTCAAAAGCTAAAATTCTTATCTTTCCAAGTCAGGCTCTTCTTTCCAGACTGTCTTGCATTTCCATGGGAAACACAGACCAAATCCAACTCAGAAATGGTCTGCCCTGCCTTGGAGTGAGGCTTGTCATGGACTCTGTTTCCTTCCCAAGGAACACTTTCAGGAGTTTCAGCTACATGGATTAGGGTGTTTTTTTATTATTTTCTTTATCCATCAGTTTCAAAACTACTGAACTAAGAAAGAAGAAATCCTTGGAGTGGTGCATTGATGTTTTTTGGTGGGTTTTTTTCCTTGCAAAGGATTGAGGAATCTGCTTTAAAATTGCTGCTTTGCTTTTGCAGTCTAAGCCATGAGCAGACAGTGACAGTTTCTTTTGGAGAATGCCATGGGTGACAGTATCAAAGATTTTACTCATGTCCAAGTAGAAAATATCCACAGACTTCCCCTCATCCACCAAGCAGGAACACCATGTTGTAAAAGGAGATCAGGCAGGTAGCACCTACCTCTCATAAACCCATGCTGGCTGATCCTGAGCCCATGTTTGTCTTTTATGTTCTGTATGATGGCACTCAACATCCTCTGGACCAAGGTCAGACTGACAGGCCTGTAGCTTCTGGGATGCTCCTTCCAACCCTTCCTGTAGATGAATGTTGTATTTGTCAGCTTCCAGTCAATTCCAGTTAATCAGGACTGCTGGTAAATGATTGAAAGTGGCTTGGCAAGTTCTTCTGCCTGCTCCCTCAGTACCCTTTGGTGTACCCCATTAGAGCCCATAGATTTATGGGTGTTTTAAGTGATGTAGCAGTTTACTAACCATTTTCTCCTGAATTATATAGGCTGTATTCTGCTTCCAGTCCCTGTCTTCCAGGGTAAGGGGTGAGTACCCTGAAGTCTGCGATTTCTATGTTTCCTTTTGTGTCAAGTAAAGAATGGAGATTCTCCATAGCTCTCCTTTTGTTGCTGATATATTTGTAAAAACATTTTCTCTTGCCTTTTATGGCCCTAACAAAGTTGTACTTGAACTTTGGCCTATTAATTTTCTCCCTGAATAACTTCCTCACATCTTTGTAGTCCTTGTGTACTTCTTCATACTTCTGTCCTCTTCATCATTGACTTATGTCTTAGTAGCATTACCATGGTGAAGTAGAAGAATCTGGTCTGGTTTCTGCTGCTTTCAGCATGAGATTTAGTTTGGTGTACTTGTTATGAAACTTTGGATTCTAAACTGAACAAGCCCTGTCCCATGGCCATCAGAGATTTCCTCACATAGTAAATGTGAATAGTATCATACACCTTGCGGAAACACCAATATGAACAAGATCAACAGCCATGAAAAGGTCTATCTTTGGTTCCCTTTGGGTTTCTGTGGGTAAATGCCATCCTTCTGAAAGAAATCTTTTAATGTTCCTCTCAATACTGTCATAAATGGAAGAGATACCAGAGGAAAACTCTCCTAATTAGAGTTTACTCCCAGGACAAGGTGTTTTTCTGCTGCATTAAGGACATAAAAGTTTGGCAGAACACAAACAGCCTTGTGTCCCAGCTGGTCTTCAGAGGGGCTGGGTATGGCTGGTCTTGAATTCTGATTAGAGTCAATATACATTGTTCACATAAATATGCTCTTTCTTCTTGTCCTAGGAATTTCTGTCTGACAACATTGAGTGTTTCAGTGAACACTGTGTAAGATCAATGTGAAAAACATGGCATCTGTTTTAGACTCTAGTTTTGACAAAAGCATGAAAATACTAAGGGAAAATGTCAGTTGATGTTTTACAATGTATTCTATTTCTATGTGTTCAATTCCTGTTCAATTTATGCAATGAAAAGAGAAAGCATGCACAATGAGACATGTAATGGCAAATCTACAGCTAAAAGTCCACAGGGGAATATGAGTATGTTAATGTCAGTACCAGTGTCTCAAAACCAGAATCACTCTTCTTAGTAAACAACTTCTTGCATAAAACCTATGTATTTCTTCGCAATTCCTTTGAGATCTCCCCTCCTCTTTGGTTACTGACATGCTAGTTGTCCTATGGAGTATCAAGTCTATGGTTAGGAAATGTCTGTCCTTTGAGTACTGTGTGTGTATGGTATGCAGCAGACTCAGAGTCTCCTTGGGGCCCACAGGCTTTTCTTTGCATGATGTACAGCATCAGATTATAAACCTGGTAAACCTCCCCAGTCTTGGGGAAGTGTACAATGCAATGCAATGCAAGATTTGTGTACAACACTTTTAATTCAGCAATCCTTTTCTCTTTTCCTCTGTCCTCTTTCTTAATGTAGCCCGTTGGTAAAGCCAAAATTGGGTCCAAAAAAGGAAGATTATAAAGATAAGTATTAGTAATCTCTTAGGTGTCCCTTTTAGTCTGGTTTCTGAGAAGGATTGCATTTGGTCACTTTGTCTATTTAACTTGGCTCCAAAAACTTCTGAGCTCATCAGTTAAAATCAACTGAAGTTGTGAGGATACCACAAACATAATGAATTTCCTTGGAATTTCATGAAAAGATGTCGGTGCAAACAGGAGGGGATGCTATTGATTCATTTAATGATTGGGAAGAATGCAGTGTGAATTCCTGCCTGCTCTTAGGCACTAGAGAATCTGTTCTTTAGCTCAGATTTATTTGTAACTTGGATTTTTTGGAGACTGCAGGACAAAGATTAATTGTAAATCATTCTTGAAGAATGAGGAAATATTGCAGTATTGTAACATATGGGAAAATTAATTTGTTCATAAGATGCACAAACCCACTGCATGGAACCAAATTGCTGTGCTGAGTACACAAGCAGGCTTGGTGCCATGAGGCTGCTTGCTGGAAGCTGGGAAAATCCAGTAGCTCCAGGCAGCATCCTGCCAGTCTTGGGCTGAATGTGGAAATGGGCATGAAATGCCCTTAAGTTCTTCTTGTGCAATATTAATTGTTATTTACTGAGCTCACAATTAGTTTTATATTTGGGATTATGAGATCAAAGCCTAGCTGCACTTAAACTAACATGGCGATGTGTCTATTACTTTGTTGTTTCCACTTTTCCAGACAGAAGTAACTGGAATAAATTTGACCCCACATGGAACAGAAGTTGGATGTTTGTTGTCATCATGTGTCACAGACATCTTTTATGGAAAATCCTTTCCTTAGGATTTTTCCTCCTGAGAATCTGGGAGGCCTCAGAAAAAAAATGTAAACAATGGCTATCTGCTGCTGTGGAATGCAACAGGTGCATCTGGGATTGGCCCATGTTGGATGTTTGTAATTAATGGCCAATCATATCCCAGCTGGCTCGGACAGAGAACCAAGCTGCAAACCTTTGTTATCATTCTTTGCTGTTCTATTCTTAGCTAGCCTTCTGATGAAACCTTTTCTTCTATTCTTTTAGTATAGTTTTAATGTAATATATATCATAAGATAATAAATCAAGCTTTCTGAAACAAGGAGGCAGATCCTCATCTCTTCCCTCATCCAAGAAACCCTGTGAACACTGTCACAATCATGGCCTTCCAGTCTATTTAAAAGTTGCTGGACAAATTAGGCTTTTAAATAGGTAGTTTAAGCTTAAGTATTTTAAGTTGAATGCTGTGGTAATGACAATGACTTTCAATTCAGTATTTAAAGAAAAAAACTCCACCCACTGTACATACTTTTACATTTTGCTAGAGCAACATCAAATAAGGGGAATAATATACTTTCTGTCTCAAAGACTTTATACTGCATTATACTTTAGTTGCCAGAACAGTGAAGACCAGAGCTTTCACAAAAGCTACAGGAAAAAATATATTCGGAAAACAGGAGAATAAGTTATTTCTCCCATTTCTCCTTAGTCCCTTTTTGCAACAAGTAAGTTGCAGACTTTGACATTATTTCCAACAGAAATTTCTGTTGAAGCTCTTTCTGTTATGTTTAGACCTTTCTGTTCTGCTTCAATTTTTTCCCCTGAATTGTCTAATAATCTCAATTTGTGGTCTTGAGCTCATTCTAAGAGAAAAAAAATTATGGCACTGTTTTGAATTTACTTTCAGAAGCTGCTGAGGGAAAAACACATCTGCCAAAATGTGAGTTTTATCATTTCACTCTTTTCTCATCTTTAGTTTATTCTTGCTGCAGTCAGTGGTTGGACTAGTTCAGCAGAATTGAAGTACATGCAAAATATCAAAATGTCACCCAAATGTGAAAACATTCAGGACATGGAATTAGTGTCTTGAATTTTGTCTCCAGAAGAAGAAGCTTTCAAATTTGGTGTCAGAAATGGCATCTCCTCTGGGTGTTCATTTCCATGCTTGCTATCTTACACTTGCTGCTTGATGACGTTTGTTGTTCCACTAATGGACAGGCCTTAGTATGTGTTCTGATGTCTAAAAATGCATTTCTAAAAGTATTTCCTCTCTGAATTTGTCTCTCTTCACTTTCTGGATTGATTTTGCCTTTTTCCTTACTTTCTGTTACTGAATTTCTGTTCATCATATATATATTATTAGACTGACCAAGACATTTCAAAACCTGCCCTGGTCAGAAGGGAAATCTTCACTAAAATTAAGGGGTTCAAAAGTGTGTTTAATGTGATTCTTTCTTCATTTTCTCTTAAGAGACCTCTGTCAGCATTCTCTGACGACACTGAAACTGGAATTTGTATCTGAAATGCAGTCACACAAAATAAGTAATGCAGATATTTTATATGTGAAATGGGGAATTTTCATTCAGACTGCATAATTTAGATTCCAGGTTAGACCACAGTGTCACTCCAAGGAGTTATTTTCAGCCACTTGTTTGCCAAGGCTGCTAGTGCCTGTTCCAAAGCAGTAATTCCCAGGAGACTTCTAAGTCCTGGAGACGACTTGCATTTCTTGTTCTTGATGGGTGATACAAAATTTCCTAGTTCTTTTTTTTAGTGCAGATTATTCAGTGAGCCTTGTAGCAGCTGGTATCAGGTTCATAACCTTAACTGGGACCTGGCTAAAGTGCATCCAGCCATTGATCATGTCACAGTATTTCTTCTAAAAATATTGATCATATAATGCAGACATAAGAGTTAATTTTTGGAAAGGTATCTCACCATCATGTGGAGATGCCTGAAAAAATTTTAAATTACCTGTCACCATGATTTCTGCATGGTCTATGGTTCCATTTAGCCATCTTCCACTGAAAGCCACACAAACAAGCACTTGAGGTAGGGGGTGTGAGCAGAAACCTTCAAATGCAAGAATATGTCTCAGATCATAGTTGCTTTAGTCTGGTCCAGTGGAAGTATCTCCCTTCACCCATGGTTAACAAAACAGTCTTTGATTAAATTCTGAAAGTCTATCATCAGAGAAGTCCTTTAACAACTAGATGAGGGTAGAAGAGAAAGTCACTTTCAAGCTCTACTGGGAGCAGAGAAGCCTCTCTTTCCCTCTGGTATCTCTCTTCACTAGTAGGAAAGACCAGTGATTTATGTATTAGTCTTGCAGCATTTAGTTGTGCTTTAGTCTAAGTGCTCTAGACACTTATTGCGCAGGTAAAAGACAGAGTTACTACTTCTCCAACCCCCCCATACCTTTCCAGCCACTTTAGCTGAAATCTGAGTGGGTACTGCTACTTGCATCTTCCTTATCAGTGACTTTGAGGGCCAGGCAGTGTTCATCTGCGCCAAGATGTTAGTGGAGCCCTGTGAGAGGGGTTTTCCTCACACCAGTGAAAGGGTCAGGAACCAGCAGCTCCAGGTAAACACTGCCATCACCGTGGCTGATCCCATCCCCTGTGCATTTATTATAAGAAATGTAACTTTCCTGTTTGCGCTACAACATCAGCTGAGGTGCTCTAGCAGGCTGACAAGTGGAAGGTTAATTCCTTCAGAGCCAGAAGGCTTTTATGCTCCAGACCCAAGCTGGAGTAAGGTGCATTATATACTGTATATGGTGAATTATATACTGTATTATGAACTGCATACTAGCAGTACAAAACAGAGATCAGTGATCTGGCAGAGGAACAGGTAGAAATACACCTGCAGGTAGCTGCAGCATGATGCTAATCAGTGAATAGCTGTCTGTGAGATGATCTGAAACACATGAAAATTGAGAAGCTGGGAGATGGGCAGGGAAGCAGTATTCATCTTCGTCTGCTGAATTTCAATATAGCTTACGAAATCTTCCTCAAATAAAAAGTCCTAATTTGAGCAAATTACAACTTTAAATTAAAAGTTGTACATAAACTTTAAATTAAAGTAGGACTATCATGAGGCTTGCAGCAATCCCAGTGAAAGCAATGACTCCCATTAACATACCAGGGTTTTGTTTTCTATTGGCATAAATCATATATAAGATTGAAGGGTCTTGTTTGAACTTCCATTTCATGTAAACGTTAATGCATTTAAGAACACCCCACTACCTTTCAACTCCTTGAAGATCCTTTGAGTGTGTTTTTCTTGTTTCCCAAAAATTCTTTTAAAATTTATTAAAATGCATCTCTTAAAACATTTTCACATGTTGAAAAGAAACACTTGTCCCTATACACTGTATTGATCCAAATGACATTATTTAAAATTAATCACCAAAACTGATCCCTTGAAAATTTCCCTTAATGTATTTTTTGAGACTTTTCAGGTTTTTTCCTCTGATTGTACTCGGACATAACATCTCTTCTTTCCAGTCTCTTTCTTTGTGCACTGAAAACCCCCAGTAACTGCTGCAGTGTTTTGTACTCTGCCACTGCTCTTGCACATCCTGATGCTACCAGTAGCTGCAGTAATCTACTCTTCTGGAAAAAAAAATGGGAGTTTTCAAGCATCCTGGATGTGTTCCCAAGAAAAGGCAACTGTGTGACAGCATAGGAGTCTCAGGATGAACTGAAAGTCTGTGATAAAACACACCAATCAATACAACTAGGAAATGGGAATGACTCTTTTTCTCTCATGGCCTCTCTTACTGTGTCAGCAGCCTGAGCTGGAATTGGAGAAGCAGATTTATCTGAGTTTTCCTTTGTCCCAGAATTTGGTGTCCTTTCAGTCCCTTAAGTGTCCATTGCAGGTGCATCACACTGCTTCATTGCTGTAAAGCAGATGGAAGTCTGCTGCTAAGGGAGCAGACACCTGTGCCACACTGGGCACAGCCTCTAGTAAAAAAGCTGAATGTGCTAGTTTTGCATCATCCACTCCCTGTATCTACATACAGGGTGTTTTAGAGAATACAGTGAAACAGAAGCTTTGGTGTGGCTCTGATGGCCCTAGACGTGCTTGTAGATCAATCCCAAAACATCATCCCTGGGTGCCTGACAGTGGAGATCTCCCTTTACATTGGCTCAGCATGCAGACTGCACTTGCTTTTCTTCAGGAAACACTTGCAAACACTTTCTTATACTCACTATAGTCACTAAATTTATTTTTTTCTCCATCAAATAAATTTCTTTGATGATATCTCCGTTCCAGAGTGGTCCTAAGTCCTTAATTCAGGTTCAGCCGGGGACCAATTTTGGCAAGCTTTAGTCCATGTTCCTGCTCTTGATGACATAAAGGTATTTTCAATGCTTTTTAATTTAGATAATTTTTTTTTTTTTAAATCCATGGCATGTCCCTCATATCTTCCCCTCCAAGTCGTGTCTTCCTCGTTGACTTTTACCCCAACTGTTGCAACATCTGTAAGCTTAGTTTTTACCTCCTTTGGTCCTTTGCACTTCACCTCATTTCCTCACTGACTGTTTTTTGAAGACACTAAAACTCCCCAATTTCTGGATTTTTTGGGGTGATTTTCAGTTTCATTTCATTTGATTCAATCTCCTTTCCAGAAAGTTTCTAAGCCTTTCTTTTTGGGTTTGCGAGATTCCGTTTCCCTTCCGGAAAGGAAATGAAATTTCCTTTTCAATGGGGACAAATAGAGGGATCTTTGGTGCATGTCCCTGCACTAGATGGCATGCCATGCCTTTTCATGGCTTTCACTCTAGGAAAGATTTTTCTTTCTCTTAGTTTTTTTATTTTTTTTCCTAAGTATCAAAGGCATGTCCCTCATATCTTCCCCTCCAAGATGTGTCTTCCTGTTTGACCTTTTTTCCTGCTTTTGCAATAACTGTGAGCATAGTTTTGGCATGTTTTGGTCCGTTGCATTGCAGCGCATTTACTCACAGACCGTTTTATGAAGACAATAAATCCCCCGATTTTCTGTTTTGTTCAATTACATTTGATATGATCCTATCTAGTTCCAAAATGTTTCTAAGCCTTTCTTTTCGAGTTCGCACTCTTCACAAATCTTGCGGTTTCAATGGGGACAAATAGAGGAATCTTGGGTGCATGTCCCTGCACTAGATGGCATACCATGCCTTTTCATGGCTTGGACATTGAGGAAGATCTTTGTGGGTTTTTTCTCTTTTTTCCCTAATTATCCATGGCATGTCCATCATATCTTCCCCTCCAAGTTGTGTCATCCTCCTTGACTTTTTCCCCTGCTTTTGCAACATCTGTGAGCTTAGCTTTGTCATGTTTTGGTCCTTTTCATTGCACCTGATAGAATCCTGGACCAATTTATTGTAGTCACTAAATTTCCCAAATTTCCCACATTTGCTTTTCTTAACCTCCAATTGAAATTGCTTGATGGAATCTCCATTCCAGAGTCTTTGTAAGTCCTTCTTATTTGCTTTGGCCTTCAGCGGGGATCGATTTAGGCAGGCATTGCTGCATCTGCCTACAGTTGTTGGCATATGCTCTTGATGGCATTTGATTTTGTGGAAGATTTTTTTGATTTTTTTTTTTTCCAAAGTATCCATGCCGTGTCCGTCATATCTTCACCTCCAAGTTGTGTCTTCCTCCTTGACTTTTCCCTTGTTTCTGCAACATCTGTGAGTATAGTTTTAGCATGTTTTGGTGCTTTGCAATGCAGCTCATTTTTCACAGACTGATTTTGAAGACAATAAATTTCCCGATTTTCTGGTTTTTTTCAATTGCAATTCCTTTGATCCTATCCCCTTTCCAGAGTGTTTGTTAGCCTTTCTTTTCGGGTTCGCAAGATTCCGTTTCCTTTCGGGAAGGGAAACGGAATCTTGCGATTTCAAATGGGACCAATAGAGGAATCTTTGGTGCATGTCCCTGCACTAGATGGCATGCCAAGCCTTTTCATGGCTTTGACTATGCACAAGATCTTTGTGGTTTTTTTTTTTCCATAAGTATCCGTGGCATGTCCCTCATATCTTCCCTTCCAAGTTGTGTCTTCCTCCTTGACATTTTCCCCTGCTTTTGCAACATATATGAGCTTAGTTTTGGCATGTTTTAGTCCTTTGCACAGCACCTGATAGAATCCCAGTCCATTTCCTTGTAGTCCAAGAATTTCCCAAATTTCCCATATTTGGTTTTTTTCTCCTCGAATTCCACTTGCTTGGATGGAATCTCCATTCCACAGTGTTTCTAAGTACTCCTTTTTGAGTTTGGCCATCAGTAGGGATCGATTTAGGCAGGCTTTGCTGCATATGCCTAAAGTTGTTGGCATACGCTTTTGATGGACTTGATTTTGTGGAAGATTTTTTCTTTTTTTTTTTTTCAAAGTGTCCATGGCATGTCCATCATATCTTCCTCTCCAAGTTGTGTCTTCCTCTTTGGCTTTTTCCCTTTGTTTTAACAACATCTGTGAGCATAGTTTTCACATGGTTTGTTCATTTCCCTGCAGATGATGTAATCCCAGGCAATATTTTGAGTCACTAAATTTCCCAAATTTTATTTTTTTCTCGTCCAATTGCAATTCGTTTGATGGTATCTCCATTCCAGCATGTTTGTAAGTCCTTCTTCTCTGTTTTGGCCTTCAGTGGGGACCAATTTTCACAAGCATTGCTGCATGTGCCTGCACTTAATGGTGTATTTCCAGCCTGCATTTTAATGGTATGACTTTGGGAAAGATTTTTTGCTTTTTTTGTTGTTTTATGAAGTATCCATGCCGTGTCCAACATATCTTGGCTCCAAGTTGTATCTTCCTCCTTGACATTTTCCTCTGCTTTTGCAACATCTGTGAGCTTAGTTTTGGCATGTTGTGGTCCTTTGCACTGCGGCTGATATAATCCCGGCCCGTTTCCTTAGAGTCACTAAATTTCCCAAATTTTCTCTTTTTCTCCTCCAACTGCAATTCGTTTGATGGTATCTCCATTCCAGCATGTTTGTAAGTCCTTCTTCTCTGTTTTGGCCTTCAGTGGGGACCAATTTTCACAAGCACTGCGGCATGTGCCTGCACTTGATGGCGTATGGCCTGCCTGCATTTACTGGCTTTGAGTTTGGGAAAGATTATTTTTCTTTTTTGTAAGTATCCATGCCATGTCCCTCATATCTTCCTCTGCAAGTTGTGCCTTCCTCCTTGACTTTTTCCCCTGCTTTTGCAACATCTGTGAGCTTAGTTTTGGCATGTTATGGTCATTTGCAATGCAGCTGATTTCCTGACAGCCCATTTTTTGAAGACACTAAAATTCCCGATTTTCTGCTTTTTTCAATTGCATTTCATTTGAAACTATCTCCTTTCCAGAGTGTTTGTAATCCTTTCTGTTTGAGTCCGCAAGATTCCTTTTCCCTTCCCGAAAGGAAATTTCATTTCCTTTCGGGAAGGGAAAAGGAATCTTGCGATTTCAATGGGGACCAATAGAGGAATCTTTGGTGCATGTCCATGCCCTTGCTGGCATGCCATGCCTTTTGATGGCTTTGACTTTGGGAAAGATTTTTTTCTTTTTTGTAAGTATCCATGCCATGTCCCTCATATCTTCGCTCCAAGTTGTGTCTTCCTCCTTGACATTTTCCCCTGCTTTTGCAACATCTGTGAGCTTAGTTTTGGCATGTTTTGGTCCTTTGCCCTTCGGCTGGTATAATCCCGGGCCATTTCCTTAGAGTCACTCAATCTCCCAAATTTTATTTTTTTCTCCTCCAATTGCAATTCCTTTGATGGTATCTCCATTCCAGCATGTTTGTAAGTCCTTCTTCTCTGTTTTGGCCTTCAGTGGGGACCAATTTTCACAAGCATTGCTGCATGTGCCTGCACTTGATGGCGCATGGCCTGCCTGCATTTTGTTGTCTTTGACTTTGGGAAAGATTTTTTTCTTTTCTTTAAGTATCCATGCCATGTCCAACATATCTTCACTCCAAGTTGTATCTTCCTCCTTGACATTTTCCTCTGCTTTTGCAACATCTGTGAGCTTAGTTTTGTCATGTTTTGGTCCTTTGCACTGCGGCTGATATAATCCTGGGCCGTTTCCTTAGAGTCACTAAATTTCCCAAATTTTATTTTTTTCTCCTCCAACTGCAATTCCTTTGATGGTATCTCCATTCCAGCATGTTTGTAATTCCTTCTTCTCTGTTTTAGCCTTCATTGGGGACCAATTTTCACAAGCATTGCTGCATGTGCCTTCACTTTATGGCGTATGGCCTGCCTGCATTTTGATGGCTTTGACTTTGGGAAAGATTTTTTTTCTTTTTTTTTAGT
Organism: Ammospiza nelsoni; assembly: GCF_027579445.1. Lineage (NCBI taxonomy): Eukaryota > Metazoa > Chordata > Aves > Passeriformes > Passerellidae > Ammospiza > Ammospiza nelsoni. The sequence continues at coordinate 136,464,837 of NC_080633.1, forward strand.
ATCCATGCCATGTCCCTCATATCTTCCTCTGCAAGTTGTGCCTTCCTGCTTGACTTTTTCCCCTGCTTTTGCAACATCTGTGAACTTAGTTTTGGCATGTTGTGGTCATTTGCAATGCAGCTGATTTCCTGACAGCCCATTTTTTCAAGACACTAAAATTCCCGATTTTCTGCTTTTTTCAATTGCATTTCATTTGAACCTATCTCCTTTCCAGAGTGTTTGTAAGCCTTTCTGTTTGAGTCCGCAAGATTCCTTTTCCCTTCCCGAAAGGAAATTTCATTTCCTTTCGGGAAGGGAAAGGAATCTTGCGATTTCAATGGGGACCAATAGAGGAATCTTTGGTGCATGTCCATGCCCTTGCTGGCATGCCATGCCTTTTGATGGCTTTGACTTTGGGAAAGATTTTTTTCTTTTTTGTAAGTATCCATGCCATGTCCCTCATATCTTCGCTCCAAGTTGTGACTTCCTCCTTGACATTTTCCTCTGCTTTTGCAACATCTGTGAGCTTAGTTTTGGCATGTTTTGGTCCTTTGCACTGCGGCTGATATAATCCTGGGCCGTTTCCTTAGAGTCACTAAATTTCCCACATTTTTTTTTTATCTGCTCCAACTGCAATTCCTTTGATGGTATCTCCATTCCAGCATGTTTGTAAGTCCTTCTTCTCTGTTTTGGCCTTCAGTGGGGACCAATTTTCACAAGCATTGCTGCATGTGCCTGCACTTGATGGCGTATGGCCTGCCTGCATTTTGTTGGCTTTGACTTTGGGAAAGATTTTTTTCTTTTCTTTAAGTATCCATGCCATGTCCCTCTTATCTTCGCTCCAAGTTGTGTCTTCCTCCTTGACATTTTCCTCTGCTTTTGCAACATCTGTGAGCTTAGTTTTGGCATGTTTTGGTCCTTTGCACTGCGGCTGATATAATTCCGGGCCATTTCCTTACAGTCACTCAATCTCCCAAATTTTATTTTTTTCTCCTCAACTACAATTCCTTTGATGGTATCTCCATTCCAGCATGCTTGTAAGTCCTTCTTCTCTGTTTTGGCCTTCAGTGGGGACCAATTTTCACAAGCACTGCGGCATGTGCCTGCACTTGATGGCATATGGCCTGCCTGCATTTACTGGCTTTGAGTTTGGGAAAGATTATTTTTCTTTTTTGTAAGTATCCATGCCATGTCCCTCATATCTTCCTCTGCAAGTTGTGCCTTCCTCCTTGACTTTTTCCTCTGCTTTTGCAACATCTGTGAGCTTAGTTTTGGCATGTTGTGGTCCTTTGCCCTTCGGCTGGTATAATCCCGGGCCATTTCCTTAGAGTCACTAAATTTCCCAAATTTTATTTTTTTCTCCTCCAACTGCAATTCCTTTGATGGTATCTCCATTCCAGCATGTTTGTAAGTCCTTCTTCTCTTTTTTGGCCTTCAGTGGGGACCAATTTCCACAAGCATTGCTGCATGTGCCTGAACTTGATGGCGTATGGCCTGCCTGCATTTTTTTGGCTCTGACTTTGGGAAAGATTTTTTTATTTTCTTTAAGTATCCATGCCATGTCCAACATATCTTCGCTCCAAGTTGTATCTTCCTCCTTGACATTTTCCTCTGCTTTTGCAACATCTGTGAGCTTAGTTTTGGCATGTTTTGGTCCTTTGCATTGCGGCTGATATAATCCCGGGCCATTTCCTTAGAGTCACTAAATTTCCCAAATTTTCTTTTTGTCTCCTCTAATTGCAATTCCTTTGATGGTATCTCCATTCCAGCATGTTTGTAAGTCCTTCTTCTCTGTTTTGGCCTTCAGTGGGGACCAATTTTCACAAGCATTGCTGCATGTGCCTGCACTAGATGGCGTATGGCCTGCCTGCATTTTGTTGTCTTTGACTTTGGGAAAGATTTTTTTCTTTTCTTTAAGTATCCATGCCATGTCCAACATATCTTCGCTCCAAGTTGTGTCTTCCTCCTTGACATTTTCCTCTGCTTTTGCAACATCTGTGAGCTTAGTTTTGGCATGTTTTGGTCCTTTGCCCTTTGGCTGGTATCATCCCGGGCCATTTCCTTAGAGTCACTAAATTTCCCAAATTTTATTTTTTTCTCCTCAACTACAATTCCTTTGATGGTATCTCCATTCCAGCATGCTTGTAAGTCCTTCTTCTCTGTTTTGGCCTTCAGTGGGGACCAATTTTCACAAGCACTGCGGCATGTGCCTGCACTTGATGGCGTATGGCCTGCCTGCATTTACTGGCTTTGAGTTTGGGAAAGATTATTTTTCTTTTTTGTAAGTATCCATGCCATGTCCCTCATATCTTCCTCTGCAAGTTGTGCCTTCCTCCTTGACTTTTTCCCCTGCTTTTGCAACATCTGTGAACTTAGTTTTGGCATGTTGTGGTCATTAACAATGCAGCTGATTTCCTGACAGCCCATTTTTTGAAGACACTAAAATTCCCGATTTTCTGCTTTTTTCAATTGCATTTCATTTGAACCTATCTCCTTTCCAGAGTGTTTGTAAGCCTTTCTGTTTGAGTCCGCAAGATTCCTTTTCCCTTCCCGAAAGGAAATTTCATTTCCTTTCGGGAAGGGAAAAGGAATCTTGCGATTTCAATGGGGACCAATAGAGGAATCTTTGGTGCATGTCCATGCCCTTGCTGGCATGCCATGCCTTTTGATGGCTTTGACTTTGGGAAAGATTTTTTTCTTATTTGTAAGTATCCATGCCATGTCCCTCTTATCTTCGCTCCAAGTTGTGTCTTCCTCCTTGACATTTTCCTCTGCTTTTGCAACATCTGTGAGCTTAGTTTTGGCATGTTGTGGTCCTTTGCCCTTTGACTGGTATAATCCCAGGCCATTTCCTTAGAGTCACTAAATTTCCCAAATTTTATTTTTTTCTCCTCCAACTGCAATTCCAGTGATGGTATCTCCATTCCAGCATGTTTGTAAGTCCTTCTTCTCTGTTTTGGCCTTCAGTGGGGACCAATTTTCACAAGAATTGCTGCATGTGCCTGAACTTGATGTCATATGGCCTGCCTGCATTTTTTTGGCTCTGACTTTGGGAAAGATTTTTTTCTTTTCTTTAAGTATCCATGCCATGTCCCTCTTATCTTCGCTCCAAGTTGTGTCTTCCTCCTTGACATTTTCCTCTGCTTTTGCAACATCTGTGAGCTTAGTTTTGGCATGTTTTGGTCCTTTGCACTGCGGCTGATATAATTCCGGGCCATTTCCTTACAGTCACTCAATCTCCCAAATTTTATTTTTTTCTCCTCAACTACAATTCCTTTGATGGTATCTCCATTCCAGCATGCTTGTAAGTCCTTCTTCTCTGTTTTGGCCTTCAGTGGGGACCAATTTTCACAAGCACTGCGGCATGTGCCTGCACTTGATGGAATATGGCCTGCCTGCATTTACTGGCTTTGAGTTTGGGAAAGATTATTTTTCTTTTTTGTAAGTATCCATGCCATGTCCCTCATATCTTCCTCTGCAAGTTGTGCCTTCCTCCTTGACTTTTTCCTCTGCTTTTGCAACATCTGTGAGCTTAGTTTTGGCATGTTGTGGTCCTTTGCCCTTCGGCTGGTATAATCCCGGGCCATTTCCTTAGAGTCACTAAATTTCCCAAATTTTATTTTTTTGTCCTCCAACTGCAATTCCTTTGATGGTATCTCCATTCCAGCATGTTTGTAAGTCCTTCTTCTCTTTTTTGGCCTTCAGTGGGGACCAATTTCCACAAGCATTGCTGCATGTGCCTGAACTTGATGGCGTATGGCCTGCCTGCATTTTTTTGGCTCTGACTTTGGGAAAGATTTTTTTATTTTCTTTAAGTATCCATGCCATGTCCAACATATCTTCGCTCCAAGTTGTATCTTCCTCCTTGACATTTTCCTCTGCTTTTGCAACATCTGTGAGCTTAGTTTTGGCATGTTTTGGTCCTTTGCACTGCGGCTGATATAATCCCGGGCCATTTCCTTAGAGTCACTAAATTTCCCAAATTTTCTTTTTGTCTCCTCTAATTGCAATTCCTTTGATGGTATCTCCATTCCAGCATGTTTGTAAGTCCTTCTTCTCTGTTTTGGCCTTCAGTGGGGACCAATTTTCACAAGCATTGCTGCATGTGCCTGCACTAGATGGCGTATGGCCTGCCTGCATTTTGTTGTCTTTGACTTTGGGAAAGATTTTTTTCTTTTCTTTAAGTATCCATGCCATGTCCAACATATCTTCGCTCCAAGTTGTGTCTTCCTCCTTGACATTTTCCTCTGCTTTTGCAACATCTGTGAGCTTAGTTTTGGCATGTTTTGGTCCTTTGCCCTTTGGCTGGTATCATCCCGGGCCATTTCCTTAGAGTCACTAAATTTCCCAAATTTTATTTTTTTCTCCTCAACTACAATTCCTTTGATGGTATCTCCATTCCAGCATGCTTGTAAGTCCTTCTTCTCTGTTTTGGCCTTCAGTGGGGACCAATTTTCACAAGCACTGCGGCATGTGCCTGCACTTGATGGCGTATGGCCTGCCTGCATTTACTGGCTTTGAGTTTGGGAAAGATTATTTTTCTTTTTTGTAAGTATCCATGCCATGTCCCTCATATCTTCCTCTGCAAGTTGTGCCTTCCTCCTTGACTTTTTCCCCTGCTTTTGCAACATCTGTGAACTTAGTTTTGGCATGTTGTGGTCATTAACAATGCAGCTGATTTCCTGACAGCCCATTTTTTGAAGACACTAAAATTCCCGATTTTCTGCTTTTTTCAATTGCATTTCATTTGAACCTATCTCCTTTCCAGAGTGTTTGTAAGCCTTTCTGTTTGAGTCCGCAAGATTCCTTTTCCCTTCCCGAAAGGAAATTTCATTTCCTTTCGGGAAGGGAAAAGGAATCTTGCGATTTCAATGGGGACCAATAGAGGAATCTTTGGTGCATGTCCATGCCCTTGCTGGCATGCCATGCCTTTTGATGGCTTTGACTTTGGGAAAGATTTTTTTCTTTTTTGTAAGTATCCATGCCATGTCCCTCTTATCTTCGCTCCAAGTTGTGTCTTCCTCCTTGACATTTTCCTCTGCTTTTGCAACATCTGTGAGCTTAGTTTTGGCATGTTGTGGTCCTTTGCCCTTTGACTGGTATAATCCCAGGCCATTTCCTTAGAGTCACTAAATTTCCCAAATTTTATTTTTTTCTCCTCCAACTGCAATTCCAGTGATGGTATCTCCATTCCAGCATGTTTGTAAGTCCTTCTTCTCTGTTTTGGCCTTCAGTGGGGACCAATTTTCACAAGCACTGTGGCATGTGCCTGCACTTGATGGCATATGGCCTGCCTGCATTTACTGGCTTTGAGTTTGGGAAAAATTTTTTTTCTTTTTTGTAAGTATCCATGCCATGTCCCTCATATCTTCCTCTGCAAGTTGTGCCTTCCTCCTTGACTTTTTCCCCTGCTTTTGCAACATCTGTGAACTTAGTTTTGGCATGTTATGGTCATTTGCAATGCAGCTGATTTCCTGACAGCCCATTTTTTGAAGACACTAAAATTCCCGATATTCTGCTTTTTTCAATTGCATTTCATTTGAACCTATCTCCTTTCCAGAGTGTTTGTAAGCCTTTCTGTTTGAGTCCGCAAGATTCCTTTTCCCTTCCCGAAAGGAAATGAAATTTCCTTTCGGGAAGGGAAAAGGAATCTTGCGATTTCAATGGGGACCAATAGAGGAATCTTTGGTGCATGTCCATGCCCTTGCTGGCATGCCATGCCTTTTCATGGCTTTGACTTTGGGAAAGATTTTTTTCTTTTTTGTAAGTATCCATGCCATGTCCCTCCTATCTTCGCTCCAAGTTGTGTCTTCCTCCTTGACATTTTCCTCTGCTTTTGCAACATCTGTGAGCTTAGTTTTGGCATGTTTTGGTCCTTTGCACTGCGGCTGATATAATCCCGGGCCATTTCCTTAGAGTCACTAAATTTCCCAAATTTTCTTTTGTCTCCTCTAATTGCAATTCCTTTGATGGTATCTCCATTCCAGCATGTTTGTAAGTCCTTCTTCTCTGTTTTGGCCTTCAGTGGGGACCAATTTTCACAAGCATTGCTGCATGTGCCTGAACTTGATGGCGTATGGCCTGCCTGCATTTTGTTGGCTCTGACTTTGGGAAAGATTTTTTTCTTTTCTTTAAGTATCCATGCCATGTCCCTCATATCTTTGCTCCAAGTTGTGTCTTCCTCCTTGACATTTTCCTCTGCTTTTGCAACATCTATGAGCTTAGTTTTGGCATGTTGTGGTCCTTTGCCCTTTGGCTGGTATAATCCCGGGCCATTTCCTTAGAGTCACTAAATTTCCCAAATTTTATTTTTTTCTCCTCCAACTGCAATTCTTTGATGGTATCTCCATTCCAGCATGCTTGTAAGTCCTTCTTCTCTGTTTTGGCCTTCAGTGGGGACCAATTTTCACAAGCATTGCTGCATGTGCCTGAACTTGATGGCGTATGGCCTGCCTGCATTTTTTTGGCTCTGACTTTGGGAAAGATTTTTTTCTTTTCTTTAAGTATCCATGCCATGTCCAACATATCTTCGCTCCAAGTTGTATCTTCCTCCTTGACATTTTCCTCTGCTTTTGCAACATCTGTGAGCTTAGTTTTGGCATGTTGTGGTCCTTTGCACTGCGGCTGATATAATCCCGGACCATTTCCTTAGAGTCACTAAATTTTCCAAATTTTTTTTTTTCCTCCTCCAATTGCAATTCTTTTGATGGTATCACCATTCCAGCATGCTTCTAAGTCCTTCTTCTCTGTTTTGGCCTTCAGCGGAGGCCAATTTTCACAAGCACTGCGGCATGTGCCTGCACTTGATGGCGTATGGCACCCCTGCATTTTGTTGGCTTTGACTTTGGGAAAGATTTTTTTCTTTTCTTTAAGTATCCATGCCATGTCCCTCATATCTTCCTCTGCAAGTTGTGCCTTCCTCCTTGACTTTTTCCCCTGCTTTTGCAACATCTGTGAACTTAGTTTTGGCATGTTGTGGTCATTTGCAATGCAGCTGATTTCCTGACAGCCCATTTTTTGAAGACACTAAAATTCCCGATTTTCTGCTTTTTTCAATTGCATTTCATTTGAACCTATCTCCTTTCCAGAGTGTTTGTAAGCCTTTCTGTTTGAGTCCGCAAGATTCCTTTTCCCTTCCCGAAAGGAAATGAAATTTCCTTTCGGGAAGGGAAAAGGAATCTTGCGTTTTCAATGGGGACCAATAGAGGAATCTTTGGTGCATGTCCATGCCCTTGCTGGCATGCCATGCCTTTTGATGGCTTTGACTTTGGGAAAGATTTTTTTCTTTTTTGTAAGTATCCATTCCAGGTCCCTCATATCTTCGTTCCAAGTTGTGTCTTCCTCCTTGACATTTTCCTCTGCTTTTGCAACATCTGTGAGCTTAGTTTTGTCATGTTTTGGTCCTCTGCACTGCGGCTGATATAATCCCGGGCCATTTCCTTACAGTCACTAAATCTCCCAAATTTTATTTTTTTCTCCTCCAATTGCAATTCCTTTGATGGTATCTCCATTCCAGCATGTTTGTAAGTCCTTCTTCTCTGTTTTGGCCTTCAGTGGGGACCAATTTTCACAAGCATTGCTGCATGTGCCTGCACTTGATGGCGTATGGCCTGCCTGCATTTTGTTGGCTTTGACTTTGGGAAAGATTTTTTTCTTTTCTTTAAGTATCCATGCCATGTCCCTCATATCTTCGCTCCAAGTTGTGTCTTCCTCCTTGACATTTTCCTCTGCTTTTGCAACATCTGTGAGCTTAGTTTTGGCATGTTTTGGTCCTTTGCACTGCGGCTGATATAATCCCGGACCATTTCCTTAGAGTCACTAAATTTTCCAAATTTTTTTTTTTCCTCCTCCAATTGCAATTCTTTTGATGGTATCACCATTCCAGCATGCTTCTAAGTCCTTCTTCTCTGTTTTGGCCTTCATTGGGGACCAATTTTCACAAGCACTGCGGCATGTGCCTGCACTTGATGGCGTATGGCACCCCTGCATTTTGTTGGCTTTGACTTTGGGAAAGATTTTTTTCTTTTCTTTAAGTATCCATGCCATGTCCCTCATATCTTCCTCTGCAAGTTGTGCCTTCCTCCTTGACTTTTTCCCCTGCTTTTGCAACATCTGTGAACTTAGTTTTGGCATGTTGTGGTCATTTGCAATGCAGCTGATTTCCTGACAGCCTATTTTTTGAAGACACTAAAATTCCCGATTTTCTGCTTTTTTCAATTGCATTTCATTTGAACCTATCTCCTTTCCAGAGTGTTTGTAAGCCTTTCTGTTTGAGTCCGCAAGATTCCTTTTCCCTTCCCGAAAGGAAATTTCATTTCCTTTCGGGAAGGGAAAAGGAATCTTGCGTTTTCAATGGGGACCAATAGAGGAATCTTTGGTGCATGTCCATGCCCTTGCTGGCATGCCATGCCTTTTGATGGCTTTGACTTTGGGAAAGATTTTTTTCTTTTTTGTAAGTATCCATTCCAGGTCCCTCATATCTTCGCTCCAAGTTGTGTCTTCCTCCTTGACATTTTCCTCTGCTTTTGCAACATCTGTGAGCTTAGTTTTGTCATGTTTTGGTCCTTTGCCCTGCGGCTGATATAATCCCGGGCCATTTCCTTACAGTCTCTAAATCTCCCAAATTTTATTTTTTTCTTCTCCAATTGCAATTCCTTTGATGGTATCTCCATTCCAGCATGTTTGTAAGTCCTTCTTCTCTGTTTTGGCCTTCATTGGGGACCAATTTTCACAAGCATTGCTGCATGTGCCTGCACTTGATGGCGTATGGCACCCCTGCATTTTGTTGGCTTTGACTTTGGGAAAGATTTTTTTCTTTTCTTTAAGTATCCATGCCATGTCCAACATATCTTCGCTCCAAGTTGTGTCTTCCTCCTTGACATTTTCCTCTGCTTTTGCAACATCTGTGAGCTTAGTTTTGGCATGTTTTGGTCCTTTGCACTGCGGCTGATATAATCCCGGGCCATTTCCTTAGTGTCACTAAATTTCCCAAATTTTCTTTTTGTCTCCTCTAATTGCAATTCCTTTGATGGTATCTCCATTCCAGCATGTTTGTAAGTCCTTCTTCTCTGTTTTGGCCTTCAGTGGGGACCAATTTTCACAAGCATTGCTGCATGTGCCTGAACTTGATGGCGTATGGCCTGCCTGCATTTTTTTGGCTCTGACTTTGGGAAAGATTTTTTTCTTTTCTTTAAGTATCCATGCCATGTCCAACATATCTTCGCTCCAAATTGTATCTTCCTCCTTGACATTTTCCTCTGCTTTTGCAACATCTGTGAGCTTAGTTTTGGCATGTTTTGGTCCTTTGCACTGCGGCTGATATAATCCCGGACCATTTCCTTAGAGTCACTAAATTTTCCAAATTTTTTTTTTTCCTCCTCCAATTGCAATTCTTTTGATGGTATCACCATTCCAGCATGCTTGTAAGTCCTTCTTCTCTGTTTTGGCCTTCAGTGGGGACCAATTTTCACAAGCACTGCGGCATGTGCCTGCACTTGATGGCGTATGGCCTGCCTGCATTTACTGGCTTTGAGTTTGGGAAAGATTTTTTTTCTTTTTTGTAAGTATCCATGCCATGTCCCTCATATCTTCCTCTGCAAGTTGTGCCTTCCTCCTTGACTTTTTCCCCTGCTTTTGCAACATCTGTGAACTTAGTTTTGGCATGTTGTGGTCATTTGCAATGCAGCTGATTTCCTGACAGCCCATTTTTTGAAGACACTAAAATTCCCGATTTTCTGCTTTTTTCAATTGCATTTCATTTGAACCTATCTCCTTTCCAGAGTGTTTGTAAGCCTTTCTGTTTGAGTCCGCAAGATTCCTTTTCCCTTCCCGAAAGGAAATTTCATTTCCTTTCGGGAAGGGAAAAGGAATCTTGCGTTTTCAATGGGGACCAATAGAGGAATCTTTGGTGCATGTCCATGCCCTTGCTGGCATGCCATGCCTTTTGATGGCTTTGACTTTGGGAAAGATTTTTTTCTTTTTTGTAAGTATCCATTCCAGGTCCCTCATATCTTCGTTCCAAGTTGTGTCTTCCTCCTTGACATTTTCCTCTGCTTTTGCAACATCTGTGAGCTTAGTTTTGTCATGTTTTGGTCCTTTGCCCTGCGGCTGATATAATCCCGGGCCATTTCCTTACAGTCACTAAATCTCCCAAATTTTATTTTTTTCTCCTCCAATTGCAATTCCTTTGATGGTATCTCCATTCCAGCATGTTTGTAAGTCCTTCTTCTCTGTTTTGGCCTTCAGTGGGGACCAATTTTCACAAGCATTGCTGCATGTGCCTGCACTTGATGGCGTATGGCACCCGTGCATTTTGTTGGCTTTGACTTTGGGAAGGATTTTTTTCTTTTCTTTAAGTATCCATGCCATGTCCCTCATATCTTCGCTCCAAGTTGTGTCTTCCTCCTTGACATTTTCCTCTGCTTTTGCAACATCTGTGAGCTTAGTTTTGGCATGTTTTGGTCCTTTGCACTGCGGCTGATATAATCCCGGGCCATTTCCTTAGTGTCACTAAATTTCCCAAATTTTCTTTTTGTCTCCTCTAATTGCAATTCCTTTGATGGTATCTCCATTCCAGCATGTTTGTAAGTCCTTCTTCTCTGTTTTGGCCTTCAGTGGGGACCAATTTTCACAAGCATTGCTGCATGTGCCTGAACTTGATGGCGTATGGCCTGCCTGCATTTTTTTGGCTCTGACTTTGGGAAAGATTTTTTTCTTTTCTTTAAGTATCCATGTCATGTCCAACATATCTTCGCTCCAAGTTGTATCTTCCTCCTTGACATTTTCCTCTGCTTTTGCAACATCTGTGAGCTTAGTTTTGGCATGTTGTGGTCCTTTGCACTGCGGCTGATATAATCCCGGACCATTTCCTTAGAGTCACTAAATTTTCCAAATTTTTTTTTTTCCTCCTCCAATTGCAATTCTTTTGATGGTATCACCATTCCAGCATGCTTCTAAGTCCTTCTTCTCTGTTTTGGCCTTCAACGGAGGCCAATTTTCACAAGCACTGCGGCATGTGCCTGCACTTGATGGCGTATGGCACCCCTGCATTTTGTTGGCTTTGACTTTGGGAAAGATTTTTTTCTTTTCTTTAAGTATCCATGCCATGTCCCTCATATCTTCCTCTGCAAGTTGTGCCTTCCTCCTTGACTTTTTCCCCTGCTTTTGCAACATCTGTGAACTTAGTTTTGGCATGTTGTGGTCATTTGCAATGCAGCTGATTTCCTGACAGCCCATTTTTTGAAGACACTAAAATTCCCGATTTTCTGCTTTTTTCAATTGCATTTCATTTGAACCTATCTCCTTTCCAGAGTGTTTGTAAGCCTTTCTGTTTGAGTCCGCAAGATTCCTTTTCCCTTCCCGAAAGGAAATGAAATTTCCTTTCGGGAAGGGAAAAGGAATCTTGCGTTTTCAATGGGGACCAATAGAGGAATCTTTGGTGCATGTCCATGCCCTTGCTGGCATGCCATGCCTTTTGATGGCTTTGACTTTGGGAAAGATTTTTTTCTTTTTTGTAAGTATCCATTCCAGGTCCCTCATATCTTCGCTCCAAGTTGTGTCTTCCTCCTTGACATTTTCCTCTGCTTTTGCAACATCTGTGAGCTTAGTTTTGTCATGTTTTGGTCCTCTGCACTGCGGCTGATATAATCCCGGGCCATTTCCTTACAGTCACTAAATCTCCCAAATTTTATTTTTTTCTCCTCCAATTGCAATTCCTTTGATGGTATCTCCATTCCAGCATGTTTGTAAGTCCTTCTTCTCTGTTTTGGCCTTCAGTGGGGACCAATTTTCACAAGCATTGCTGCATGTGCCTGCACTTGATGGCGTATGGCCTGCCTGCATTTTGTTGGCTTTGACTTTGGGAAAGATTTTTTTCTTTTCTTTAAGTATCCATGCCATGTCCCTCATATCTTCGCTCCAAGTTGTGTCTTCCTCCTTGACATTTTCCTCTGCTTTTGCAACATCTGTGAGCTTAGTTTTGGCATGTTTTGGTCCTTTGCACTGCGGCTGATATAATCCCGGACCATTTCCTTAGAGTCACTAAATTTTCCAAATTTTTTTTTTTCCTCCTCCAATTGCAATTCTTTTGATGGTATCACCATTCCAGCATGCTTCTAAGTCCTTCTTCTCTGTTTTGGCCTTCAGCGGGGACCAATTTTCACAAGCACTGCGGCATGTGCCTGCACTTGATGGCGTATGGCACCCCTGCATTTTGTTGGCTTTGACTTTGGGAAAGATTTTTTTCTTTTCTTTAAGTATCCATGCCATGTCCCTCATATCTTCCTCTGCAAGTTGTGCCTTCCTCCTTGACTTTTTCCCCTGCTTTTGCAACATCTGTGAACTTAGTTTTGGCATGTTGTGGTCATTTGCAATGCAGCTGATTTCCTGACAGCCTATTTTTTGAAGACACTAAAATTCCCGATTTTCTGCTTTTTTCAATTGCATTTCATTTGAACCTATCTCCTTTCCAGAGTGTTTGTAAGCCTTTCTGTTTGAGTCCGCAAGATTCCTTTTCCCTTCCCGAAAGGAAATGAAATTTCCTTTCGGGAAGGGAAAAGGAATCTTGCGTTTTCAATGGGGACCAATAGAGGAATCTTTGGTGCATGTCCATGCCCTTGCTGGCATGCCATGCCTTTTGATGGCTTTGACTTTGGGAAAGATTTTTTTCTTTTTTGTAAGTATCCATTCCAGGTCCCTCATATCTTCGCTCCAAGTTGTGTCTTCCTCCTTGACATTTTCCTCTGCTTTTGCAACATCTGTGAGCTTAGTTTTGTCATGTTTTGGTCCTTTGCCCTGCGGCTGATATAATCCCGGGCCATTTCCTTACAGTCTCTAAATCTCCCAAATTTTATTTTTTTCTTCTCCAATTGCAATTCCTTTGATGGTATCTCCATTCCAGCATGTTTGTAAGTCCTTCTTCTCTGTTTTGGCCTTCATTGGGGACCAATTTTCACAAGCATTGCTGCATGTGCCTGCACTTGATGGCGTATGGCACCCCTGCATTTTGTTGGCTTTGACTTTGGGAAAGATTTTTTTCTTTTCTTTAAGTATCCATGCCATGTCCCTCATATCTTCGCTCCAAGTTGTGTCTTCCTCCTTGACATTTTCCTCTGCTTTTGCAACATCTGTGAGCTTAGTTTTGGCATGTTTTGGTCCTTTGCACTGCGGCTGATATAATCCCGGGCCATTTCCTTAGTGTCACTAAATTTCCCAAATTTTCTTTTTGTCTCCTCTAATTGCAATTCCTTTGATGGTATCTCCATTCCAGCATGTTTGTAAGTCCTTCTTCTCTGTTTTGGCCTTCAGTGGGGACCAATTTTCACAAGCATTGCTGCATGTGCCTGAACTTGATGGCGTATGGCCTGCCTGCATTTTTTTGGCTCTGACTTTGGGAAAGATTTTTTTCTTTTCTTTAAGTATCCATGCCATGTCCAACATATCTTCGCTCCAAATTGTATCTTCCTCCTTGACATTTTCCTCTGCTTTTGCAACATCTGTGAGCTTAGTTTTGGCATGTTTTGGTCCTTTGCACTGCGGCTGATATAATCCCGGACCATTTCCTTAGAGTCACTAAATTTTCGAAATTTTTTTTTTTCCTCCTCCAATTGCAATTCTTTTGATGGTATCACCATTCCAGCATGCTTGTAAGTCCTTCTTCTCTGTTTTGGCCTTCAGTGGGGACCAATTTTCACAAGCACTGCGGCATGTGCCTGCACTTGATGGCGTATGGCCTGCCTGCATTTACTGGCTTTGAGTTTGGGAAAGATTTTTTTTCTTTTTTGTAAGTATCCATGCCATGTCCCTCATATCTTCCTCTGCAAGTTGTGCCTTCCTCCTTGACTTTTTCCCCTGCTTTTGCAACATCTGTGAACTTAGTTTTGGCATGTTGTGGTCATTTGCAATGCAGCTGATTTCCTGACAGCCCATTTTTTGAAGACACTAAAATTCCCGATTTTCTGCTTTTTTCAATTGCATTTCATTTGAACCTATCTCCTTTCCAGAGTGTTTGTAAGCCTTTCTGTTTGAGTCCGCAAGATTCCTTTTCCCTTCCCGAAAGGAAATTTCATTTCCTTTCGGGAAGGGAAAAGGAATCTTGCGTTTTCAATGGGGACCAATAGAGGAATCTTTGGTGCATGTCCATGCCCTTGCTGGCATGCCATGCCTTTTGATGGCTTTGACTTTGGGAAAGATTTTTTTCTTTTTTGTAAGTATCCATTCCAGGTCCCTCATATCTTCGTTCCAAGTTGTGTCTTCCTCCTTGACATTTTCCTCTGCTTTTGCAACATCTGTGAGCTTAGTTTTGTCATGTTTTGGTCCTTTGCCCTGCGGCTGATATAATCCCGGGCCATTTCCTTACAGTCACTAAATCTCCCAAATTTTATTTTTTTCTCCTCCAATTGCAATTCCTTTGATGGTATCTCCATTCCAGCATGTTTGTAAGTCCTTCTTCTCTGTTTTGGCCTTCAGTGGGGACCAATTTTCACAAGCATTGCTGCATGTGCCTGCACTTGATGGCGTATGGCACCCGTGCATTTTGTTGGCTTTGACTTTGGGAAAGATTTTTTTCTTTTCTTTAAGTATCCATGCCATGTCCCTCATATCTTCGCTCCAAGTTGTGTCTTCCTCCTTGACATTTTCCTCTGCTTTTGCAACATCTGTGAGCTTAGTTTTGGCATGTTTTGGTCCTTTGCACTGCGGCTGATATAATCCCGGGCCATTTCCTTAGTGTCACTAAATTTCCCAAATTTTCTTTTTGTCTCCTCTAATTGCAATTCCTTTGATGGTATCTCCATTCCAGCATGTTTGTAAGTCCTTCTTCTCTGTTTTGGCCTTCAGTGGGGACCAATTTTCACAAGCATTGCTGCATGTGCCTGAACTTGATGGCGTATGGCCTGCCTGCATTTTTTTGGCTCTGACTTTGGGAAAGATTTTTTTCTTTTCTTTAAGTATCCATGTCATGTCCAACATATCTTCGCTCCAAGTTGTATCTTCCTCCTTGACATTTTCCTCTGCTTTTGCAACATCTGTGAGCTTAGTTTTGGCATGTTGTGGTCCTTTGCACTGCGGCTGATATAATCCCGGACCATTTCCTTAGAGTCACTAAATTTTCCAAATTTTTTTTTTTCCTCCTCCAATTGCAATTCTTTTGATGGTATCACCATTCCAGCATGCTTCTAAGTCCTTCTTCTCTGTTTTGGCCTTCAGCGGAGGCCAATTTTCACAAGCACTGCGGCATGTGCCTGCACTTGATGGCGTATGGCACCCCTGCATTTTGTTGGCTTTGACTTTGGGAAAGATTTTTTTCTTTTCTTTAAGTATCCATGCCATGTCCCTCATATCTTCCTCTGCAAGTTGTGCCTTCCTCCTTGACTTTTTCCCCTGCTTTTGCAACATCTGTGAACTTAGTTTTGGCATGTTGTGGTCATTTGCAATGCAGCTGATTTCCTGACAGCCCATTTTTTGAAGACACTAAAATTCCCGATTTTCTGCTTTTTTCAATTGCATTTCATTTGAACCTATCTCCTTTCCAGAGTGTTTGTAAGCCTTTCTGTTTGAGTCCGCAAGATTCCTTTTCCCTTCCCGAAAGGAAATGAAATTTCCTTTCGGGAAGGGAAAAGGAATCTTGCGTTTTCAATGGGGACCAATAGAGGAATCTTTGGTGCATGTCCATGCCCTTGCTGGCATGCCATGCCTTTTGATGGCTTTGACTTTGGGAAAGATTTTTTTCTTTTTTGTAAGTATCCATTCCAGGTCCCTCATATCTTCGCTCCAAGTTGTGTCTTCCTCCTTGACATTTTCCTCTGCTTTTGCAACATCTGTGAGCTTAGTTTTGTCATGTTTTGGTCCTCTGCACTGCGGCTGATATAATCCCGGGCCATTTCCTTACAGTCACTAAATCTCCCAAATTTTATTTTTTTCTCCTCCAATTGCAATTCCTTTGATGGTATCTCCATTCCAGCATGTTTGTAAGTCCTTCTTCTCTGTTTTGGCCTTCAGTGGGGACCAATTTTCACAAGCATTGCTGCATGTGCCTGCACTTGATGGCGTATGGCACCCCTGCATTTTGTTGGCTTTGACTTTGGGAAAGATTTTTTTCTTTTCTTTAAGTATCCATGCCATGTCCCTCATATCTTCGCTCCAAGTTGTGTCTTCCTCCTTGACATTTTCCTCTGCTTTTGCAACATCTGTGAGCTTAGTTTTGGCATGTTTTGGTCCTTTGCACTGCGGCTGATATAATCCCGGGCCATTTCCTTAGTGTCACTAAATTTCCCAAATTTTCTTTTTGTCTCCTCTAATTGCAATTCCTTTGATGGTATCTCCATTCCAGCATGTTTGTAAGTCCTTCTTCTCTGTTTTGGCCTTCAGTGGGGACCAATTTTCACAAGCATTGCTGCATGTGCCTGAACTTGATGGCGTATGGCCTGCCTGCATTTACTGGCTTTGAGTTTGGGAAAGATTATTTTTCTTTTTTGTAAGTATCCATGCCATGTCCCTCATATCTTCCTCTGCAAGTTGTGCCTTCCTCCTTGACTTTTTCTCCTGCTTTTGCAACATCTGTGAACTTAGTTTTGGCATGTTGTGGTCATTTGCAATGCAGCTGATTTCCTGACAGCCTATTTTTTGAAGACACTAAAATTCCCGATTTTCTGCTTTTTTCAATTGCATTTCATTTGAACCTATCTCCTTTCCAGAGTGTTTGTAAGCCTTTCTGTTTGAGTCCGCAAGATTCCTTTTCCCTTCCCGAAAGGAAATGAAATTTCCTTTCGGGAAGGGAAAAGGAATCTTGCGATTTCAATGGGGACCAATAGAGGAATCTTTGGTGCATGTCCATGCCCTTGCTGGCATGCCATGCCTTTTGATGGCTTTGACTTTGGGAAAGATTTTTTTCTTTTTTGTAAGTATCCATTCCAGGTCCCTCATATCTTCGCTCCAAGTTGTGTCTTCCTCCTTGACATTTTCCTCTGCTTTTGCAACATCTGTGAGCTTAGTTTTGGCATGTTTTGGTCCTTTGCCCTGCGGCTGATATAATCCCGGGCCATTTCCTTAGAGTCACTAAATTTTCCAAATTTTATTTTTTTCTCATCCAACTGCAATTCCTTTGATGGTATCTCCATTCCAGCATGTTTGTAGCTCCTTCTTCTCTGTTTTGGCCTTCAGTGGGGACCAATTTTCACAAGCATTGCTGCATGTGCCTGAACTTGATGGCGTATGGCCTGCCTGCATTTTTTTGGCTCTGACTTTGGGAAAGATTTTTTTCTTTTCTTTAAGTATCCATGCCATGTCCAACATATCTTCGCTCCAAGTTGTATCTTCCTCCTTGACATTTTCCTCTGCTTTTGCAACATCTGTGAGCTTAGTTTTGGTATGTTGTGGTCCTTTGCACTGCGGCTGATATAATCCCGGACCATTTCCTTAGAGTCACTAAATTTTCCAAATTTTTTTTTTTCCTCCTCCAATTGCAATTCTTTTGATGGTATCACCATTCCAGCATGCTTGTAAGTCCTTCTTCTCTGTTTTGGCCTTCAGTGGGGACCAATTTTCACAAGCATTGCTGCATGTGCCTACACTTGATGGCGTATGGCCTGCCTGCATTTACTGGCTTTGAGTTTGGGAAAGATTTTTTTTCTTTTTTGTAAGTATCCATGCCATGTCCCTCATATCTTCGCTCCAAGTTGTGTCTTCCTCCTTGACATTTTCCTCTGCTTTTGCAACATCTGTGAGCTTAGTTTTGGCATGTTTTGGTCCTTTGCACTGCGGCTGATATAATCCCGGGCCATTTCCTTAGTGTCACTAAATATCCCAAATTTTCTTTTTGTCTCCTCTAATTGCAATTCCTTTGATGGTATCACCATTCCAGCATGCTTGTAAGTCCTTCTTCTCTGTTTTGGCCTTCAGTGGGGACCAATTTTCACAAGCATTGCTGCATGTGCCTGAACTTGATGGCGTATGGCCTGCCTGCATTTTTTTGGCTCTGACTTTGGGAAAGATTTTTTTCTTTTCTTTAAGTATCCATGCCATGTCCAACATATCTTCGCTCCAAGTTGTGTCTTCCTCCTTGACATTTTCCTCTGCTTTTGCAACATCTGTGAGCTTAGTTTTGGCATGTTTTGGTCCTTTGCACTGCGGCTGATATAATCCCGGGCCATTTCCTTAGAGTCACTAAATTTCCCAAATTTTATTTTTTTCTCCTCCAATTGCAATTCTTTTGATGGTATCACCATTCCAGCATGCTTGTAAGTCCTTCTTCTCTGTTTTGGCCTTCAGCGGGGACCAATTTTCACAAGCACTGCGGCATGTGCCTGCACTTGATGGCGTATGGCACCCCTGCATTTTGTTGGCTTTGACTTTGGGAAAGATTTTTTTCTTTTCTTTAAGTATCCATGCCATGTCCCTCATATCTTCCTCTGCAAGTTGTGCCTTCCTCCTTGACTTTTTCCCCTGCTTTTGCAACATCTGTGAACTTAGTTTTGGCATGTTGTGGTCATTTGCAATGCAGCTGATTTCCTGACAGCCCATTTTTTGAAGACACTAAAATTCCCGATTTTCTGCTTTTTTCAATTGCATTTCATTTGAACCTATCTCCTTTCCAGAGTGTTTGTAAGCCTTTCTGTTTGAGTCCGCAAGATTCCTTTTCCCTTCCCGAAAGGAAATTTCATTTCCTTTCGGGAAGGGAAAAGGAATCTTGCGATTTCAATGGGGACCAATAGAGGAATCTTTGGTGCATGTCCATGCCCTTGCTGGCATGCCATGCCTTTTGATGGCTTTGACTTTGGGAAAGATTTTTTTCTTTTTTGTAAGTATCCATTCCAGGTCCCTCATATCTTCGCTCCAAGTTGTGTCTTCCTCCTTGACATTTTCCTCTGCTTTTGCAACATCTGTGAGCTTAGTTTTGGCATGTTTTGGTCCTTTGCCCTGCGGCTGATATAATCCCGGGCCATTTCCTTAGAGTCACTAAATTTTCCAAATTTTATTTTTTTCTCATCCAACTGCAATTCCTTTGATGGTATCTCCATTCCAGCATGTTTGTAGCTCCTTCTTCTCTGTTTTGGCCTTCAGTGGGGACCAATTTTCACAAGCATTGCTGCATGTGCCTGAACTTGATGGCGTATGGCCTGCCTGCATTTTTTTGGCTCTGACTTTGGGAAAGATTTTTTTCTTTTCTTTAAGTATCCATGCCATGTCCAACATATCTTCGCTCCAAGTTGTATCTTCCTCCTTGACATTTTCCTCTGCTTTTGCAACATCTGTGAGCTTAGTTTTGGTATGTTGTGGTCCTTTGCACTGCGGCTGATATAATCCCGGACCATTTCCTTAGAGTCACTAAATTTTCGAAATTTTTTTTTTTCCTCCTCCAATTGCAATTCTTTTGATGGTATCACCATTCCAGCATGCTTGTAAGTCCTTCTTCTCTGTTTTGGCCTTCAGTGGGGACCAATTTTCACAAGCACTGCGGCATGTGCCTGAACTTGATGGCGTATGGCCTGCCTGCATTTACTGGCTCTGACTTTGGGAAAGATTTTTTTCTTTTCTTTAAGTATCCATGCCATGTCCAACATATCTTCGCTCCAAGTTGTGTCTTCCTCCTTGACATTTTCCTCTGCTTTTGCAACATCTGTGAGCTTAGTTTTGGCATGTTTTGGTCCTTTGCACAGCGGCTGATATAATCCTGGGCCATTTCCTTAGAGTCACTCAATTTCCCAAATTTTATTTTTTTCTCCTCCAATTGCAATTCTTTTGATGGTATCACCATTCCAGCATGCTTGTAAGTCCTTCTTCTCTGTTTTGGCCTTCAGTGGGGACCAATTTTCACAAGCATTGCTGCATGTGCCTGAACTTGATGGCGTATGGCCTGCCTGCATTTTTTTGGCTCTGACTTTGGGAAAGATTTTTTTCTTTTCTTTAAGTATCCATGCCATGTCCAACATATCTTCGCTCCAAGTTGTATCTTCCTCCTTGACATTTTCCTCTGCTTTTGCAACATCTGTGAGCTTAGTTTTGGCATGTTTTGGTCCTTTGCACTGCGGCTGATATAATCCCGGACCATTTCCTTAGAGTCACTAAATTTTCCAAATTTTTTTTTTTCCTCCTCCAATTGCAATTCTTTTGATGGTATCACCATTCCAGCATGCTTGCAAGTCCTTCTTCTCTGTTTTGGCCTTCAGCGGGGACCAATTTTCACAAGCACTGCGGCATGTGCCTGCACTTGATGGCGTATGGCACCCCTGCATTTTGTTGGTTTGACTTTGGGAAAGATTTTTTTCTTTTCTTTAAGTATCCATGCCATGTCCCTCATATCTTCCTCTGCAAGTTGTGCCTTCCTCCTTGACTTTTTCCCCTGCTTTTGCAACATCTGTGAACTTAGTTTTGGCATGTTGTGGTCATTTGCAATGCAGCTGATTTCCTGACAGCCCATTTTTTGAAGACACTAAAATTCCCGATTTTCTGCTTTTTTCAATTGCATTTCATTTGAACCTATCTCCTTTCCAGAGTGTTTGTAAGCCTTTCTGTTTGAGTCCACAAGATTCCTTTTCCCTTCCCGAAAGGAAATGAAATTTCCTTTCGGGAAGGGAAAAGGAATCTTGCGATTTCAATGGGGACCAATAGAGGAATCTTTGGTGCATGTCCATGCCCTTGCTGGCATGCCATGCCTTTTGATGGCTTTGACTTTGGGAAAGATTTTTTTCTTTTTTGTAAGTATCCATGCCATGTCCCTCATATCTTCGCTCCAAGTTGTGTCTTCCTCCTTGACATTTTCCTCTGCTTTTGCAACATCTGTGAGCTTAGTTTTGGCATGTTTTGGTCCTTTGCACTGCGGCTGATATAATCCTGGGCCATTTCCTTAGAGTCACTAAATTTCCCAATTTTTCTTTTTTTCTCCTCCAATTGCAATTCTTTTGATGGTATCACCATTCCAGCATGCTTGTAAGTCCTTCTTCTCTGTTTTGGCCTTCAGTGGGGACCAATTTTCACAAGCATTGCTGCATGTGCCTGCACTTGATGGCGTATGGCCTGCCTGCATTTACTGGCTTTGAGTTTGGGAAAGATTATTTTTCTTTTTTGTAAGTATCCATGCCATGTCCCTCATATCTTCCTCTGCAAGTTGTGCCTTCCTCCTTGACTTTTTCCCCTGCTTTTGCAACATCTGTGAACTTAGTTTTGGCATGTTGTGGTCATTTGCAATGCAGCTGATTTCCTGACAGCCTATTTTTTGAAGACACTAAAATTCCCGATTTTCTGCTTTTTTCAATTGCATTTCATTTGAACCTATCTCCTTTCCAGAGTGTTTGTAAGCCTTTCTGTTTGAGTCCGCAACATTCCTTTTCCCTTCCTGAAAGGAAATTTCATTTCCTTTCGGGAAGGGAAAAGGAATCTTGCGTTTTTAATGGGGACCAATAGAGGAATCTTTGGTGCATGTCCATGCCCTTGCTGGCATGCCATGCCTTTTGATGGCTTTGACTTTGGGAAAGATTTTTTTCTTTTTTGTAAGTATCCATGCCATGTCCCTCATATCTTCGCTCCAAGTTGTGTCTTCCTCCTTGACATTTTCCTCTGCTTTTGCAACATCTGTGAGCTTAGTTTTGGCATGTTTTGGTCCATTGCCCTGCGGCTGATATAATCCCGGGCCATTTCCTTACAGTCACTAAATCTCCCAAATTTTATTTGTTTCTCCTCCAATTGCAATTCCTTTGATGGTATCACCATTCCAGCATGTTTGTAAGTCCTTCTTCTCTGTTTTGGCCTTCAGTGGGGACCAATTTTCACAAGCATTGCTGCATGTGCCTGCACTTGATGGCGTATGGCACCCCTGCATTTTGTTGGCTTTGACTTTGGGAAAGATTTTTTTCTTTTCTTTAAGTATCCATGCCATGTCCCTCATATCTTCGCTCCAAGTTGTGTCTTCCTCCTTGACATTTTCCTCTGCTTTTGCAACATCTGTGAGCTTAGTTTTGGCATGTTTTGGTCCTTTGCACTGCGGCTGATATAATCCCGGGCCATTTCCTTAGTGTCACTAAATTTCCCAAATTTTCTTTTTGTCTCCTCTAATTGCAATTCCTTTGATGGTATCTCCATTCCAGCATGTTTGTAAGTCCTTCTTCTCTGTTTTGGCCTTCAGTGGGGACCAATTTTCACAAGCATTGCTGCATGTGCCTGAACTTGATGGCGTATGGCCTGCCTGCATTTTTTTGGCTCTGACTTTGGGAAAGATTTTTTTCTTTTCTTTAAGTATCCATGCCATGTCCAACATATCTTCGCTCCAAGTTGTATCTTCCTCCTTGACATTTTCCTCTGCTTTTGCAACATCTGTGAGCTTAGTTTTGGCATGTTTTGGTCCTTTGCACTGCGGCTGATATAATCCCGGACCATTTCCTTAGAGTCACTAAATTTCCCAAATTTTTTTTTTTCCTCCTCCAATTGCAATTCTTTTGATGGTATCACCATTCCAGCATGCTTGTAAGTCCTTCTTCTCTGTTTTGGCCTTCAGTGGGGACCAATTTTCACAAGCACTGCTGCATGTGCCTGCACTTGATGGCGTATGGCCTGCCTGCATTTACTGGCTTTGAGTTTGGGAAAGATTTATTTCTTTTTTGTAAGTATCCATGCCATGTCCCTCATATCTTCCTCTGCAAGTTGTGCCTTCCTCCTTGACTTTTCCCCTGCTTTTGCAACATCTGTGAGCTTAGTTTTGGCATGTTTTGGTCCTTTGCACTGCGGCTGATATAATCCCGGGCCATTTCCTTAGAGTCACTAAATTTCCCAAATTTTATTTTTTTCTCCTCCAATTGCAATTCTTTTGATGGTATCACCATTCCAGCATGCTTGTAAGTCCTTCTTCTCTGTTTTGGCCTTCAGCGGGGACCAATTTTCACAAGCACTGCGGCATGTGCCTGCACTTGATGGCGTATGGCACCCCTGCATTTTGTTGGCTTTGACTTTGGGAAAGATTTTTTTCTTTTCTTTAAGTATCCATGCCATGTCCCTCATATCTTCCTCTGCAAGTTGTGCCTTCCTCCTTGACTTTTTCCCCTGCTTTTGCAACATCTGTGAACTTAGTTTTGGCATGTTGTGGTCATTTGCAATGCAGCTGATTTCCTGACAGCCCATTTTTTGAAGACACTAAAATTCCCGATTTTCTGCTTTTTTCAATTGCATTTCATTTGAACCTATCTCCTTTCCAGAGTGTTTGTAAGCCTTTCTGTTTGAGTCCGCAAGATTCCTTTTCCCTTCCCGAAAGGAAATTTCATTTCCTTTCGGGAA
Source organism: Ammospiza nelsoni (assembly GCF_027579445.1). Lineage (NCBI taxonomy): Eukaryota > Metazoa > Chordata > Aves > Passeriformes > Passerellidae > Ammospiza > Ammospiza nelsoni. The sequence continues at coordinate 136,488,072 of NC_080633.1, forward strand.
GGGAAAAGGAATCTTGCGATTTCAATGGGGACCAATAGAGGAATCTTTGGTGCATGTCCATGCCCTTGCTGGCATGCCATGCCTTTTGATGGCTTTGACTTTGGGAAAGATTTTTTTCTTTTTTGTAAGTATCCATTCCAGGTCCCTCATATCTTCGCTCCAAGTTGTGTCTTCCTCCTTGACATTTTCCTCTGCTTTTGCAACATCTGTGAGCTTAGTTTTGGCATGTTTTGGTCCTTTGCCCTGCGGCTGATATAATCCCGGGCCATTTCCTTAGAGTCACTAAATTTTCCAAATTTTATTTTTTTCTCATCCAACTGCAATTCCTTTGATGGTATCTCCATTCCAGCATGTTTGTAGCTCCTTCTTCTCTGTTTTGGCCTTCAGTGGGGACCAATTTTCACAATCATTGCTGCATGTGCCTGAACTTGATGGCGTATGGCCTGCCTGCATTTTTTTGGCTCTGACTTTGGGAAAGATTTTTTTCTTTTCTTTAAGTATCCATGCCATGTCCAACATATCTTCGCTCCAAGTTGTATCTTCCTCCTTGACATTTTCCTCTGCTTTTGCAACATCTGTGAGCTTAGTTTTGGTATGTTGTGGTCCTTTGCACTGCGGCTGATATAATCCCGGACCATTTCCTTAGAGTCACTAAATTTTCCAAATTTTTTTTTTTCCTCCTCCAATTGCAATTCTTTTGATGGTATCACCATTCCAGCATGCTTGTAAGTCCTTCTTCTCTGTTTTGGCCTTCAGTGGGGACCAATTTTCACAAGCATTGCTGCATGTGCCTGAACTTGATGGCGTATGGCCTGCCTGCATTTACTGGCTCTGACTTTGGGAAAGATTTTTTTCTTTTCTTTAAGTATCCATGCCATGTCCAACATATCTTCGCTCCAAGTTGTGTCTTCCTCCTTGACATTTTCCTCTGCTTTTGCAACATCTGTGAGCTTAGTTTTGGCATGTTTTGGTCCTTTGCACAGCGGCTGATATAATCCTGGGCCATTTCCTTAGAGTCACTCAATTTCCCAAATTTTATTTTTTTCTCCTCCAATTGCAATTCTTTTGATGGTATCACCATTCCAGCATGCTTGTAAGTCCTTCTTCTCTGTTTTGGCCTTCAGTGGGGACCAATTTTCACAAGCATTGCTGCATGTGCCTGAACTTGATGGCGTATGGCCTGCCTGCATTTTTTTGGCTCTGACTTTGGGAAAGATTTTTTTCTTTTCTTTAAGTATCCATGCCATGTCCAACATATCTTCGCTCCAAGTTGTATCTTCCTCCTTGACATTTTCCTCTGCTTTTGCAACATCTGTGAGCTTAGTTTTGGCATGTTGTGGTCCTTTGCACTGCGGCTGATATAATCCCGGACCATTTCCTTAGAGTCACTAAATTTTCCAAATTTTTTTTTTCCTCCTCCAATTGCAATTCTTTTGATGGTATCACCATTCCAGCATGCTTGCAAGTCCTTCTTCTCTGTTTTGGCCTTCAGCGGGGACCAATTTTCACAAGCACTGCGGCATGTGCCTGCACTTGATGGCGTATGGCACCCCTGCATTTTGTTGGTTTGACTTTGGGAAAGATTTTTTTCTTTTCTTTAAGTATCCATGCCATGTCCCTCATATCTTCCTCTGCAAGTTGTGCCTTCCTCCTTGACTTTTTCCCCTGCTTTTGCAACATCTGTGAACTTAGTTTTGGCATGTTGTGGTCATTTGCAATGCAGCTGATTTCCTGACAGCCCATTTTTTGAAGACACTAAAATTCCCGATTTTCTGCTTTTTTCAATTGCATTTCATTTGAACCTATCTCCTTTCCAGAGTGTTTGTAAGCCTTTCCGTTTGAGTCCACAAGATTCCTTTTCCCTTCCCGAAAGGAAATGAAATTTCCTTTCGGGAAGGGAAAAGGAATCTTGCGATTTCAATGGGGACCAATAGAGGAATCTTTGGTGCATGTCCATGCCCTTGCTGGCATGCCATGCCTTTTGATGGCTTTGACTTTGGGAAAGATTTTTTTCTTTTTTGTAAGTATCCATGCCATGTCCCTCATATCTTCGCTCCAAGTTGTGTCTTCCTCCTTGACATTTTCCTCTGCTTTTGCAACATCTGTGAGCTTAGTTTTGGCATGTTTTGGTCCTTTGCACTGCGGCTGATATAATCCTGGGCCATTTCCTTAGAGTCACTAAATTTCCCAAATTTTTTTTTTTTCTCCTCCAATTGCAATTCTTTTGATGGTATCACCATTCCAGCATGCTTGTAAGTCCTTCTTCTCTGTTTTGGCCTTCAGTGGGGACCAATTTTCACAAGCATTGCTGCATGTGCCTGCACTTGATGGCGTATGGCCTGCCTGCATTTACTGGCTTTGAGTTTGGGAAAGATTATTTTTCTTTTTTGTAAGTATCCATGCCATGTCCCTCATATCTTCCTCTGCAAGTTGTGCCTTCCTCCTTGACTTTTTCCCCTGCTTTTGCAACATCTGTGAACTTAGTTTTGGCATGTTGTGGTCATTTGCAATGCAGCTGATTTCCTGACAGCCTATTTTTTGAAGACACTAAAATTCCCGATTTTCTGCTTTTTTCAATTGCATTTCATTTGAACCTATCTCCTTTCCAGAGTGTTTGTAAGCCTTTCTGTTTGAGTCCGCAAGATTCCTTTTCCCTTCCCGAAAGGAAATTTCATTTCCTTTCGGGAAGGGAAAAGGAATCTTGCGTTTTCAATGGGGACCAATAGAGGAATCTTTGGTGCATGTCCATGCCCTTGCTGGCATGCCATGCCTTTTGATGGCTTTGACTTTGGGAAAGATTTTTTTCTTTTTTGTAAGTATCCATGCCATGTCCCTCATATCTTCGCTCCAAGTTGTGTCTTCCTCCTTGACATTTTCCTCTGCTTTTGCAACATCTGTGAGCTTAGTTTTGGCATGTTTTGGTCCTTTGCCCTGCGGCTGATATAATCCCGGGCCATTTCCTTACAGTCACTAAATCTCCCAAATTTTATTTGTTTCTCCTCCAATTGCAATTCCTTTGATGGTATCACCATTCCAGCATGTTTGTAAGTCCTTCTTCTCTGTTTTGGCCTTCAGTGGGGACCAATTTTCACAAGCATTGCTGCATGTGCCTGCACTTGATGGCGTATGGCACCCCTGCATTTTGTTGGCTTTGACTTTGGGAAAGATTTTTTTCTTTTCTTTAAGTATCCATGCCATGTCCAACATATCTTCGCTCCAAGTTGTATCTTCCTCCTTGACATTTTCCTCTTCTTTTGCAACATCTGTGAGCTTAGTTTTGGCATGTTTTGGTCCTTTGCACTGCGGCTGATATAATCCCGGGCCATTTCCTTAGAGTCACTAAATTTTCCAAATTTTTTTTTTTTCTCCTCCAATTGCAATTCTTTTGATGGTATCACCATTCCAGCATGCTTGTAAGTCCTTCTTCTCTGTTTTGGCCTTCAGTGGGGACCAATTTTCACAAGCACTGCGGCATGTGCCTGCACTTGATGGCGTATGGCCTGCCTGCATTTACTGGCTTTGAGTTTGGGAAAGATTATTTTTCTTTTTTGTAAGTATCCATGCCATGTCCCTCATATCTTCCTCTGCAAGTTGTGCCTTCCTCCTTGACTTTTTCCCCTGCTTTTGCAACATCTGTGAACTTAGTTTTGGCATGTTGTGGTCATTTGCAATGCAGCTGATTTCCTGACAGCCCATTTTTTGAAGACACTAAAATTCCCGATTTTCTGCTTTTTTCAATTGCATTTCATTTGAACCTATCTCCTTTCCAGAGTGTTTGTAAGCCTTTCTGTTTGAGTCCGCAAGATTCCTTTTCCCTTCCCGAAAGGAAATTTCATTTCCTTTCGGGAAGGGAAAAGGAATCTTGCGATTTCAATGGGGACCAATAGAGGAATCTTTGGTGCATGTCCATGCCCTTGCTGGCATGCCATGCCTTTTGATGGCTTTGACTTTGGGAAAGATTTTTTTCTTTTTTGTAAGTATCCATGCCATGTCCCTCATATCTTCGCTCCAAGTTGTGTCTTCCTCCTTGACATTTTCCTCTGCTTTTGCAACATCTGTGAGCTTAGTTTTGGCATGTTTTGGTCCTTTGCACTGCGGCTGATATCATCCCGGGCCATTTCCTTAGAGTCACTAAATTTTCCAAATTTTATTTTTTTCTCATCCAACTGCAATTCCTTTGATGGTATCTCCATTCCAGCATGTTTGTAAGTCCTTCTTCTCTGTTTTGGCCTTCAGTGGGGACCAATTTTCACAAGCATTGCTGCATGTGCCTGAACTTGATGGCGTATGGCCTGCCTGCATTTTTTTGGCTCTGACTTTGGGAAAGATTTTTTTCTTTTCTTTAAGTATCCATGCCATGTCCAACATATCTTCGCTCCAAGTTGTATCTTCCTCCTTGACATTTTCCTCTGTTTTGCAACATCTGTGAGCTTAGTTTTGGCATGTTTTGGTCCTTTGCACTGCGGCTGATATAATCCCGGGCCGTTTCCTTAGAGTCACTAAATTTCCCAAATTTTATTTTTTTCTCCTCCAATTGCAATTCTTTTGATGGTATCACCATTCCAGCATGCTTGTAAGTCCTTCTTCTCTGTTTTGGCCTTCAGTGGGGACCAATTTTCACAAGCACTGCGGCATGTGCCTGCACTTGATGGCGTATGGCCTGCCTGCATTTACTGGCTTTGAGTTTGGGAAAGATTATTTTTCTTTTTTGTAAGTATCCATGCCATGTCCCTCATATCTTCCTCTGCAAGTTGTGCCTTCCTCCTTGACTTTTTCCCCTGCTTTTGCAACATCTGTGAACTTAGTTTTGGCATGTTATTGTCATTTGCACTGCGGCTGATATAATCCCGGGCCATTTCCTTAGTGTCACTAAATTTCCCAAATTTTCTTTTTGTCTCCTCTAATTGCAATTCCTTTGATGGTATCTCCATTCCAGCATGTTTGTAAGTCCTTCTTCTCTGTTTTGGCCTTCAGTGGGGACCAATTTTCACAAGCATTGCTGCATGTGCCTGCACTTGATGGCATATGGCCTGCCTGCATTTTGTTGGCTTTGACTTTGGGAAAGATTATTTTTCTTTTTTGTAAGTATCCATGCCATGTCCCTCATATCTTCCTCTGCAAGTTGTGCCTTCCTCCTTGACTTTTTCCCCTGCTTTTGCAACATCTGTGAGCTTAGTTTTGGCATGTTATGGTCGTTCGCAATGCAGCTGATTTCCTGACAGCCCATTTTTTGAAGACACTAAAATTCCCGATTTTCTGCTTTTTTCAATTGCATTTCATTTGAACCTATCTCCTTTCCAGAGTGTTTGTAAGTCTTTCTGTTTGAGTTCGCAAGATTCCTTTTCCCTTCCCGAAAGGAAATGAAATTTCCTTTCGGGAAGGGAAAAGGAATCTTGCGATTTCAATGGGGACCAATAGAGGAATCTTTGGTGCATGTCCATGCCCTTGCTGGCATGCCATGCCTTTTGATGGCTTTGACATTGGGAAAGATTTTTTTCTTTTTTGTAAGTATCCATGCCATGTCCCTCATATCTTCGCTCCAAGTTGTGTCTTCCTCCTTGACATTTTCCTCTGCTTTTGCAACATCTGTGAGCTTAGTTTTGGCATGTTATGGTCATTTGCAATGCAGCTGATTTCCTGACAGCCCATTTGTTGGAGACACTAAAATTCCCGATTTTCTGCTTTTTTCAATTGCATTTCATTTGGACCTATCTCCTTTCCAGAGTGTTTGTAAGCCTTTCTGTTTGAGTCCGCAAGATTCCTTTTCCCTTCCCGAAAGGAAATTTCATTTCCTTTCGGGAAGGGAAAAGGAATCTTGCGATTTCAATGGGGACCAATAGAGGAATCTTTGGTGCATGTCCATGCCCTTGCTGGCATGCCATGCCTTTTGATGGCTCTGACTTTGGGAAAGATTTTTTTCTTTTCTTTAAGTATCCATGCCATGTCCCTCATATCTTCGCTCCAAGTTGTGTCTTCCTCCTTGACATTTTCCTCTGCTTTTGCAACATCTGTGAGCTTAGTTTTGGCATGTTTTGGTCCTTTGCACTGCGGCTGATATAATCCCGGGCCATTTCCTTAGTGTCACTAAATTTCCCAAATTTTCTTTTTGTCTCCTCTAATTGCAATTCCTTTGATGGTATCTCCATTCCAGCATGTTTGTAAGTCCTTCTTCTCTGTTTTGGCCTTCAGTGGGGACCAGTTTTCACAAGCATTGCTGCATGTGCCTGAACTTGATGGCGTATGGCCTGCCTGCATTTTTTTGGCTCTGACTTTGGGAAAGATTTTTTTCTTTTCTTTAAGTATCCATGCCATGTCCAACATATCTTCGCTCCAAGTTGTATCTTCCTCCTTGACATTTTCCTCTGCTTTTGCAACATCTGTGAGCTTAGTTTTGGCATGTTTTGGTCCTTTGCACTGCGGCTGATATAATCCCGGGCCATTTCCTTAGAGTCACTAAATTTTCCAAATTTTTTTTTTTTCTCCTCCAATTGCAATTCTTTTGATGGTATCACCATTCCAGCATGCTTGTAAGTCCTTCTTCTCTGTTTTGGCCTTCAGTGGGGACCAATTTTCACAAGCACTGCGGCATGTGCCTGCACTTGATGGCGTATGGCCTGCCTGCATTTACTGGCTTTGAGTTTGGGAAAGATTATTTTTCTTTTTTGTAAGTATCCATGCCATGTCCCTCATATCTTCCTCTGCAAGTTGTGCCTTCCTCCTTGACTTTTTCCCCTGCTTTTGCAACATCTGTGAACTTAGTTTTGGCATGTTGTGGTCATTTGCAATGCAGCTGATTTCCTGACAGCCCATTTTTTGAAGACACTAAAATTCCCGATTTTCTGCTTTTTTCAATTGCATTTCATTTGAACCTATCTCCTTTCCAGAGTGTTTGTAAGCCTTTCTGTTTGAGTCCGCAAGATTCCTTTTCCCTTCCCGAAAGGAAATTTCATTTCCTTTCGGGAAGGGAAAAGGAATCTTGCGATTTCAATGGGGACCAATAGAGGAATCTTTGGTGCATGTCCATGCCCTTGCTGGCATGCCATGCCTTTTGATGGCTTTGACTTTGGGAAAGATTTTTTTCTTTTTTGTAAGTATCCATGCCATGTCCCTCATATCTTCGCTCCAAGTTGTGTCTTCCTCCTTGACATTTTCCTCTGCTTTTGCAACATCTGTGAGCTTAGTTTTGGCATGTTTTGGTCCTTTGCACTGCGGCTGATATCATCCCGGGCCATTTCCTTAGAGTCACTAAATTTTCCAAATTTTATTTTTTTCTCATCCAACTGCAATTCCTTTGATGGTATCTCCATTCCAGCATGTTTGTAAGTCCTTCTTCTCTGTTTTGGCCTTCAGTGGGGACCAATTTTCACAAGCATTGCTGCATGTGCCTGAACTTGATGGCGTATGGCCTGCCTGCATTTTTTTGGCTCTGACTTTGGGAAAGATTTTTTTCTTTTCTTTAAGTATCCATGCCATGTCCAACATATCTTCGCTCCAAGTTGTATCTTCCTCCTTGACATTTTCCTCTGTTTTGCAACATCTGTGAGCTTAGTTTTGGCATGTTTTGGTCCTTTGCACTGCGGCTGATATAATCCCGGGCCGTTTCCTTAGAGTCACTAAATTTCCCAAATTTTATTTTTTTCTCCTCCAATTGCAATTCTTTTGATGGTATCACCATTCCAGCATGCTTGTAAGTCCTTCTTCTCTGTTTTGGCCTTCAGTGGGGACCAATTTTCACAAGCACTGCGGCATGTGCCTGCACTTGATGGCGTATGGCCTGCCTGCATTTACTGGCTTTGAGTTTGGGAAAGATTATTTTTCTTTTTTGTAAGTATCCATGCCATGTCCCTCATATCTTCCTCTGCAAGTTGTGCCTTCCTCCTTGACTTTTTCCCCTGCTTTTGCAACATCTGTGAACTTAGTTTTGGCATGTTATTGTCATTTGCACTGCGGCTGATATAATCCCGGGCCATTTCCTTAGTGTCACTAAATTTCCCAAATTTTCTTTTTGTCTCCTCTAATTGCAATTCCTTTGATGGTATCTCCATTCCAGCATGTTTGTAAGTCCTTCTTCTCTGTTTTGGCCTTCAGTGGGGACCAATTTTCACAAGCATTGCTGCATGTGCCTGCACTTGATGGCATATGGCCTGCCTGCATTTTGTTGGCTTTGACTTTGGGAAAGATTATTTTTCTTTTTTGTAAGTATCCATGCCATGTCCCTCATATCTTCCTCTGCAAGTTGTGCCTTCCTCCTTGACTTTTTCCCCTGCTTTTGCAACATCTGTGAGCTTAGTTTTGGCATGTTATGGTCGTTCGCAATGCAGCTGATTTCCTGACAGCCCATTTTTTGAAGACACTAAAATTCCCGATTTTCTGCTTTTTTCAATTGCATTTCATTTGAACCTATCTCCTTTCCAGAGTGTTTGTAAGTCTTTCTGTTTGAGTTCGCAAGATTCCTTTTCCCTTCCCGAAAGGAAATGAAATTTCCTTTCGGGAAGGGAAAAGGAATCTTGCGATTTCAATGGGGACCAATAGAGGAATCTTTGGTGCATGTCCATGCCCTTGCTGGCATGCCATGCCTTTTGATGGCTTTGACATTGGGAAAGATTTTTTTCTTTTTTGTAAGTATCCATGCCATGTCCCTCATATCTTCGCTCCAAGTTGTGTCTTCCTCCTTGACATTTTCCTCTGCTTTTGCAACATCTGTGAGCTTAGTTTTGGCATGTTATGGTCATTTGCAATGCAGCTGATTTCCTGACAGCCCATTTGTTGGAGACACTAAAATTCCCGATTTTCTGCTTTTTTCAATTGCATTTCATTTGGACCTATCTCCTTTCCAGAGTGTTTGTAAGCCTTTCTGTTTGAGTCCGCAAGATTCCTTTTCCCTTCCCGAAAGGAAATTTCATTTCCTTTCGGGAAGGGAAAAGGAATCTTGCGATTTCAATGGGGACCAATAGAGGAATCTTTGGTGCATGTCCATGCCCTTGCTGGCATGCCATGCCTTTTGATGGCTCTGACTTTGGGAAAGATTTTTTTCTTTTCTTTAAGTATCCATGCCATGTCCCTCATATCTTCGCTCCAAGTTGTGTCTTCCTCCTTGACATTTTCCTCTGCTTTTGCAACATCTGTGAGCTTAGTTTTGGCATGTTTTGGTCCTTTGCACTGCGGCTGATATAATCCCGGGCCATTTCCTTAGTGTCACTAAATTTCCCAAATTTTCTTTTTGTCTCCTCTAATTGCAATTCCTTTGATGGTATCTCCATTCCAGCATGTTTGTAAGTCCTTCTTCTCTGTTTTGGCCTTCAGTGGGGACCAGTTTTCACAAGCATTGCTGCATGTGCCTGAACTTGATGGCGTATGGCCTGCCTGCATTTTTTTGGCTCTGACTTTGGGAAAGATTTTTTTCTTTTCTTTAAGTATCCATGCCATGTCCAACATATCTTCGCTCCAAGTTGTATCTTCCTCCTTGACATTTTCCTCTGCTTTTGCAACATCTGTGAGCTTAGTTTTGGCATGTTTTGGTCCTTTGCACTGCGGCTGATATAATCCTGGGCCGTTTCCTTAGAGTCACTAAATTTCCCAAATTTTATTTTTTTCTCCTCCAATTGGAATTCCTTTGATGGTATCTCCATTCCAGCATGTTTGTAAGTCCTTCTTCTCTGTTTTGGCCTTCAGTGGGGACCAATTTTCACAAGCACTGTGGCATGTGCCTGCACTTGATGGCGTGTGGCCTGCCTGCATTTTGTTGGCTTTGAGTTTGGGAAAGATTATTTTTCTTTTTTGTAAGTATCCATGCCATGTCCCTCATATCTTCCTCTGCAAGTTGTGCCTTCCTCCTTGACTTTTTCCCCTGCTTTTGCAACATCTGTGAACTTAGTTTTGGCATGTTGTGGTCATTTGCAATGCAGCTGATTTCCTGACAGCCCATTTTTTGAAGACACTAAAATTCCCGATTTTCTGCTTTTTTCAATTGCATTTCATTTGAACCTATCTCCTTTCCAGAGTGTTTGTAAGTCTTTCTGTTTGAGTTCGCAAGATTCCTTTTCCCTTCCCGAAAGGAAATGAAATTTCCTTTCGGGAAGGGAAAAGGAATCTTGCGATTTCAATGGGGACCAATAGAGGAATCTTTGGTGCATGTCCATGCCCTTGCTGGCATGCCATGCCTTTTGATGGCTTTGACTTTGGGAAAGATTTTTTTCTTTTTTGTAAGTATCCATGCCATGTCCCTCATATCTTCGCTCCAAGTTGTGTCTTCCTCCTTGACATTTTCCTCTGCTTTTGCAACATCTGTGAGCTTAGTTTTGGCATGTTATGGTCATTTGCAATGCAGCTGATTTCCTGACAGCCCATTTGTTGGAGACACTAAAATTCCCGATTTTCTGCTTTTTTCAATTGCATTTCATTTGGACCTATCTCCTTTCCAGAGTGTTTGTAAGCCTTTCTGTTTGAGTCCGCAAGATTCCTTTTCCCTTCCAGAAAGGAAATTTCATTTCCTTTCGGGAAGGGAAAAGGAATCTTGCGATTTCAATGGGGACCAATAGAGGAATCTTTGGTGCATGTCCATGCCCTTGCTGGCATGCCATGCCTTTTGATGGCTCTGACTTTGGGAAAGATTTTTTTCTTTTCTTTAAGTATCCATGCCATGTCCCTCATATCTTCGCTCCAAGTTGTGTCTTCCTCCTTGACATTTTCCTCTGCTTTTGCAACATCTGTGAGCTTAGTTTTGGCATGTTTTGGTCCTTTGCACTGCGGCTGATATAATCCCGGGCCATTTCCTTAGTGTCACTAAATTTCCCAAATTTTCTTTTTGTCTCCTCTAATTGCAATTCCTTTGATGGTATCTCCATTCCAGCATGTTTGTAAGTCCTTCTTCTCTGTTTTGGCCTTCAGTGGGGACCAGTTTTAAAAAGCATTGCTGCATGTGCCTGAACTTGATGGCGTGTGGCCTGCCTGCATTTTTTTGGCTCTGACTTTGGGAAAGATTTTTTTCTTTTCTTTAAGTATCCATGCCATGTCCAACATATCTTCGCTCCAAGTTGTATCTTCCTCCTTGACATTTTCCTCTGCTTTTGCAACATCTGTGAGCTTAGTTTTGGCATGTTTTGGTCCTTTGCCCTGCGGCTGATATAATCCTGGGCCGTTTCCTTAGAGTCACTAAATTTCCCAAATTTTATTTTTTTCTCCTCCAATTGGAATTCCTTTGATGGTATCTCCATTCCAGCATGTTTGTAAGTCCTTCTTCTCTGTTTTGGCCTTCAGTGGGGACCAATTTTCACAAGCACTGCGGCATGTGCCTGCACTTGATGGCGTGTGGCCTGCCTGCATTTTGTTGGCTTTGAGTTTGGGAAAGATTATTTTTCTTTTTTGTAAGTATCCTTGCCATGTCCCTCATATCTTCCTCTGCAAGTTGTGCCTTCCTCCTTGACTTTTTCCCCTGCTTTTGCAACATCTGTGAACTTAGTTTTGGCATGTTGTGGTCATTTGCAATGCAGCTGATTTCCTGACAGCCCATTTTTTGAAGACACTAAAATTCCCGATTTTCTGCTTTTTTCAATTGCATTTCATTTGAACCTATCTCCTTTCCAGAGTGTTTGTAAGCCTTTCTGTTTGAGTCCGCAAGATTCCTTTTCCCTTCCCGAAAGGAAATTTCATTTCCTTTCGGGAAGGGAAAAGGAATCTTGCGATTTCAATGGGGACCAATAGAGGAATCTTTGGTGCATGTCCATGCCCTTGCTGGCATGCCATGCCTTTTGATGGCTTTGACTTTGGGAAAGATTTTTTTCTTTTTTGTAAGTATCCATGCCATGTCCCTCATATCTTCGCTCCAAGTTGTGTCTTCCTCCTTGACATTTTCCTCTGCTTTTGCAACATCTGTGAGCTTAGTTTTAGCATGTTTTGGTCCTTTGCCCTGCGGCTGATATAATCCCGGGCCATTTCCTTACAGTCACTAAATCTCCCAAATTTTATTTTTTTCTCCTCCAATTGCAATTCCTTTGATGGTATCTCCATTCCAGCATGTTTGTAGCTCCTTCTTCTCTGTTTTGGCCTTCAGTGGGGACCAATTTTCACAAGCATTGCTGCATGTGCCTGAACTTGATGGCGTATGGCCTGCCTGCATTTTTTTGGCTCTGACTTTGGGAAAGATTTTTTTCTTTTCTTTAAGTATCCATGCCATGTCCCTCATATCTTCCTCTGCAAGTTGTATCTTCCTCCTTGACATTTTCCCCTGCTTTTGCAACATCTGTGAGCTTAGTTTTGGCATGTTATGGTCATTTGCAATGCAGCTGATTTCCTGACAGCCCATTTTTTGAAGACACTAAAATTCCCGATTTTCTGCTTTTTTAAATTGCATTTCATTTGAACCTATCTCCTTTCCAGAGTGTTTGTAATCCTTTCTGTTTGAGTCCGCAAGATTCCTTTTCCCTTCCCGAAAGGAAATGAAATTTCCTTTCGGGAAGGGAAAAGGAATCTTGCGATTTCAATGGGGACCAATAGAGGAATCTTTGGTGCATGTCCATGCCCTTGCTGGCATGCCATGCCTTTTGATGGCTTTGACTTTGGGAAAGATTTTTTTCTTTTTTGTAAGTATCCATGCCATGTCCCTCTTATCTTCGCTCCAAGTTGTGTCTTCCTCCTTGACATTTTCCTCTGCTTTTGCAACATCTGTGAGCTTAGTTTTGGCATGTTTTGGTCCTTTGCACTGCGGCTGATATAATCCCGGGCCATTTCCTTAGAGTCACTAAATTTCCCAAATTTTATTTTTGTCTCCTCTAATTGCAATTCCTTTGATGGTATCTCCATTCCAGCATGTTTGTAAGTCCTTCTTCTCTGTTTTGGCCTTCAGTGGGGACCAATTTTCACAAGCATTGCTGCATGTGCCTGCACTTGATGGCATATGGCCTGCCTGCATTTACTGGCTTTGAGTTTGGGAAAGATTTTTTTTCTTTTTTGTAAGTATCCATGCCATGTCCCTCATATCTTCCTCTGCAAGTTGTGCCTTCCTCCTTGACTTTTTCCCCTGCTTTTGCAACATCTGTGAGCTTAGTTTTGGCATGTTATGGTCATTTGCAATGCAGCTGATTTCCTGACAGCCCATTTTTTGAAGACACTAAAATTCCCGATTTTCTGCTTTTTTCAATTGCATTTCATTTGAACCTATCTCCTTTCCAGAGTGTTTGTAAGCCTTTCTGTTTGAGTTCGCAAGATTCCTTTTCCCTTCCCGAAAGGAAATGAAATTTCCTTTCGGGAAGGGAAAAGGAATCTTGCGATTTCAATGGGGACCAATAGAGGAATCTTTGGTGCATGTCCATGCCCTTGCTGGCATGCCATGCCTTTTGATGGCTTTGACTTTGGGAAAGATTTTTTTCTTTTTTGTAAGTATCCATGCCATGTCCCTCATATCTTCGCTCCAAGTTGTGTCTTCCTCCTTGACATTTTCCTCTGCTTTTGCAACATCTGTGAGCTTAGTTTTGGCATGTTTTGGTCCTTTGCACTGCGTCTGATATAATCCCGGGCCATTTCCTTAGAGTCACTAAATTTCCCAAATTTTCTTTTTGTCTCCTCTAATTGCAATTCCTTTGATGGTATCTCCATTCCAGCATGTTTGTAAGTCCTTCTTCTCTGTTTTGGCCTTCAGTGGGGACCAATTTTCACAAGCATTGCTGCATGTGCCTGCACTTGATGGCGTATGGCCTGCCTGCATTTTGTTGTCTTTGACTTTGGGAAAGATTTTTTTCTTTTCTTTAAGTATCCATGCCATGTCCAACATATCTTCACTCCAAGTTGTATCTTCCTCCTTGACATTTTCCTCTGCTTTTGCAACATCTGTGAGCTTAGTTTTGGCATGTTTTGGTCCTTTGCACTGCGGCTGATATAATCCTGGGCCGTTTCCTTAGAGTCACTAAATTTCCCAAATTTTATTTTTTTCTCCTCCAATTGCAATTCTTTTGATGGTATCACCATTCCAGCATGCTTGTAAGTCCTTCTTCTCTGTTTTGGCCTTCAGTGGGGACCAATTTTCACAAGCACTGCGGCATGTGCCTGCACTTGATGGCATATGGCCTGCCTGCATTTACTGGCTTTGAGTTTGGGAAAGATTATTTTTCTTTTTTGTAAGTATCCATGCCATGTCCCTCATATCTTCCTCTGCAAGTTGTGCCTTCCTCCTTGACTTTTTCCCCTGCTTTTGCAACATCTGTGAGCTTAGTTTTGGCATGTTATGGTCATTTGCAATGCAGCTGATTTCCTGACAGCCCATTTTTTGAAGACACTAAAATTCCCAATTTTCTGCTTTTTTCAATTGCATTTCATTTGAACCTATCTCCTTTCCAGAGTGTTTGTAAGCCTTTCTGTTTGAGTCCGCAAGATTCCTTTTCCCTTCCCGAAAGCAAATTTCATTTCCTTTCGGGAAGGGAAAAGGAATCTTGCGATTTCAATGGGGACCAATAGAGGAATCTTTGGTGCATGTCCATGCCCTTGCTGGCATGCCATGCCTTTTGATGGCTTTGACTTTGGGAAAGATTTTTTTCTTTTTTGTAAGTATCCATGCCATGTCCCTCTTATCTTCGCTCCAAGTTGTGTCTTCCTCCTTGACATTTTCCTCTGCTTTTGCAACATATGTGAACTTCGTTTTGGCATGTTGTGGTCCTTTGCACTGCGGCTGATATAATCCCGGGCCATTTCCTTAGAGTCACTAAATTTTCCAAATTTTTTTTTTTTCTCCTCCAATTGCAATTCTTTTCATGGTATCTCCATTCCATCATGTTTGTAAGTGCTTCTTCTCTGTTTTGGCCTTCAGTGGGGACCAATTTTCACAAGCACTGCGGCATGTGCCTGCACTTGATGGCATATGGCCTGCCTGCATTTTGTTGGCTTTGACTTTGGGAAAGATTATTTTTCTTTTTTGTAAGTATCCATGCCATGTCCCTCATATCTTCCTCTGCAAGTTGTGCCTTCCTCCTTGACTTTTTCCCCTGCTTTTGCAACATCTGTGAGCTTAGTTTTGGCATGTTATGGTCATTTGCAATGCAGCTGATTTCCTGACAGCCCATTTTTTGAAGACACTAAAATTCCCGATTTTCTGCTTTTTTCAATTGCATTTCATTTGAACCTATCTCCTTTCCAGAGTGTTTGTAAGCCTTTCTGTTTGAGTCCGCAAGATTCCTTTTCCCTTCCCGAAAGGAAATGAAATTTCCTTTCGGGAAGGGAAAAGGAATCTTGCGATTTCAATGGGGACCAATAGAGGAATCTTTGGTGCATGTCCATGCCCTTGCTGGCATGCCATGCCTTTTGATGGCTTTGACTTTGGGAAAGATTTTTTTCTTTTTTGTAAGTATCCATGCCATGTCCCTCTTATCTTCGCTCCAAGTTGTGTCTTCCTCCTTGACATTTTCCTCTTCTTTTGCAACATCTGTGAGCTTAGTTTTGGCATGTTTTGGTCCTTTGCTCTGCGGCTGATATAATCCCGGGCCATTTCCTTAGTGTCACTAAATTTCCCAACTTTTCTTTTTGTCTCCTCTAATTGCAATTCCTTTGATGGTATCTCCATTCCAGCATGTTTGTAAGTCCTTCTTCTCTGTTTTGGCCTTCAGTGGGGACCAGTTTTCACAAGCATTGCTGCATGTGCCTGAACTTGATGGCGTATGGCCTGCCTGCATTTTTTTGTCTTTGACTTTGGGAAAGATTTTTTTCTTTTCTTTAAGTATCCATGCCATGTACAACATATCTTCGCTCCAAGTTGTATCTTCCTCCTTGACATTTTCCTCTGCTTTTGCAACATCTGTGAGCTTAGTTTTGGCATGTTTTGGTCCTTTGCACTGCGGCTGATATAATCCTGGGCCGTTTCCTTAAAGTCACTAAATTTCCCAAATTTTATTTTTTTCTCCTCCAATTGCAATTCTTTTGATGGTATCTCCATTCCAGCATGTTTGTAAGTCCTTCTGCTCTGTTTTGGCCTTCAGTTCGGACCAATTTTCACAAGCATTGCTGCATGTGGCTGCACTTGATGGCGTATGGCCTGCCTGCATTTTGTTGTCTTTGACTTTGGGAAAGATTTTTTTCTTTTCTTTAAGTATCCATGCCATGTCCAACATATCTTCACTCCAAGTTGTATCTTCCTCCTTGACATTTTCCTCTGCTTTTGCAACATCTGTGAGCTTAGTTTTGGCATGTTTTGGTCCTTTGCACTGCGGCTGATATAATCCTGGGCCGTTTCCTTAGAGTCACTAAATTTCCCAAATTTTATTTTTTTCTCCTCCAATTGCAATTCTTTTGATGGTATCACCATTCCAGCATGCTTGTAAGTCCTTCTTCTCTGTTTTGGCCTTCAGTGGGGACCAATTTTCACAAGCACTGCGGCATGTGCCTGCACTTGATGGCATATGGCCTGCCTGCATTTACTGGCTTTGAGTTTGGGAAAGATTATTTTTCTTTTTTGTAAGTATCCATGCCATGTCCCTCATATCGTCCTCTGCAAGTTGTGCCTTCCTCCTTGACTTTTTCCCCTGCTTTTGCAACATCTGTGAGCTTAGTTTTGGCATGTTATGGTCATTTGCAATGCAGCTGATTTCCTGACAGCCCATTTTTTGAAGACACTAAAATTCCCGATTTTCTGCTTTTTTCAATTGCATTTCATTTGAACCTATCTCCTTTCCAGAGTGTTTGTAAACCTTTCTGTTTGAGTCCGCAAGATTCCTTTTCCCTTCCCGAAAGCAAATTTCATTTCCTTTCGGGAAGGGAAAAGGAATCTTGCGATTTCAATGGGGACCAATAGAGGAATCTTTGGTGCATGTCCATGCCCTTGCTGGCATGCCATGCCTTTTGATGGCTTTGACTTTGGGAAAGATTTTTTTCTTTTTTGTAAGTATCCATGCCATGTCCCTCTTATCTTCGCTCCAAGTTGTGTCTTCCTCCTTGACATTTTTCTCTGCTTTTGCAACATCTGTGAGCTTAGCTTTGCCATGTTGTGGTCCTTTGCCCTTTAGCTGCTATAATCCCGGGCTATTTCCTTAGAGTCACTAAATTTCCCAAATTTTATTTTTTTCTCCTCCAACTGCAATTCCTTTGATGGTATCTCCATTCCAGCATGTTTGTAAGTCCTTCTTCTCTGTTTTGGCCTTCAGTGGGGACCAATTTTCACCAGCACTGCGGCATGTGCCTGCACTTGATGGCATATGGCCTGCCTGCATTTTGTTGGCTTTGACTTTGGGAAAGATTATTTTTCTTTTTTGTAAGTATCCATGCCATGTCCCTCATATCTTCCTCTGCAAGTTGTGCCTTCCTCCTTGACTTTTTTCCCTGCTTTTGCAACATCTGTGAGCTTAGTTTTGGCATGTTATGGTCATTTGCAATGCAGCTGATTTCCTGACAGCCCATTTTTTGAAGACACTAAAATTCCCAATTTTCTGCTTTCTTCAATTGCATTTCATTTGAACCTATCTCCTTTCCAGAGTGTTTGTAAGCCTTTCTGTTTGAGTCCGCAAGATTCCTTTTCCCTTCCCGAAAGGAAATTTCATTTCCTTACGGGACGGGAAAAGGAATCTTGCGATTTCAATGGGGACCAATAGAGGAATCTTTGGTGCATGTCCATGCCCTTGCTGGCATGCCATGCCTTTTGATGGCTTTGACTTTGGGAAAGATTTTTTTCTTTTTTGTAAGTATCCATGCCATGTCCCTCATATCTTCGCTCCAAGTTGTGTCTTCCTCCTTGACATTTTCCTCTGCTTTTGCAACATCTGTGAGCTTAGTTTTGGCATGTTATGGTCATATGCAATGCAGCTGATATAATCCCGGGCCATTTCCTTAGAGTCACTAAATTTCCCAAATTTTCTTTTTGTCTCCTCTAATTGCAATTCCTTTGATGGTATCTCCATTCCAGCATGTTTGTAAGTCCTTCTTCTCTGTTTTGGCCTTCAGGGGGACCAATTTTCACAAGCATTGCTGCATGTGCCTGCACTTGATGGCGTATGGCCTGCCTGCATTTTGTTGTCTTTGACTTTGGGAAAGATTTTTTTCTTTTCTTTAAGTATCCATGCCATGTCCAACATATCTTCACTCCAAGTTGTATCTTCCTCCTTGACATTTTCCTCTGCTTTTGCAACATCTGTGAGCTTAGTTTTGGCATGTTTTGGTCCTTTGCACTGCGGCTGATATAATCCTGGGCCGTTTCCTTAGAGTCACTAAATTTCCCAAATTTTCTTTTTTTCTCCTCCAATTGCAATTCTTTTGATGGTATCACCATTCCAGCATGCTTGTAAGTCCTTCTTCTCTGTTTTGGCCTTCAGTGGGGACCAATTTTCACAAGCACTGCGGCATGTGCCTGCACTTGATGGCATATGGCCTGCCTGCATTTACTGGCTTTGAGTTTGGGAAAGATTATTTTTCTTTTTTGTAAGTATCCATGCCATGTCCCTCATATCTTCCTCTGCAAGTTGTGCCTTCCTCCTTGACTTTTTCCCCTGCTTTTGCAACATCTGTGAGCTTAGTTTTGGCATGTTATGGTCATTTGCAATGCAGCTGATTTCCTGACAGCCCATTTTTTGAAGACACTAAAATTCCCAATTTTCTGCTTTTTTCAATTGCATTTCATTTGGACCTATCTCCTTTCCAGAGTGTTTGTAATCCTTTCTGTTTGAGTCCGCAAGATTCCTTTTCCCTTCCCGAAAGGAAATTTCATTTCATTCGGGAAGCGGAAAGGAATCTTGCGATTTCAATGGGGACCAATAGAGGAATCTTTGGTGCATGTCCATGCCCTTGCTGGCATGCCATGCCTTTTGATGGCTTTGACTTTGGGAAAGATTTTTTTCTTTTTTGTAAGTATCCATGCCATGTCCCTCTTATCTTCGCTCCAAGTTGTGTCTTCCTCCTTGACATTTTCCTCTGCTTTTGCAACATATGTGAACTTCGTTTTGGCATGTTGTGGTCCTTTGCACTGCGGCTGATATAATCCCGGGCCATTTCCTTAGAGTCACTAAATTTTCCAAATTTTTTTTTTTTCTCCTCCAATTGCAATTCTTTTCATGGTATCTCCATTCCATCATGTTTGTAAGTGCTTCTTCTCTGTTTTGGCCTTCAGTGGGGACCAGTTTTCACAAGCATTGCTGCATGTGCCTGAACTTGATGGCGTATGGCCTGCCTGCATTTTTTTGTCTTTGACTTTGGGAAAGATTTTTTTCTTTTCTTTAAGTATCCATGCCATGTCCAACATATCTTCGCTCCAAGTTGTATCTTCCTCCTTGACATTTTCCTCTGCTTTTGCAACATCTGTGAGCTTAGTTTTGGCATGTTTTGGTCCTTTGCACTGCGGCTGATATAATCCTGGGCCGTTTCTTTAGAGTCACTAAATTTCCCAAATTTTATTTTTTTCTCCTCCAATTGGAATTCTTTTGATGGTATCACCATTCCAGCATGCTTGTAAGTCCTTCTTCTCTGTTTTGGCCTTCAGTGGGGACCAATTTTCACAAGCACTGCGGCATGTGCCTGCACTTGATGGCATATGGCCTGCCTGCATTTACTGGCTTTGAGTTTGGGAAAGATTATTTTTCTTTTTTGTAAGTATCCATGCCATGTCCCTCATATCTTCCTCTGCAAGTTGTGCCTTCCTCCTTGACTTTTTCCCCTGCTTTTGCAACATCTGTGAGCTTAGTTTTGGCATGTTATGGTCATTTGCAATGCAGCTGATTTCCTGACAGCCTATTTTTTGAAGACACTAAAATTCCCGATTTTCTGTTTTTTTCAATTGCATTTCATTTGAACCTATCTCCTTTCCAGAGTGTTTGTAAGCCTTTCTGTTTGAGTTCGCAAGATTCCTTTTCCCTTCCCGAAAGGAAATTTCATTTCCTTTCGGGAAGGGAAAAGGAATCTTGCGATTTCAATGGGGACCAATAGAGGAATCTTTGGTGCATGTCCATGCCCTTGCTGGCATGCCATGCCTTTTGATGGCTTTGACTTTGGGAAAGATTTTTTTCTTTTTTCTAAGTATCCATGCCATGTCTCTCTTATCTTCGCTCCAAGTTGTGTCTTCCTCCTTGACATTTTCCTCTGCTTTTGCAACATCTGTGAGCTTAGTTTTGGCATGTTTTGGTCCTTTTGCACTGCGGCTGATATAATCCCGGGCCATTTCCTTAGTGTCACTAAATTTCCCAACTATTCTTTTTGTCTCCTCTAATTGCAATTCCTTTGATGGTATCTCCATTCCAGCATGTTTGTAAGTCCTTCTTCTCTGTTTTGGCCTTCAGTGGGGACCAGTTTTCACAAGCATTGCTGCATGTGCCTGAACTTGATGGCGTATGGCCTGCCTGCATTTTTTTGTCTTTGACTTTGGGAAAGATTTTTTTCTTTTCTTTAAGTATCCATGCCATGTACAACATATCTTCACTCCAAGTTGTATCTTCCTCCTTGACATTTTCCTCTGCTTTTGCAACATCTGTGAGCTTAGTTTTGGCATGTTTTGGTCCTTTGCACTGCGGCTGATATAATCCTGGGCCGTTTCCTTAAAGTCACTAAATTTCCCAAATTTTATTTTTTTCTCCTCCAATTGCAATTCTTTTGATGGTATCTCCATTCCAGCATGTTTGTAAGTCCTTCTGCTCTGTTTTGGCCTTCAGTGGGGACCAATTTTCACAAGCATTGCTGCATGTGGCTGCACTTGATGGCGTATGGCCTGCCTGCATTTTGTTGTCTTTGACTTTGGGAAAGATTTTTTTCTTTTCTTTAAGTATCCATGCCATGTCCAACATATCTTCACTCCAAGTTGTATCTTCCTCCTTGACATTTTCCTCTGCTTTTGCAACATCTGTGAGCTTAGTTTTGGCATGTTTTGGTCCTTTGCACTGCGGCTGATATAATCCTGGGCCGTTTCCTTAGAGTCACTAAATTTCCCAAATTTTATTTTTTTCTCCTCCAATTGCAATTCTTTTGATGGTATCACCATTCCAGCATGCTTGTAAGTCCTTCTTCTCTGTTTTGGCCTTCAGTGGGGACCAATTTTCACAAGCACTGCGGCATGTGCCTGCACTTGATGGCATATGGCCTGCCTGCATTTACTGGCTTTGAGTTTGGGAAAGATTATTTTTCTTTTTTGTAAGTATCCATGCCATGTCCCTCATATCGTCCTCTGCAAGTTGTGCCTTCCTCCTTGACTTTTTCCCCTGCTTTTGCAACATCTGTGAGCTTAGTTTTGGCATGTTATGGTCATTTGCAATGCAGCTGATTTCCTGACAGCCCATTTTTTGAAGACACTAAAATTCCCGATTTTCTGCTTTTTTCAATTGCATTTCATTTGAACCTATCTCCTTTCCAGAGTGTTTGTAAACCTTTCTGTTTGAGTCCGCAAGATTCCTTTTCCCTTCCCGAAAGGAAATTTCATTTCCTTTCGGGAAGGGAAAAGGAATCTTGCGATTTCAATGGGGACCAATAGAGGAATCTTTGGTGCATGTCCATGCCCTTGCTGGCATGCCATGCCTTTTGATGGCTTTGACTTTGGGAAAGATTTTTTTCTTTTTTGTAAGTATCCATGCCATGTCCCTCTTATCTTCGCTCCAAGTTGTGTCTTCCTCCTTGACATTTTCCTCTGCTTTTGCAACATCTGTGAGCTTAGCTTTGCCATGTTGTGGTCCTTTGCCCTTTAGCTGCTATAATCCCGGGCTATTTACTTAGAGTCACTAAATTTCCCAAATTTTATTTTTTTCTCCTCCAACTGCAATTCCTTTGATGGTATCTCCATTCCAGCATGTTTGTAAGTCCTTCTTCTCTGTTTTGGCCTTCAGTGGGGACCAATTTTCACCAGCACTGCGGCATGTGCCTGCACTTGATGGCATATGGCCTGCCTGCATTTTGTTGGCTTTGACTTTGGGAAAGATTATTTTTCTTTTTTGTAAGTATCCATGCCATGTCCCTCATATCTTCCTCTGCAAGTTGTGCCTTCCTCCTTGACTTTTTCCCCTGCTTTTGCAACATCTGTGAGCTTAGTTTTGGCATGTTATGGTCATTTGCAATGCAGCTGATTTCCTGACAGCCCATTTTTTGAAGACACTAAAATTCCCAATTTTCTGCTTTCTTCAATTGCATTTCATTTGAACCTATCTCCTTTCCAGAGTGTTTGTAAGCCTTTCTGTTTGAGTCCGCAAGATTCCTTTTCCCTTCCCGAAAGGAAATTTCATTTCCTTTCGGGACGGGAAAATGAATCTTGCGATTTCAATGGGGACCAATAGAGGAATCTTTGGTGCATGTCCATGCCCTTGCTGGCATGCCATGCCTTTTGATGGCTTTGACTTTGGGAAAGATTTTTTTCTTTTTTGTAAGTATCCATGCCATGTCCCTCATATCTTCGCTCCAAGTTGTGTCTTCCTCCTTGACATTTTCCTCTGCTTTTGCAACATCTGTGAGCTTAGTTTTGGCATGTTATGGTCATTTGCAATGCAGCTGATTTCCTGACAGCCCATTTTTTGAAGACACTAAAATTCCCAATTTTCTGCTTTTTTCAATTGCATTTCATTTGAACCTATCTCCTTTCCAGAGTGTTTGTAAGCCTTTCTGTTTGAGTCCGCAAGATTCCTTTTCCCTTCCCGAAAGGAAATTTCATTTCCTTTCGGGAAGGGAAAAGGAATCTTGCGATTTCAATGGGGACCAATAGAGGAATCTTTGGTGCATGTCCATGCCCTTGCTGGCATGCCATGCCTTTTGATGGCTTTGACTTTGGGAAAGATTTTTTTCTTTTTTGTAAGTATCCATGCCATGTCCCTCTTATCTTCGCTCCAAGTTGTGTCTTCCTCCTTGACATTTTCCTCTGCTTTTGCAACATCTGTGAGCTTAGTTTTGGCATGTTATGGTCATTTGCACTGCGGCTGATATAATCCCGGGCCATTTCCTTAGTGTCACTAAATTTCCCAAATTTTCTTTTTGTCTCCTCTAATTGCAATTCCTTTGATGGTATCTCCATTCCAGCATGTTTGTAAGTCCTTCTTCTCTGTTTTGGCCTTCAGTGGGGACCAGTTTTCACAAGCATTGCTGCATGTGCCTGAACTTGATGGCGTATGGCCTGCCTGCATTTTTTTGGCTCTGACTTTGGGAATGATTTTTTTCTTTTCTTTAAGTATCCATGCCATGTCCAACATATCTTCGCTCCAAGTTGTATCTTCCTCCTTGACATTTTCCTCTTCTTTTGCAACATCTGTGAGCTTAGTTTTGGCATGTTTTGGTCCTTTGCCCTGCGGCTGATATAATCCCGGGCCATTTCCTTAGAGTCACTAAATTTCCCAAATTTTTTTTTTGTCTCCTCTAATTGCAATTCCTTTGATGGTATCTCCATTCCAGCATGCTTGTAAGTCCTTCTTCTCTGTTTTGGCCTTCAGTGGGGACCAATTTTCACCAGCACTGCGGCATGTGCCTGCACTTGATGGCGTATGGCCTGCCTGCATTTTGTTGTCTTTGACTTTGGGAAAGATTTTTTTTCTTTTTTGTAAGTATCCATGCCATGTCCCTCATATCTTCCTCTGCAAGTTGTGCCTTCCTCCTTGACTTTTTCCCCTGCTTTTGCAACATCTGTGAGCTTAGTTTTGGCATGTTGTGGTCATTTGCAATGCAGCTGATTTCCTGACAGCCTATTTTTTGAAGACACTAAAATTCCCGATTTTCTGCTTTTTTCAATTGCATTTCATTTGAACCTATCTCCTTTCCAGAGTGTTTGTAAGCCTTTCTGTTTGAGTCCGCAAGATTCCTTTTCCCTTCCCGAAAGGAAATTTCATTTCCTTTCGGGAAGGGAAAAGGAATCTTGCGATTTCAATGGGGACCAATAGAGGAATCTTTGGTGCATGTCCATGCCCTTGCTGGCATGCCATGCCTTTTGATGGCTTTGACTTTGGGAAAGATTTTTTTCTTTTTTGTAAGTATCCATGCCATGTCCCTCTTATCTTCGCTCCAAGTTGTGTCTTCCTCCTTGACATTTTCCTCTGCTTTTGCAACATCTGTGAGCTTAGTTTTGGCATGTTTTGGTCCTTTGCCCTTTGGCTGGTATAATCCCGGGCTATTTCCTTAGAGTCACTAAATTTCCCAAATTTTATTTTTTTCTCCTCCAACTGCAATTCCTTTGATGGTATCTCCATTCCAGCATGTTTGTAAGTCCTTCTTCTCTGTTTTGGCCTTCAGTGGGGACCAATTTTCACAAGCACTGCGGCATGTGCCTGCACTTGATGGCATATGGCCTGCCTGCATTTTGTTGGCTTTGACTTTGGGAAAGATTATTTTTCTTTTTTGTAAGTATCCATGCCATGTCCCTCATATCTTCCTCTGCAAGTTGTGCCTTCCTCCTTGACTTTTTCCCCTGCTTTTGCAACATCTGTGAGCTTAGTTTTGGCATGTTATGGTCATTTGCAATGCAGCTGATTTCCTGACAGCCCATTTTTTGAAGACTCTAAAATTCCCAATTTTCTGCTTTTTTCAATTGCATTTCATTTGGACCTAACTCCTTTCCAGAGTGTTTGTAAATCTTTCTGTTTGAGTCCGCAAAATTCCTTTTCCCTTCCCGAAAGGAAATTTCATTTCCTTTCGGGAAGGGAAAAGGAATCTTGCGATTTCAATGGGGACCAATAGAGGAATCTTTGGTGCATGTCCATGCCCTTGCTGGCCTGCCTGCATTTTGTTGGCTTTGACTTTGGGAAAGATTTTTTTCTTTTCTTTAAGTATCCATGCCATGTCCCTCATATCTTCGCTCCAAGTTGTGTCTTCCTCCTTGACATTTTCCTCTGCTTTTGCAACATCTGTGAGCTTAGTTTTGGCATGTTATGGTCATTTGCACTGCGGCTGATATAATCCCGGGCCATTTCCTTAGTGTCACTAAATTTCCCAAATTTTATTTTTGTCTCCTCTAATTGCAATTCCTTTGATGGTATCTCCATTCCAGCATGTTTGTAAGTCCTTCTTCTCTGTTTTGGCCTTCAGTGGGGACCAGTTTTCACAAGCATTGCTGCATGTGCCTGAACTTGATGGCGTATGGCCTGCCTGAATTTTTATGGCTCTGACTTTGGGAAAGATTTTTTTCTTTTCTTTAAGTATCCATGCCATGTCCAACATATCTTCGCTCCAAGTTGTATCTTCCTCCTTGACATTTTCCTCTTCTTTTGCAACATCTGTGAGCTTAGTTTTGGCATGTTTTGGTCCTTTGCACTGCGGCTGATATAATCCCGGGCCATTTCCTTAGAGTCACTAAATTTCCCAAATTTTTTTTTTTTTCTCCTCCAATTGCAATTCTTTTGATGGTATCACCATTCCAGCATGCTTGTAAGTCCTTCTTCTCTGTTTTGGCCTTCAGTGGGGACCAATTTTCACCAGCACTGCGGCATGTGCCTGCACTTGATGGCGTATGGCCTGCCTGCATTTTGTTGTCTTTGACTTTGGGAAAGATTTTTTTCTTTTCTTTAAGTATCCATGCCATGTCCCTCATATCTTCCTCTGCAAGTTGTGCCTTCCTCCTTGACTTTTTCCCCTGCTTTTGCAACATCTGTGAGCTTAGTTTTGGCATGTTATGGTCATTTGCAATGCAGCTGATTTCCTGACAGCCCATTTTTTGAAGACACTAAAATTCCCAATTTTCTGCTTTTTTCAATTGCATTTCATTTGAACCTATCTCCTTTCCAGAGTGTTTGTAAACCTTTCTGTTTGAGTCCGCAAGATTCCTTTTCCCTTCCCGAAAGGAAATTTCATTTCCTTTCGGGAAGGGAAAAGGAATCTTGCGATTTCAATGGGGACCAATAGAGGAATCTTTGGTGCATGTCCATGCCCTTGCTGGCATGCCATGCCTTTTGATGGCTTTGACTTTGGGAAAGATTTTTTTCTTTTTTGTAAGTATCCATGCCATGTCCCTCATATCTTCGCTCCAAGTTGTGTCTTCCTCCTTGACATTTTCCTCTGCTTTTGCAACATCTGTGAGCTTAGTTTTGGCATGTTATGGTCATTTGCAATGCAGCTGATTTCCTGACAGCCCATTTTTTGAAGACACTAAAATTCCCAATTTTCTGCTTTTTTCAATTGCATTTCATTTGAACCTATCTCCTTTCCAGAGTGTTTGTAAGCCTTTCTGTTTGAGTCCGCAAGATTCCTTTTCCCTTCCCGAAAGGAAATGAAATTTCCTTTCGGGAAGGGAAAAGGAATCTTGCGATTTCAATGGGGACCAATAGAGGAATCTTTGGTGCATGTCCATGCCCTTGCTGGCATGCCATGCCTTTTGATGGCTTTGACTTTGGGAAAGATTTTTTTCTTTTTTGTAAGTATCCATGCCATGTCCCTCTTATCTTCGCTCCAAGTTGTGTCTTCCTCCTTGACATTTTCCTCTGCTTTTGCAACATCTGTGAGCTTAGTTTTGGCATGTTATGGTCATTTGCACTGCGGCTGATATAATCCCGGGCCATTTCCTTAGTGTCACTAAATTTCCCAAATTTTATTTTTGTCTCCTCTAATTGCAATTCCTTTGATGGTATCTCCATTCCCGCATGTTTGTAAGTCCTTCTTCTCTGTTTTGGCCTTCAGTGGGGACCAGTTTTCACAAGCATTGCTGCATGTGCCTGAACTTGATGGCGTATGGCCTGCCTGCATTTTTTTGGCTCTGACTTTGGGAAAGATTTTTTTCTTTTCTTTAAGTATCCATGCCATGTCCAACATATCTTCGCTCCAAGTTGTATCTTCCTCCTTGACATTTTCCTCTTCTTTTGCAACATCTGTGAGCTTAGTTTTGGCATGTTTTGATCCTTTGCACTGCGGCTGATATAATCCCCGGCCATTTCCTTAGAGTCACTAAATTTCCCAAATTTTTTTTTTTTTCTCCTCCAATTGCAATTCTTTTGATGGTATCACCATTCCAGCATGCTTGTAAGTCCTTCTTCTCTGTTTTGGCCTTCAGTGGGGACCAATTTTCACCAGCACTGCGGCATGTGCCTGAACTTGATGGCGTATGGCCTGCCTGCATTTACTGGCTTTGAGTTTGGGAAAGATTTTTTTTCTTTTTTGTAAGTATCCATGCCATGTCCCTCATATCTTCCTCTGCAAGTTGTGCCTTCCTCCTTGACTTTTTCCCCTGCTTTTGCAACATCTGTGAGCTTAGTTTTGGCATGTTGTGGTCATTTGCAATGCAGCTGATTTCCTGACAGCCTATTTTTTGAAGACACTAAAATTCCCGATTTTCTGCTTTTTTCAATTGCATTTCATTTGAACCTATCTCCTTTCCAGAGTGTTTGTAAGCCTTTCTGTTTGAGTCCGCAAGATTCCTTTTCCCTTCCCGAAAGGAAATTTCATTTCCTTTCGGGAAGGGAAAAGGAATCTTGCGATTTCAATGGGGACCAATAGAGGAATCTTTGGTGCATGTCCATGCCCTTGCTGGCATGCCATGCCTTTTGATGGCTTTGACTTTGGGAAAGATTTTTTTCTTTTTTCTAAGTATCCATGCCATGTCCCTCTTATCTTCGCTCCAAGTTGTGTCTTCCTCCTTGACATTTTCCTCTGCTTTTGCAACATCTGTGAGCTTAGTTTTGGCATGTTTTGGTCCTTTGCCCTTTGGCTGGTATAAACCCGGGCTATTTCCTTAGAGTCACTAAATTTCCCAAATTTTATTTTTTTCTCCTCCAACTGCAATTCCTTTGATGGTATCTCCATTCCAGCATGTTTGTAAGTCCTTCTTCTCTGTTTTGGCCTTCAGTGGGGACCAATTTTCACAAGCACTGCGGCATGTGCCTGCACTTGATGGCATATGGCCTGCCTGCATTTTGTTGGCTTTGACTTTGGGAAAGATTATTTTTCTTTTTTGTAAGTATCCATGCCATGTCCCTCATATCTTCCTCTGCAAGTTGTGCCTTCCTCCTTGACTTTTTCCCCTGCTATTGCAACATCTGTGAGCTTAGTTTTGGCATGTTATGGTCATTTGCAATGCAGCTGATTTCCTGACAGCCCATTTTTTGAAGACTCTAAAATTCCCAATTTTCTGCTTTTTTCAATTGCATTTCATTTGGACCTATCTCCTTTCCAGAGTGTTTGTAAATCTTTCTGTTTGAGTCCGCAAGATTCCTTTTCCCTTCCCGAAAGGAAATTTCATTTCCTTTCGGGAAGGGAAAAGGAATCTTGCGATTTCAATGGGGACCAATAGAGGAATCTTTGGTGCATGTCCATGCCCTTGCTGGCCTGCCTGCATTTTGTTGGCTTTGACTTTGGGAAAGATTTTTTTCTTTTCTTTAAGTATCCATGCCATGTCCCTCATATCTTCGCTCCAAGTTGTGTCTTCCTCCTTGACATTTTCCTCTGCTTTTGCAACATCTGTGAGCTTAGTTTTGGCATGTTTTGGTCCTTTGCACTGCGGCTGATATAATCCCGGGCCATTTCCTTAGTGTCACTAAATTTCCCAAATTTTCTTTTTTTCTCCTCTAATTGCAATTCCTTTGATGGTATCTCCATTCCAGCATGTTTGTAAGTCCTTCTTCTCTGTTTTGGCCTTCAGTGGGGACCAATTTTCAGAAGCATTGCTGCATGTGCCTGAACTTGATGGCGTATGGCCTGCCTGAATTTTGTTGGCTTTGACTTTGGGAAAGATTATTTTTCTTTTTTGTAAGTATCCATGCCATGTCCCTCATATCTTCCTCTGCAAGTTGTGCCTTCCTCCTTGACTTTTTCCCCTGCTTTTGCAACATCTGTGAGCTTAGTTTTGGCATGTTATGGTCATTTGCAATGCAGCTGATTTCCTGACAGCCCATTTTTTGAAGGCACTAAAATTCCCAATTTTCTGCTTTTTTCAATTGCATTTCATTTGAACCTATCTCCTTTCCAGAGTGTTTGTAAGCCTTTCTGTTTGAGTCCGCAAGATTCCTTTTCCCTTCCCGAAAGGAAATGAAATTTCCTTTCGGGAAGGGAAAAGGAATCTTGCGATTTCAATGGGGACCAATAGAGGAATCTTTGGTGCATGTCCATGCCCTTGCTGGCATGCCATGCCTTTTGATGGCTTTGACTTTGGGAAAGATTTTTTTCTTTTTTGTAAGTATCCATGCCATGTCCCTCTTATCTTCGCTCCAAGTTGTGTCTTCCTCCTTGACATTTTCCTCTGCTTTTGCAACATCTGTGAGCTTAGTTTTGGCATGTTATGGTCATTTGCACTGCGGCTGATATAATCCCGGGCCATTTCCTTAGTGTCACTAAATTTCCCAAATTTTCTTTTTGTCTCCTCTAATTGCAATTCCTTTGATGGTATCTCCATTCCAGCATGTTTGTAAGTCCTTCTTCTCTGTTTTGGCCTTCAGTGGGGACCAGTTTTCACAAGCATTGCTGCATGTGCCTGAACTTGATGGCGTATGGCCTGCCTGCATTTTTTTGGCTCTGACTTTGGGAAAGATTTTTTTCTTTTCTTTAAGTATCCATGCCATGTCCAACATATCTTCGCTCCAAGTTGTATCTTCCTCCTTGACATTTTCCTCTTCTTTTGCAACATCTGTGAGCTTAGTTTTGGCATGTTTTGATCCTTTGCACTGCGGCTGATATAATCCCCGGCCATTTCCTTAGAGTCACTAAATTTCCCAAATTTTTTTTTTTTTCTCCTCCAATTGCAATTCTTTTGATGGTATCACCATTCCAGCATGCTTGTAAGTCCTTCTTCTCTGTTTTGGCCTTCAGTGGGGAGCAATTTTCACCAGCACTGCGGCATGTGCCTGAACTTGATGGCGTATGGCCTGCCTGCATTTACTGGCTTTGAGTTTGGGAAAGATTTTTTTTCTTTTTTGTAAGTATCCATGCCATGTCCCTCATATCTTCCTCTGCAAGTTGTGCCTTCCTCCTTGACTTTTTCCCCTGCTTTTGCAACATCTGTGAGCTTAGTTTTGGCATGTTGTGGTCATTTGCAATGCAGCTGATTTCCTGACAGCCTATTTTTTGAAGACACTAAAATTCCCGATTTTCTGCTTTTTTCAATTGCATTTCATTTGAACCTATCTCCTTTCCAGAGTGTTTGTAAGCCTTTCTGTTTGAGTCCGCAAGATTCCTTTTCCCTTCCCGAAAGGAAATTTCATTTCCTTTCGGGAAGGGAAAAGGAATCTTGCGATTTCAATGGGGACCAATAGAGGAATCTTTGGTGCATGTCCATGCCCTTGCTGGCATGCCATGCCTTTTGATGGCTTTGACTTTGGGAAAGATTTTTTTCTTTTTTCTAAGTATTCATGCCATGTCCCTCTTATCTTCGCTCCAAGTTGTGTCTTCCTCCTTGACATTTTCCTCTGCTTTTGCAACATCTGTGAGCTTAGTTTTGGCATGTTTTGGTCCTTTGCCCTTTGGCTGGTATAATCCCGGGCTATTTCCTTAGAGTCACTAAATTTCCCAAATTTTATTTTTTTCTCCTCCAACTGCAATTCCTTTGATGGTATCTCCATTCCAGCATGTTTGTAAGTCCTTCTTCTCTGTTTTGGCCTTCAGTGGGGACCAATTTTCACAAGCACTGCGGCATGTGCCTGCACTTGATGGCATATGGCCTGCCTGCATTTTGTTGGCTTTGACTTTGGGAAAGATTATTTTTCTTTTTTGTAAGTATCCATGCCATGTCCCTCATATCTTCCTCTGCAAGTTGTGCCTTCCTCCTTGACTTTTTCCCCTGCTATTGCAACATCTGTGAGCTTAGTTTTGGCATGTTATGGTCATTTGCAATGCAGCTGATTTCCTGACAGCCCATTTTTTGAAGACTCTAAAATTCCCAATTTTCTGCTTTTTTCAATTGCATTTCATTTGGACCTATCTCCTTTCCAGAGTGTTTGTAAATCTTTCTGTTTGAGTCCGCAAGATTCCTTTTCCCTTCCCGAAAGGAAATTTCATTTCCTTTCGGGAAGGGAAAAGGAATCTTGCGATTTCAATGGGGACCAATAGAGGAATCTTTGGTGCATGTCCATGCCCTTGCTGGCCTGCCTGCATTTTGTTGGCTTTGACTTTGGGAAAGATTTTTTTCTTTTCTTTAAGTATCCATGCCATGTCCCTCATATCTTCGCTCCAAGTTGTGTCTTCCTCCTTGACATTTTCCTCTGCTTTTGCAACATCTGTGAGCTTAGTTTTGGCATGTTTTGGTCCTTTGCACTGCGGCTGATATAATCCCGGGCCATTTCCTTAGTGTCACTAAATTTCCCAAATTTTCGTTTTTTCTCCTCTAATTGCAATTCCTTTGATGGTATCTCCATTCCAGCATGTTTGTAAGTCCTTCTTCTCTGTTTTGGCCTTCAGTGGGGACCAATTTTCAGAAGCATTGCTGCATGTGCCTGAACTTGATGGCGTATGGCCTGCCTGAATTTTGTTGGCTTTGACTTTGGGAAAGATTATTTTTCTTTTTTGTAAGTATCCATGCCATGTCCCTCATATCTTCCTCTGCAAGTTGTGCCTTCCTCCTTGACTTTTTCCCCTGCTTTTGCAACATCTGTGAGCTTAGTTTTGGCATGTTATGGTCATTTGCAATGCAGCTGATTTCCTGACAGCCCATTTTTTGAAGACACTAAAATTCCCAATTTTCTGCTTTTTTCAATTGCATTTCATTTGAACCTATCTCCTTTCCAGAGTGTTTGTAAGCCTTTCTGTTTGAGTCCGCAAGATTCCTTTTCCCTTCCCGAAAGGAAATTTCATTTCCTTTCGGGAAGGGAAAAGGAATCTTGCGATTTCAATGGGGACCAATAGAGGAATCTTTGGTGCATGTCCATGCCCTTGCTGGCATGCCATGCCTTTTGATGGCTTTGACTTTGGGAAAGATTTTTTTCTTTTTTGTAAGTATCCATGCCATGTCCCTCTTATCTTCGCTCCAAGTTGTGTCTTCCTCCTTGACATTTTCCTCTGCTTTTGCAACATCTGTGAGCTTAGTTTTGGCATGTTATGGTCATTTGCACTGCGGCTGATATAATCCCGGGCCATTTCCTTAGTGTCACTAAATTTCCCAAATTTTCTTTTTGTCTCCTCTAATTGCAATTCCTTTGATGGTATCTCCATTCCAGCATGTTTGTAAGTCCTTCTTCTCTGTTTTGGCCTTCAGTGGGGACCAGTTTTCACAAGCATTGCTGCATGTGCCTGAACTTGATGGCGTATGGCCTGCCTGCATTTTTATGGCTCTGACTTTGGGAAAGATTTTTTTCTTTTCTTTAAGTATCCATGCCATGTCCAACATATCTTCGCTCCAAGTTGTATCTTCCTCCTTGACATTTTCCTCTTCTTTTGCAACATCTGTGAGCTTAGTTTTGGCATGTTTTGGTCCTTTGCACTGCGGCTGATATAATCCCGGGCCATTTCCTTAGAGTCACTAAATTTCCCAAATTTTTTTTTTTTTCTCCTCCAATTGCAATTCTTTTGATGGTATCACCATTCCAGCATGCTTGTAAGTCCTTCTTCTCTGTTTTGGCCTTCAGTGGGGACCAATTTTCACCAGCACTGCGGCATGTGCCTGCACTTGATGGCGTATGGCCTGCCTGCATTTTGTTGTCTTTGACTTTGGGAAAGATTTTTTTCTTTTCTTTAAGTATCCATGCCATGTCCCTCATATCTTCCTCTGCAAGTTGTGCCTTCCTCCTTGACTTTTTCCCCTGCTTTTGCAACATCTGTGAGCTTAGTTTTGGCATGTTATGGTCATTTGCAATGCAGCTGATTTCCTGACAGCCCATTTTTTGAAGACACTAAAATTCCCAATTTTCTGCTTTTTTTCAATTGCATTTCATTTGAACCTATCTCCTTTCCAGAGTGTTTGTAAACCTTTCTGTTTGAGTCCGCAAGATTCCTTTTCCCTTCCCGAAAGGAAATTTCATTTCCTTTCGGGAAGGGAAAAGGAATCTTGCGATTTCAATGGGGACCAATAGAGGAATCTTTGGTGCATGTCCATGCCCTTGCTGGCATGCCATGCCTTTTGATGGCTTTGACTTTGGGAAAGATTTTTTTCTTTTTTGTAAGTATCCATGCCATGTCCCTCATATCTTCGCTCCAAGTTGTGTCTTCCTCCTTGACATTTTCCTCTGCTTTTGCAACATCTGTGAGCTTAGTTTTGGCATGTTATGGTCATTTGCAATGCAGCTGATTTCCTGACAGCCCATTTTTTGAAGACACTAAAATTCCCAATTTTCTGCTTTTTTCAATTGCATTTCATTTGAACCTATCTCCTTTCCAGAGTGTTTGTAAGCCTTTCTGTTTGAGTCCGCAAGATTCCTTTTCCCTTCCCGAAAGGAAATGAAATTTCCTTTCGGGAAGGGAAAAGGAATCTTGCGATTTCAATGGGGACCAATAGAGGAATCTTTGGTGCATGTCCATGCCCTTGCTGGCATGCCATGCCTTTTGATGGCTTTGACTTTGGGAAAGATTTTTTTCTTTTTTGTAAGTATCCATGCCATGTCCCTCTTATCTTCGCTCCAAGTTGTGTCTTCCTCCTTGACATTTTCCTCTGCTTTTGCAACATCTGTGAGCTTAGTTTTGGCATGTTATGGTCATTTGCACTGCGGCTGATATAATCCCGGGCCATTTCCTTAGTGTCACTAAATTTCCCAAATTTTATTTTTGTCTCCTCTAATTGCAATTCCTTTGATGGTATCTCCATTCCAGCATGTTTGTAAGTCCTTCTTCTCTGTTTTGGCCTTCAGTGGGGACCAGTTTTCACAAGCATTGCTGCATGTGCCTGAACTTGATGGCGTATGGCCTGCCTGCATTTTTTTGGCTCTGACTTTGGGAAAGATTTTTTTCTTTTCTTTAAGTATCCATGCCATGTCCAACATATCTTCGCTCCAAGTTGTATCTTCCTCCTTGACATTTTCCTCTTCTTTTGCAACATCTGTGAGCTTAGTTTTGGCATGTTTTGATCCTTTGCACTGCGGCTGATATAATCCTGGGCCATTTCCTTAGAGTCACTAAATTTCCCAAATTTTTTTTTTTTTCTCCTCCAATTGCAATTCTTTTGATGGTATCACCATTCCAGCATGCTTGTAAGTCCTTCTTCTCTGTTTTGGCCTTCAGTGGGGACCAATTTTCACCAGCACTGCGGCATGTGCCTGAACTTGATGGCGTATGGCCTGCCTGCATTTACTGGCTTTGAGTTTGGGAAAGATTTTTTTTCTTTTTTGTAAGTATCCATGCCATGTCCCTCATATCTTCCTCTGCAAGTTGTGCCTTCCTCCTTGACTTTTTCCCCTGCTTTTGCAACATCTGTGAGCTTAGTTTTGGCATGTTGTGGTCATTTGCAATGCAGCTGATTTCCTGACAGCCTATTTTTTGAAGACACTAAAATTCCCGATTTTCTGCTTTTTTCAATTGCATTTCATTTGAACCTATCTCCTTTCCAGAGTGTTTGTAAGCCTTTCTGTTTGAGTCCGCAAGATTCCTTTTCCCTTCCCGAAAGGAAATTTCATTTCCTTTCGGGAAGGGAAAAGGAATCTTGCGATTTCAATGGGGACCAATAGAGGAATCTTTGGTGCATGTCCATGCCCTTGCTGGCATGCCATGCCTTTTGATGGCTTTGACTTTGGGAAAGATTTTTTTCTTTTTTCTAAGTATCCATGCCATGTCCCTCTTATCTTCGCTCCAAGTTGTGTCTTCCTCCTTGACATTTTCCTCTGCTTTTGCAACATCTGTGAGCTTAGTTTTGGCATGTTTTGGTCCTTTGCCCTTTGGCTGGTATAATCCCGGGCTATTCCTTAAGAGTCACTAAATTTCCCAAATTTTATTTTTTTCTCCTCCAACTGCAATTCCTTTGATGGTATCTCCATTCCAGCATGTTTGTAAGTCCTTCTTCTCTGTTTTGGCCTTCAGTGGGGACCAATTTTCACAAGCACTGCGGCATGTGCCTGCACTTGATGGCATATGGCCTGCCTGCATTTTGTTGGCTTTGACTTTGGGAAAGATTATTTTTCTTTTTTGTAAGTATCCATGCCATGTCCCTCATATCTTCCTCTGCAAGTTGTGCCTTCCTCCTTGACATTTTCCCCTGCTTTTGCAACATCTGTGAGCTTAGTTTTGGCATGTTATGGTCATTTGCAATGCAGCTGATTTCCTGACAGCCCATTTTTTGAAGACACTAAAATTCCCAATTTTCTGCTTTTTTCAATTGCATTTCATTTGGACCTATCTCCTTTCCAGAGTGTTTGTAAATCTTTCTGTTTGAGTCCGCAAGATTCCTTTTCCCTTCCCGAAAGGAAATTTCATTTCCTTTCGGGAAGGGAAAAGGAATCTTGCGATTTCAATGGGGACCAATAGAGGAATCTTTGGTGCATGTCCATGCCCTTGCTGGCATGCCATGCCTTTTGTTGGCTTTGACTTTGGGAAAGATTTTTTTCTTTTCTTTAAGTATCCATGCCATGTCCCTCATATCTTCGCTCCAAGTTGTGTCTTCCTCCTTGACATTTTCCTCTGCTTTTGCAACATCTGTGAGCTTAGTTTTGGCATGTTTTGGTCCTTTGCACTGCGGCTGATATAATCCCGGGCCATTTCCTTAGTGTCACTAAATTTCCCAAATTTTCTTTTTTTCTCCTCTAATTGCAATTCCTTTGATGGTATCTCCATTCCAGCATGTTTGTAAGTCCTTCTTCTCTGTTTTGGCCTTCAGTGGGGACCAATTTTCAGAAGCATTGCTGCATGTGCCTGAACTTGATGGCGTATGGCCTGCCTGCATTTTGTTGGCTTTGACTTTGGGAAAGATTATTTTTCTTTTTTGTAAGTATCCATGCCATGTCCCTCATATCTTCCTCTGCAAGTTGTGCCTTCCTCCTTGACTTTTTCCCCTGCTTTTGCAACATCTGTGAGCTTAGTTTTGGCATGTTATGGTCATTTGCAATGCAGCTGATTTCCTGACAGCCCATTTTTTGAAGGCACTAAAATTCCCAATTTTCTGCTTTTTTCAATTGCATTTCATTTGAACCTATCTCCTTTCCAGAGTGTTTGTAAGCCTTTCTGTTTGAGTCCGCAAGATTCCTTTTCCCTTCCCGAAAGGAAATTTCATTTCCTTTCGGGAAGGGAAAAGGAATCTTGCGATTTCAATGGGGACCAATAGCGGAATCTTTGGTGCATGTCCATGCCCTTGCTGGCATGCCATGCCTTTTGATGGCTTTGACTTTGGGAAAGATTTTTTTCTTTTTTGTAAGTATCCATGCCATGTCCCTCTTATCTTCGCTCCAAGTTGTGTCTTCCTCCTTGACATTTTCCTCTGCTTTTGCAACATCTGTGAGCTTAGTTTTGCCATGTTGTGGTCCTTTGCACTTTAGCTGGTATAATCCCGGGCTATTTCCTTAGAGTCACTAAATTTCCCAAATTTTATTTTTTTCTCCTCCAACTGCAATTCCTTTGATGGTATCTCCATTCCAGCATGTTTGTAAGTCCTTCTTCTCTGTTTTGGCCTTCAGTGGAGACCAATTTTCACAAGCACTGCGGCATGTGCCTGCACTTGATGGCATATGGCCTGCCTGCATTTTGTTGGCTTTGACTTTGGGAAAGATTATTTTTCTTTTTTGTAAGTATCCATGCCATGTCCCTCATATCTTCCTCTGCAAGTTGTGCCTTCCTCCTTGACTTTTTCCCCTGCTTTTGCAACATCTGTGAGCTTAGTTTTGGCATGTTATGGTCATTTGCAATGCAGCTGATTTCCTGACAGCCCATTTTTTGAAGACACTAAAATTCCCAATTTTCTGCTTTCTTCAATTGCATTTCATTTGAACCTATCTCCTTTCCAGAGTGTTTGTAAGCCTTTCTGTTTGAGTCCGCAAGATTCCTTTTCCCTTCCCGAAAGGAAATTTCATTTCCTTTCGGGAAGGGAAAAGGAATCTTGCGATTTCAATGGGGACCAATAGAGGAATCTTTGGTGCATGTCCATGCCCTTGCTGGCATGCCATGCCTTTTGATGGCTTTGACTTTGGGAAAGATTTTTTTCTTTTTTGTAAGTATCCATGCCATGTCCCTCATATCTTCGCTCCAAGTTGTGTCTTCCTCCTTGATATTTTCCTCTGCTTTTGCAACATCTGTGAGCTTAGTTTTGGCATGTTATGGTCATTTGCACTGCGGCTGATATAATCCCGGGCCATTTCCTTAGTGTCACTAAATTTCCCAAATTTTATTTTTGTCTCCTCTAATTGCAATTCCTTTGATGGTATCTCCATTCCAGCATGTTTGTAAGTCCTTCTTCTCTGTTTTGGCCTTCAGTGGGGACCAGTTTTCACAAGCATTGCTGCATGTGCCTGAACTTGATGGCGTATGGCCTGCCTGCATTTTTATGGCTCTGACTTTGGGAAAGATTTTTTTCTTTTCTTTAAGTATCCATGCCATGTCCAACATATCTTCGCTCCAAGTTGTATCTTCCTCCTTGACATTTTCCTCTTCTTTTGCAACATCTGTGAGCTTAGTTTTGGCATGTTTTGGTCCTTTGCACTGCGGCTGATATAATCCCGGGCCATTTCCTTAGAGTCACTAAATTTCCCAAATTTTTTTTTTTTTCTCCTCCAATTGCAATTCTTTTGATGGTATCACCATTCCAGCATGCTTGTAAGTCCTTCTTCTCTGTTTTGGCCTTCAGTGGGGACCAATTTTCACCAGCACTGCGGCATGTGCCTGAACTTGATGGCGTATGGCCTGCCTGCATTTACTGGCTTTGAGTTTGGGAAAGATTTTTTTTCTTTTTTGTAAGTATCCATGCCATGTCCCTCATATCTTCCTCTGCAAGTTGTGCCTTCCTCCTTGACTTTTTCCCCTGCTTTTGCAACATCTGTGAGCTTAGTTTTGGCATGTTGTGGTCATTTGCAATGCAGCTGATTTCCTGACAGCCTATTTTTTGAAGACACTAAAATTCCCGATTTTCTGCTTTTTTCAATTGCATTTCATTTGAACCTATCTCCTTTCCAGAGTGTTTGTAAGCCTTTCTGTTTGAGTCCGCAAGATTCCTTTTCCCTTCCCGAAAGGAAATTTCATTTCCTTTCGGGAAGGGAAAAGGAATCTTGCGATTTCAATGGGGACCAATAGAGGAATCTTTGGTGCATGTCCATGCCCTTGCTGGCATGCCATGCCTTTTGATGGCTTTGACTTTGGGAAAGATTTTTTTCTTTTTTCTAAGTATCCATGCCATGTCCCTCTTATCTTCGCTCCAAGTTGTGTCTTCCTCCTTGACATTTTCCTCTGCTTTTGCAACATCTGTGAGCTTAGTTTTGGCATGTTTTGGTCCTTTGCCCTTTGGCTGGTATAATCCCGGGCTATTTCCTTAGAGTCACTAAATTTCCCAAATTTTATTTTTTTCTCCTCCAACTGCAATTCCTTTGATGGTATCTCCATTCCAGCATGTTTGTAAGTCCTTCTTCTCTGTTTTGGCCTTCAGTGGGGACCAATTTTCACAAGCACTGCGGCATGTGCCTGCACTTGATGGCATATGGCCTGCCTGCATTTTGTTGGCTTTGACTTTGGGAAAGATTATTTTTCTTTTTTGTAAGTATCCATGCCATGTCCCTCATATCTTCCTCTGCAAGTTGTGCCTTCCTCCTTGACTTTTTCCCCTGCTTTTGCAACATCTGTGAGCTTAGTTTTGGCATGTTATGGTCATTTGCAATGCAGCTGATTTCCTGACAGCCCATTTTTTGAAGACACTAAAATTCCCAATTTTCTGCTTTTTTCAATTGCATTTCATTTGGACCTATCTCCTTTCCAGAGTGTTTGTAAATCTTTCTGTTTGAGTCCGCAAGATTCCTTTTCCCTTCCCGAAAGGAAATTTCATTTCCTTTCGGGAAGGGAAAAGGAATCTTGCGATTTCAATGGGGACCAATAGAGGAATCTTTGGTGCATGTCCATGCCCTTGCTGGCATGCCATGCCTTTTGTTGGCTTTTACTTTGGGAAAGATTTTTTTCTTTTCTTTAAGTATCCATGCCATGTCCCTCATATCTTCGCTCCAAGTTGTGTCTTCCTCCTTGACATTTTCCTCTGCTTTTGCAACATCTGTGAGCTTAGTTTTGGCATGTTTTGGTCCTTTGCACTGCGGCTGATATAATCCCGGGCCATTTCCTTAGTGTCACTAAATTTCCCAAATTTTCTTTTTTTCTCCTCTAATTGCAATTCCTTTGATGGTATCTCCATTCCAGCATGTTTGTAAGTCCTTCTTCTCTGTTTTGGCCTTCAGTGGGGACCAATTTTCAGAAGCATTGCTGCATGTGCCTGCACTTGATGGCATATGGCCTGCCTGCATTTTGTTGGCTTTGACTTTGGGAAAGATTATTTTTCTTTTTTGTAAGTATCCATGCCATGTCCCTCATATCTTCCTCTGCAAGTTGTGCCTTCCTCCTTGACTTTTTCCCCTGCTTTTGCAACATCTGTGAGCTTAGTTTTGGCATGTTATGGTCATTTGCAATGCAGCTGATTTCCTGACAGCCCATTTTTTGAAGGCACTAAAATTCCCAATTTTCTGCTTTTTTCAATTGCATTTCATTTGAACCTATCTCCTTTCCAGAGTGTTTGTAAGCCTTTCTGTTTGAGTCCGCAAGATTCCTTTTCCCTTCCCGAAAGGAAATTTCATTTCCTTTCGGGAAGGGAAAAGGAATCTTGCGATTTCAATGGGGACCAATAGCGGAATCTTTGGTGCATGTCCATGCCCTTGCTGGCATGCCATGCCTTTTGATGGCTTTGACTTTGGGAAAGATTTTTTTCTTTTTTGTAAGTATCCATGCCATGTCCCTCTTATCTTCGCTCCAAGTTGTGTCTTCCTCCTTGACATTTTCCTCTGCTTTTGCAACATCTGTGAGCTTAGTTTTGGCATGTTGTGGTCCTTTGCCCTTTGGCTGGTATAATCCCGGGCTATTTCCTTAGAGTCACTAAATTTCCCAAATTTTATTTTTTTCTCCTCCAACTGCAATTCCTTTGATGGTATCTCCATTCCAGCATGTTTGTAAGTCCTTCTGCTCTGTTTTGGCCTTCAGTGGGGACCAATTTTCACAAGCACTGCGGCATGTGCCTGCACTTGATGGCATATGGCCTGCCTGCATTTTGTTGGCTTTGACTTTGGGAAAGATTATTTTTCTTTTTTGTAAGTATCCATGCCATGTCCCTCATATCTTCCTCTCCAAGTTGTGCCTTCCTCCTTGACTTTTTCCCCTGCTTTTGCAACATCTGTGAGCTTAGTTTTGGCATGTTATGGTCATTTGCAATGCAGCTGATTTCCTGACAGCCCATTTTTTGAAGACACTAAAATTCCCGATTTTCTGCTTTTTTCAATTGCATTTCATTTGGACCTATCTCCTTTCCAGAGTGTTTGTAAGCCTTTCTGTTTGAGTCCGCAATATTCCTTTTCCCTTCCCGAAAGGAAATTTCATTTCCTTTCGGGAAGGGAAAAGGAATCTTGCGATTTCAATGGGGACCAATAGAGGAATCTTTGGTGCATGTCCATGCCCTTGCTGGCATGCCGTGCCTTTTGATGGCTTTGATTTTGGGAAAGATTTTTTTCTTTTTTGTAAGTATCCATGCCATGTCCCTCTTATCTTCGCTCCAAGTTGTGTCTTCCTCCTTGACATTTTCCTCTGCTTTTGCAACATCTGTGAGCTTAGTTTTGGCATGTTTTGCTCCTTTGCACTGCGGCTGATATAATCCCGGGCCATTTCCTTAGTGTCACTAAATTTCCCAAATTTTCTTTTTGTCTCCTCTAATTGCAATTCCTTTGATGGTATCTCCATTCCAGCATGCTTGTAAGTCCTTCTTCTCTGTTTTGGCCTTCAGTGGGGACCAATTTTCACAAGCACTGCGGCATGTGCCTGCACTTGATGGCATATGGCCTGCCTGCATTTTGTTGGGTTTGAGTTTGGGAAAGATTATTTTTCTTTTTTGTAAGTATCCATGCCATGTCCCTCATATCTTCCTCTGCAAGTTGTGCCTTCCTCCTTGACTTTTTCCCCTGTTTTTGCAACATCTGTGAGCTTAGTTTTGGCATGTTATGGTCATTTGCAATGCAGCTGATTTCCTGACAGCCCATTTTTTGAAGACACTAAAATTCCCAATTTTCTGCTTTTTTCAATTGCATTTCATTTGAACCTATCTCCTTTCCAGAGTGTTTGTAAGCCTTTCTGTTTGAGTCCGCAAGATTCCTTTTCCCTTCCCGAAAGGAAATTTCATTTCCTTTCGGGAAGGGAAAAGGAATCTTGCGATTTCAATGGGGACCAATAGAGGAATCTTTGGTGCATGTCCATGCCCTTGCTGGCATGCCATGCCTTTTGATGGCTTTGACTTTGGGAAAGATTTTTTTCTTTTTTGTAAGTATCCATGCCATGTCCCTCTTATCTTCGCTCCAAGTTGTGTCTTCCTCCTTGACATTTTCCTCTGCTTTTGCAACATCTGTGAGCTTAGTTTTGGCATGTTGTGGTCCTTTCCCCTTTGGCTGGTATAATCCCGGGCTATTTCCTTAGAGTCACTAAATTTCCCAAATTTTATTTTTTTCTCCTCCA
Organism: Ammospiza nelsoni; assembly: GCF_027579445.1. Classification (NCBI taxonomy): domain Eukaryota; kingdom Metazoa; phylum Chordata; class Aves; order Passeriformes; family Passerellidae; genus Ammospiza; species Ammospiza nelsoni. The sequence continues at coordinate 136,529,469 of NC_080633.1, forward strand.
ACTGCAATTCCTTTGATGGTATCTCCATTCCAGCATGTTTGTAAGTCCTTCTTCTCTGTTTTGGCCTTCAGTGGGGACCAATTTTCACAAGCACTGCGGCATGTGCCTGAACTTGATGGCATATGGCCTGCCTGCATTTTGTTGGCTTTGACTTTGGGAAAGATTATTTTTCTTTTTTGTAAGTATCCATGCCATGTCCCTCATATCTTCCTCTGCAAGTTGTGCCCTCCTCCTTGACTTTTTCCCCTGCTTTTGCAACATCTGTGTGCTTAGTTTTGGCATGTTATGGTCATTTGCAATGCAGCTGATTTCCTGACAGCCCATTTGTTGGAGACACTAAAATTCCCAATTTTCTGCTTTTTTCAATTGCATTTCATTTGAACCTATCTCCTTTCCAGAGTGTTTGTAAGGCTTTCTGTTTGTGTCCGCAAGATTCCTTTTCCCTTCCCGAAAGGAAATTTCATTTCCTTTCGGGAAGGGAAAAGGAATCTTGCGATTTCAATGGGGACCAATAGAGGAATCTTTGGTGCATGTCCATGCCCTTGCTGGCATGCCATGCCTTTTGATGGCTTTGACTTTGGGAAAGATTTTTTTCTTTTTTGTAAGTATCCATGCCATGTCCCTCATATCTTCGCTCCAAGTTGTGTCTTCCTCCTTGACATTTTCCTCTGCTTTTGCAACATCTGTGAGCTTAGTTTTGGCATGTTTTGGTCCTTTGCACTGCGGCTGATATAATCCCGGGCCATTTCCTTAGTGTCACTAAATTTCCCAAATTTTATTTTTGTCTCCTCTAATTGCAATTCCTTTGATGGTATCTCCATTCCAGCATGTTTGTAAGTCCTTCTTCTCTGTTTTGGCCTTCAGTGGGGACCAATTTTCACAAGCATTGCTGCATGTGCCTGAACTTGATGGCGTATGGCCTGCCTGCATTTTGTTGGCTTTGACTTTGGGAAAGATTATTTTTCTTTTTTGTAAGTATCCATGCCATGTCCCTCATATCTTCCTCTGCAAGTTGTGCCTTCCTCCTTGACTTTTTCCCCTGCTTTTGCAACATCTGTGAGCTTAGTTTTGGCATGTTATGGTCATTTGCAATGCAGCTGATTTCCTGACAGCCCATTTTTTGAAGACACTAAAATTCCCAATTTTCTGCTTTTTTCAATTGCATTTCATTTGAACCTATCTCCTTTCCAGAGTGTTTGTAAGCCTTTCTGTTTGAGTCCGCAAGATTCCTTTTCCCTTCCCGAAAGGAAATTTCATTTCCTTTCGGGAAGGGAAAAGGAATCTTGCGATTTCAATGGGGACCAATAGAGGAATCTTTGGTGCATGTCCATGCCCTTGCTGGCATGCCATGCCTTTTGATGGCTTTGACTTTGGGAAAGATTTTTTTCTTTTTTGTAAGTATCCATGCCATGTCCCTCTTATCTTCGCTCCAAGTTGTGTCTCCCTCCTTGACATTTTCCTCTGCTTTTGCAACATCTGTGAGCTTAGTTTTGCCATGTTGTGGTCCTTTGCCCTTTAGCTGGTATAATCCCGGGCTATTTCCTTAGAGTCACTAAATTTCCCAAATTTTATTTTTTTCTCCTCCAACTGCAATTCCTTTGATGGTATCTCCATTCCAGCATGTTTGTAAGTCCTTCTTCTCTGTTTTGGCCTTCAGTGGGGACCAATTTTCACAAGCACTGCGGCATGTGCCTGCACTTGATGGCATATGGCCTGCCTGCATTTTGTTGGCTTTGACTTTGGGAAAGATTATTTTTCTTTTTTGTAAGTATCCATGCCATGTCCCTCATATCTTCCTCTGCAAGTTGTGCCTTCCTCCTTGACTTTTTCCCCTGCTTTTGCAACATCTGTGAGCTTAGTTTTGGCATGTTATGGTCATTTGCAATGCAGCTGATTTCCTGACAGCCCATTTTTTGAAGACAGTAAAATTCCCGATTTTCTGCTTTTTTCAATTGCATTTCATTTGAACCTATCTCCTTTCCAGAGTGTTTGTAAGCCTTTCTGTTTGAGTCCGCAAGATTCCTTTTCCCTTCCCGAAAGGAAATTTCATTTCCTTTCGGGAAGGGAAAAGGAATCTTGCGATTTCAATGGGGACCAATAGAGGAATCTTTGGTGCATGTCCATGCCCTTGCTGGCATGCCATGCCTTTTGATGGCTTTGACTTTGGGAAAGATTTTTTTCTTTTTTGTAAGTATCCATGCCATGTCCCTCATATCTTCGCTCCAAGTTGTGTCTTCCTCCTTGACATTTTCCTCTGCTTTTGCAACATCTGTGAGCTTAGTTTTGGCATGTTATGGTCATTTGCAATGCAGCTGATTTCCTGACAGCCCATTTTTTGAAGACACTAAAATTCCCAATTTTCTGCTTTTTTCAATTGCATTTCATTTGAACCTATCTCCTTTCCAGAGTGTTTGTAAGCCTTTCTGTTTGAGTCCGCAAGATTCCTTTTCCCTTCCCGAAAGGAAATTTCATTTCCTTTCGGGAAGGGAAAAGGAATCTTGCGATTTCAATGGGGACCAATAGAGGAATCTTTGGTGCATGTCCATGCCCTTGCTGGCATGCCATGCCTTTTGATGGCTTTGACTTTGGGAAAGATTTTTTTCTTTTTTGTAAGTATCCATGCCATGTCCCTCTTATCTTCGCTCCAAGTTGTGTCTTCCTCCTTGACATTTTCCTCTGCTTTTGCAACATCTGTGAGCTTAGTTTTGGCATGTTATGGTCATTTGCACTGCGGCTGATATAATCCCGGGCCATTTCCTTAGTGTCACTAAATTTCCCAAATTTTATTTTTGTCTCCTCTAATTGCAATTCCTTTGATGGTATCTCCATTCCAGCATGTTTGTAAGTCCTTCTTCTCTGTTTTGGCCTTCAGTGGGGACCAGTTTTCACAAGCATTGCTGCATGTGCCTGAACTTGATGGCGTATGGCCTGCCTGCATTTTTTTGGCTCTGAGTTTGGGAATGATTTTTTTCTTTTCTTTAAGTATCCATGCCATGTCCAACATATCTTCGCTCCAAGTTGTATCTTCCTCCTTGACATTTTCCTCTTCTTTTGCAACATCTGTGAGCTTAGTTTTGGCATGTTTTGGTCCTTTGCACTGCGGCTGATATAATCCCGGGCCATTTCCTTAGAGTCACTAAATTTCCCAAATTTTTTTTTTTTCTCCTCCAATTGCAATTCTTTTGATGGTATCACCATTCCAGCATGCTTGTAAGTCCTTCTTCTCTGTTTTGGCCTTCAGTGGGGACCAATTTTCAGAAGCATTGCTGCATGTGCCTGAACTTGATGGCGTATGGCCTGCCTGCATTTTGTTGGCTTTGAGTTTGGGAAAGATTATTTTTCTTTTTTGTAAGTATCCATGCCATGTCCCTCATATCTTCCTCTGCAAGTTGTGCCTTCCTCCTTGACTTTTTCCCCTGCTTTTGCAACATCTGTGAGCTTAGTTTTGGCATGTTATGGTCATTTGCAATGCAGCTGATTTCCTGACAGCCCATTTTTTGAAGGCACTAAAATTCCCAATTTTCTGCTTTTTTCAATTGCATTTCATTTGAACCTATCTCCTTTCCAGAGTGTTTGTAAGCCTTTCTGTTTGAGTCCGCAAGATTCCTTTTCCCTTCCCGAAAGGAAATTTCATTTCCTTTCGGGAAGGGAAAAGGAATCTTGCGATTTCAATGGGGACCAATAGCGGAATCTTTGGTGCATGTCCATGCCCTTGCTGGCATGCCATGCCTTTTGATGGCTTTGACTTTGGGAAAGATTTTTTTCTTTTTTGTAAGTATCCATGCCATGTCCCTCTTATCTTCGCTCCAAGTTGTGTCTTCCTCCTTGACATTTTCCTCTGCTTTTGCAACATCTGTGAGCTTAGTTTTGGCATGTTGTGGTCCTTTGCCCTTTGGCTGGTATAATCCCGGGCTATTTCCTTAGAGTCACTAAATTTCCCAAATTTTATTTTTTTCTCCTCCAACTGCAATTCCTTTGATGGTATCTCCATTCCAGCATGTTTGTAAGTCCTTCTGCTCTGTTTTGGCCTTCAGTGGGGACCAATTTTCACAAGCACTGCGGCATGTGCCTGCACTTGATGGCATATGGCCTGCCTGCATTTTGTTGGCTTTGACTTTGGGAAAGATTATTTTTCTTTTTTGTAAGTATCCATGCCATGTCCCTCATATCTTCCTCTGCAAGTTGTGCCATCCTCCTTGACTTTTTCCCCTGCTTTTGCAACATCTGTGAGCTTAGTTTTGGCATGTTATGGTCATTTGCAATGCAGCTGATTTCCTGACAGCCCATTTTTTGAAGACACTAAAATTCCCAATTTTCTGCTTTTTTCAATTGCATTTCATTTGGACCTATCTCCTTTCCAGAGTGTTTGTAAATCTTTCTGTTTGAGTCCGCAAGATTCCTTTTCCCTTCCCGAAAGGAAATTTCATTTCCTTTCGGGAAGGGAAAAGGAATCTTGCGATTTCAATGGGGACCAATAGAGGAATCTTTGGTGCATGTCCATGCCCTTGCTGGCATGCCGTGCCTTTTGATGGCTTTGATTTTGGGAAAGATTTTTTTCTTTTTTGTAAGTATCCATGCCATGTCCCTCTTATCTTCGCTCCAAGTTGTGTCTTCCTCCTTGACATTTTCCTCTGCTTTTGCAACATCTGTGAGCTTAGTTTTGGCATGTTTTGCTCCTTTGCACTGCGGCTGATATAATCCCGGGCCATTTCCTTAGTGTCACTAAATTTCCCAAATTTTCTTTTTGTCTCCTCTAATTGCAATTCCTTTGATGGTATCTCCATTCCAGCATGTTTGTAAGTCCTTCTTCTCTGTTTTGGCCTTCAGTGGGGACCAATTTTCACAAGCACTGCGTTATCTGCCTGCACTTGATGGCGTATGGCCTGCCTGCATTTTGTTGGGTTTGAGTTTGGGAAAGATTATTTTTCTTTTTTGTAAGTATCCATGCCATGTCCCTCATATCTTCCTCTGCAAGTTGTGCCTTCCTCCTTGACTTTTTCCCCTGTTTTTGCAACATCTGTGAGCTTAGTTTTGGCATGTTATGGTCATTTGCAATGCAGCTGATTTCCTGACAGCCCATTTTTTGAAGACACTAAAATTCCCAATTTTCTGCTTTTTTCAATTGCATTTCATTTGAACCTATCTCCTTTCCAGAGTGTTTGTAAGCCTTTCTGTTTGAGTCCGCAAGATTCCTTTTCCCTTCCCGAAAGGAAATTTCATTTCCTTTCGGGAAGGGAAAAGGAATCTTGCGATTTCAATGGGGACCAATAGAGGAATCTTTGGTGCATGTCCATGCCCTTGCTGGCATGCCATGCCTTTTGATGGCTTTGACTTTGGGAAAGATTTTTTTCTTTTTTCTAAGTATCCATGCCATGTCCCTCTTATCTTCGCTCCAAGTTGTGTCTTCCTCCTTGACATTTTCCTCTGCTTTTGCAACATCTGTGAGCTTAGTTTTGGCATGTTGTGGTCCTTTGCCCTTTGGCTGGTATAATCCCGGGCTATTTCCTTAGAGTCACTAAATTTCCCAAATTTTATTTTTTTCTCCTCCAACTGCAATTCCTTTGATGGTATCTCCATTCCAGCATGTTTGTAAGTCCTTCTGCTCTGTTTTGGCCTTCAGTGGGGACCAATTTTCACAAGCACTGCGGCATGTGCCTGCACTTGATGGCATATGGCCTGCCTGCATTTTGTTGGCTTTGACTTTGGGAAAGATTATTTTTCTTTTTTGTAAGTATCCATGCCATGTCCCTCATATCTTCCTCTGCAAGTTGTGCCTTCCTCCTTGACTTTTTCCCCTGCTTTTGCAACATCTGTGAGCTTAGTTTTGGCATGTTATGGTCATTTGCAATGCAGCTGATTTCCTGACAGCCCATTTTTTGAAGACACTAAAATTCCCAATTTTCTGCTTTTTTCAATTGCATTTCATTTGAACCTATCTCCTTTCCAGAGTGTTTGTAAGCCTTTCTGTTTGAGTCCGCAAGATTCCTTTTCCCTTCCCGAAAGGAAATTTCATTTCCTTTCGGGAAGGGAAAAGGAATCTTGCGATTTCAATGGGGACCAATAGAGGAATCTTTGGTGCATGTCCATGCCCTTGCTGGCATGCCATGCCTTTTGATGGCTTTGACTTTGGGAAAGATTTTTTTCTTTTTTGTAAGTATCCATGCCATGTCCCTCATATCTTCGCTCCAAGTTGTGTCTTCCTCCTTGACATTTTCCTCTGCTTTTGCAACATCTGTGAGCTTAGTTTTGGCATGTTTTGGTCCTTTGCACTGCGGCTGATATAATCCCGGGCCATTTCCTTAGTGTCACTAAATTTCCCAAATTTTCTTTTTTTCTCCTCTAATTGCAATTCCTTTGATGGTATCTCCATTCCAGCATGTTTGTAAGTCCTTCTTCTCTGTTTTGGCCTTCAGTGGGGACCAATTTTCAGAAGCATTGCTGCATGTGCCTGAACTTGATGGCGTATGGCCTGCCTGCATTTTGTTGGCTTTGAGTTTGGGAAAGATTATTTTTCTTTTTTGTAAGTATCCATGCCATGTCCCTCATATCTTCCTCTGCAAGTTGTGCCTTCCTCCTTGACTTTTTCCCCTGCTTTTGCAACATCTGTGAGCTTAGTTTTGGCATGTTATGGTCATTTGCAATGCAGCTGATTTCCTGACAGCCCATTTTTTGAAGGCACTAAAATTCCCAATTTTCTGCTTTTTTCAATTGCATTTCATTTGAACCTATCTCCTTTCCAGAGTGTTTGTAAGCCTTTCTGTTTGAGTCCGCAAGATTCCTTTTCCCTTCCCGAAAGGAAATTTCATTTCCTTTCGGGAAGGGAAAAGGAATCTTGCGATTTCAATGGGGACCAATAGCGGAATCTTTGGTGCATGTCCATGCCCTTGCTGGCATGCCATGCCTTTTGATGGCTTTGACTTTGGGAAAGATTTTTTTCTTTTTTGTAAGTATCCATGCCATGTCCCTCTTATCTTCGCTCCAAGTTGTGTCTTCCTCCTTGACATTTTCCTCTGCTTTTGCAACATCTGTGAGCTTAGTTTTGGCATGTTGTGGTCCTTTGCCCTTTGGCTGGTATAATCCCGGGCTATTTCCTTAGAGTCACTAAATTTCCCAAATTTTATTTTTTTCTCCTCCAACTGCAATTCCTTTGATGGTATCTCCATTCCAGCATGTTTGTAAGTCCTTCTTCTCTGTTTTGGCCTTCAGTGGGGACCAATTTTCACAAGCACTGCGGCATGTGCCTGCACTTGATGGCATATGGCCTGCCTGCATTTTGTTGGCTTTGACTTTGGGAAAGATTATTTTTCTTTTTTGTAAGTATCCATGCCATGTCCCTCATATCTTCCTCTGCAAGTTGTGCCTTCCTCCTTGACTTTTTCCCCTGCTTTTGCAACATCTGTGAACTTAGTTTTGGCATGTTATGGTCATTTGCAATGCAGCTGATTTCCTGACAGCCCATTTTTTGAAGACACTAAAATTCCCAATTTTCTGCTTTTTTCAATTGCATTTCATTTGAACCTATCTCCTTTCCAGAGTGTTTGTAAGCCTTTCTGTTTGAGTCCGCAAGATTCCTTTTCCCTTCCCGAAAGGAAATTTCATTTCCTTTCGGGAAGGGAAAAGGAATCTTGCGATTTCAATGGGGACCAATAGAGGAATCTTTGGTGCATGTCCATGCCCTTGCTGGCATGCCATGCCTTTTGATGGCTTTGACTTTGGGAAAGATTTTTTTCTTTTTTGTAAGTATCCATGCCATGTCCCTCATATCTTCGCTCCAAGTTGTGTCTTCCTCCTTGACATTTTCCTCTGCTTTTGCAACATCTGTGAGCTTAGTTTTGGCATGTTATGGTCATTTGCAATGCAGCTGATTTCCTGACAGCCCATTTTTTGAAGACACTAAAATTCCCAATTTTCTGCTTTTTTCAATTGCATTTCATTTGAACCTATCTCCTTTCCAGAGTGTTTGTAAGCCTTTCTGTTTGAGTCCGCAAGATTCCTTTTCCCTTCCCGAAAGGAAATGAAATTTCCTTTCGGGAAGGGAAAAGGAATCTTGCGATTTCAATGAGGACCAATAGAGGAATCTTTGGTGCATGTCCATGCCCTTGCTGGCATGCCATGCCTTTTGATGGCTTTGACTTTGGGAAAGATTTTTTTCTTTTTTGAAAGTATCCATGCCATGTCCCTCTTATCTTCGCTCCAAGTTGTGTCTTCCTCCTTGACATTTTCCTCTGCTTTTGCAACATCTGTGAGCTTAGTTTTGGCATGTTATGGTCATTTGCACTGCGGCTGATATAATCCCGGGCCATTTCCTTAGTGTCACTAAATTTCCCAAATTTTCTTTTTGTCTCCTCTAATTGCAATTCCTTTGATGGTATCTCCATTCCAGCATGTTTGTAAGTCCTTCTTCTCTGTTTTGGCCTTCAGTGGGGACCAGTTTTCACAAGCATTGCTGCATGTGCCTGAACTTGTTGGCGTATGGCCTGCCTGCATTTTTTTGGCTCTGACTTTGGGAATGATTTTTTTCTTTTCTTTAAGTATCCATGCCATGTCCAACATATCTTCGCTCCAAGTTGTATCTTCCTCCTTGACATTTTCCTCTGCTTTTGCAACATCTGTGAGCTTAGTTTTGGCATGTTTTGGTCCTTTGTACTGCGGCTGATATAATCCCGGGCCATTTCCTTAGAGTCACTAAATTTCCCAAATTTTTTTTTTTTCTCCTCCAATTGCAATTCTTTTGATGGTATCACCATTCCAGCATGCTTGTAAGTCCTTCTTCTCTGTTTTGGCCTTCAGTGGGGACCAATTTTCACCAGCACTGCGGCATGTGCCTGAACTTGATGGCGTATGGCCTGCCTGCATTTTGTTGGCTTTGACTTTGGGAAAGATTATTTTTCTTTTTTGTAAGTATCCATGCCATGTCCCTCATATCTTCCTCTGCAAGTTGTGCCTTCCTCCTTGACTTTTTCCCCTGCTTTTGCAACATCTGTGAGCTTAGTTTTGGCATGTTGTGGTCATTTGCAATGCAGCTGATTTCCTGACAGCCTATTTTTTGAAGACACTAAAATTCCCGATTTTCTGCTTTTTTCAATTGCATTTCATTTGAACCTATCTCCTTTCCAGAGTGTTTGTAAGCCTTTCTGTTTGAGTCCGCAAGATTCCTTTTCCCTTCCCGAAAGGAAATTTCATTTCCTTTCGGGAAGGGAAAAGGAATCTTGCGATTTCAATGGGGACCAATAGAGGAATCTTTGGTGCATGTCCATGCCCTTGCTGGCATGCCATGCCTTTTGATGGCTTTGACTTTGGGAAAGATTTTTTTCTTTTTTGTAAGTATCCATGCCATGTCCCTCTTATCTTCGCTCCAAGTTGTGTCTTCCTCCTTGACATTTTCCTCTGCTTTTGCAACATCTGTGAGCTTAGTTTTGGCATGTTTTGGTCCTTTGCCCTGCGTCTGATATAATCCCGGGCTATTTCCTTAGAGTCACTAAATTTCCCAATTTTTATTTTTTTCTCCTCCAACTGCAATTCCTTTGATGGTATCTCCATTCCAGCATGTTTGTAAGTCCTTCTTCTCTGTTTTGGCCTTCAGTGGGGACCAATTTTCACAAGCACTGCGGCATGTGCCTGCACTTGATGGCATATGGCCTGCCTGCATTTTGTTGGCTTTGACTTTGGGAAAGATTTTTTTCTTTTCTTTAAGTATCCATGCCATGTCCCTCATATCTTCGCTCCAAGTTGTGTCTTCCTCCTTGACATTTTCCTCTGCTTTTGCAACATCTGTGAGCTTAGTTTTTGCATGTTTTGGTCCTTTGCACTGCGGCTGATATAATCCCGGGCCATTTCCTTAGTGTCACTAAATTTCCCAAATTTTCTTTTTTTCTCCTCCAATTGGAATTCCTTTGATGGTATCTCCATTCCAGCATGTTTGTAAGACCTTCTTCTCTGTTTTGGCCTTCAGTTGGGACCAATTTTCAGAAGCATTGCTGCATGTGCCTGAACTTGATGGCGTATGGCCTGCCTGCATTTTGTTGGCTTTGAGTTTGGGAAAGATTATTTTTCTTTTTTGTAAGTATCCATGCCATGTCCCTCATATCTTCCTCTGCAAGTTGTGCCTTCCTCCTTGACTTTTTCCCCTGCTTTTGCAACATCTGTGAGCTTAGTTTTGGCATGTTATGGTCATTTGCAATGCAGCTGATTTCCTGACAGCCCATTTTTTGAAGACACTAAAATTCCCAATTTTCTGCTTTTTTCAATTGCATTTCATTTGAACCTATCTCCTTTCCAGAGTGTTTGTAAGCCTTTCTGTTTGAGTCCGCAAGATTCCTTTTCCCTTCCCGAAAGGAAATTTCATTTCCTTTCGGGAAGGGAAAAGGAATCTTGCGATTTCAATGGGGACCAATAGAGGAATCTTTGGTGCATGTCCATGCCCTTGCTGGCATGCCATGCCTTTTGATGGCTTTGACTTTGGGAAAGATTTTTTTCTTTTTTGTAAGTATCCATGCCATGTCCCTCTTATCTTCGCTCCAAGTTGTATCTTCCTCCTTGACATTTTCCTCTGCTTTTGCAACATCTGTGAGCTTCGTTGTGGCATGTTTTGTCCTTTGCACTGCGGCTGATATAATCCCGGGCCATTTCCTTAGAGTCACTAAATTTTCCAAATTTTTGTTTTTTCTCCTCCAACTGCAATTCCTTTGATGGTATCTCCATTCCAGCATGTTTGTAAGTCCTTCTTCTCTGTTTTGGCCTTCAGTGGGGACCAATTTTCACAAGCACTGCGGCATGTGCCTGCACTTGATGGCATATGGCCTGCCTGCATTTTGTTGGCTTTGACTTTGGGAAAGATTATTTTTCTTTTTTGTAAGTATCCATGCCATGTCCCTCATATCTTCCTCTGCAAGTTGTGCCTTCCTCCTTGACTTTTTCCCCTGCTTTTGCAACATCTGTGAGCTTAGTTTTGGCATGTTATGGTCATTTGCAATGCAGCTGATTTCCTGACAGCCCATTTTTTGAAGACACTAAAATTCCCAATTTTCTGCTTTTTTCAATTGCATTTCATTTGAACCTATCTCCTTTCCAGAGTGTTTGTAAGCCTTTCTGTTTGAGTCCGCAAGATTCCTTTTCCCTTCCCGAAAGGAAATTTCATTTCCTTTCGGGAAGGGAAAAGGAATCTTGCGATTTCAATGGGGACCAATAGAGGAATCTTTGGTGCATGTCCATGCCCTTGCTGGCATGCCATGCCTTTTGATGGCTTTGACTTTGGGAAAGATTTTTTTCTTTTTTGTAAGTATCCATGCCATGTCCCTCTTATCTTCGCTCCAAGTTGTGTCTTCCTCCTTGACATTTTCCTCTGCTTTTGCAACATCTGTGAGCTTAGTTTTGGCATGTTGTGGTCCTTTGCCCTTTGGCTGGTATAATCCCGGGCTATTTCCTTAGAGTCACTAAATTTCCCAAATTTTCTTTTTGTCTCCTCTAATTGCAATTCCATTGATGGTATCTCCATTCCAGCATGTTTGTAAGTCCTTCTTCTCTGTTTTGGCCTTCAGTGGGGACCAATTTTCACAAGCATTGCTGCATGTGCCTGAACTTGATGGCGTATGGCCTGCCTGCATTTTTTTGGCTCTGACTTTGGGAAAGATTTTTTTCTTTTCTTTAAGTATCCATGCCATGTCCAACATATCTTCGCTCCAAGTTGTATCTTCCTCCTTGACATTTTCCTCTGCTTTTGCAACATCTGTGAGCTTAGTTTTGGCATGTTTTGGTCCTTTTCACTGCGGCTGATATAATCCTGGGCCGTTTCCTTAGAGTCACTAAATTTCCCAAATTTTTTTTTTTTCTCCTCCAATTGCAATTCTTTTGATGGTATCACCATTCCAGCATGCTTGTAAGTCCTTCTTCTCTGTTTTGGCCTTCAGTGGGGACCAATTTTCACAAGCACTGCGGCATGTGCCTGCACTTGATGGCATATGGCCTGCCTGCATTTACTGGCTTTGACTTTGGGAAAGATTTTTTTCTTTTTTGTAAGTATCCATGCCATGTCCCTCATATCTTCGCTCCAAGTTGTGCCTTCCTCCTTGACATTTTCCTCTGCTTTTGCAACATCTGTGAGCTTAGTTTTGGCATGTTTTGGTCATTTGCAATGCAGCTGATTTCCTGACAGCCCGTTTTTTGAAGACACTAAAATTCCCGATTTTCTGCTTTTTTCAATTGCATTTCATTTGGACCTATCTCCTTTCCAGAGTGTTTGTAAGCCTTTCTGTTTGAGTCCGCAAGATTCCTTTTCCCTTCCCGAAAGGAAATTTCATTTCCTTTCGGGAAGGGAAAAGGAATCTTGCGTTTTCAATGGGGACCAATAGAGGAATCTTTGGTGCATGTCCATGCCCTTGCTGGCATGCCATGCCTTTTGTTGGCTTTGACTTTGGGAAAGATTTTTTTCTTTTCTTTAAGTATCCATGCCATGTCCCTCATATCTTCGCTCCAAGTTGTGTCTTCCTCCTTGACATTTTCCTCTGCTTTTGCAACATCTGTGAGCTTAGTTTTGGCATGTTATGGTCATTTGCAATGCAGCTGATTTCCTGACAGCCCATTTTTTGAAGACACTAAAATTCTCGATTTTCTGCTTTTTTCAATTGCATTTCATTTGGACCTATCTCCTTTCCAGAGTGTTTGTAAGCCTTTCTGTTTGAGTCCGCAAGATTCCTTTTCCCTTCCCGAAAGGAAATTTCATTTCCTTTCGGGAAGGGAAAAGGAATCTTGCGATTTCAATGGGGACCAATAGAGGAATCTTTGGTGCATGTCCATGCCCTTGCTGGCATGCCGTGCCTTTTGATGGCTTTGATTTTGGGAAAGATTTTTTTCTTTTTTGTAAGTATCCATGCCATGTCCCTCTTATCTTCGCTCAAAGTTGTGTCTTCCTCCTTGACATTTTCCTCTGCTTTTGCAACATCTGTGAGCTTAGTTTTGGCATGTTTTGCTCCTTTGCACTGCGGCTGATATAATCCCGGGCCATTTCCTTAGTGTCACTAAATTTCCCAAATTCTCTTTTTGTCTCCTCTAATTGCAATTCCTTTGATGGTATCTCCATTCCAGCATGTTTGTAAGTCCTTCTTCTCTGTTTTGGCCTTCAGTGGGGACCAGTTTTCACAAGCATTGCTGCATGTGCCTGAACTTGATGGCGTATGGCCTGCCTGCATTTTTTTGGCTCTGACTTTGGGAAAGATTTTTTTCTTTTCTTTAAGTATCCATGCCATGTCCAACATATCTTCGCTCCAAGTTGTATCTTCCTCCTTGACATTTTCCTCTGCTTTTGCAACATCTGTGAGCTTAGTTTTGACATGTTTTGGTCCTTTGCCCTGCGGCTGATATAATCCTGGGCCATTTCCTTAGAGTCACTAAATTTCCCAAATTTTTTTTTTTTTCTCCTCCAACTGCAATTCTTTTGATGGTATCACCATTCCAGCATGTTTGTAAGTCCTTCTTCTCTGTTTTGGCCTTCAGTGGGGACCAATTTTCAGAAGCATTGCTGCATGTCCCTGAACTTGATGGCGTATGGCCTGCCTGCATTTTGTTGGCTTTGACTTTGGGAAAGATTATTTTTCTTTTTTGTAAGTATCCATGCCATGTCCCTCATATCTTCCTCTGCAAGTTGTGCCTTCCTCCTTGACTTTTTCCCCTGCTTTTGCAACATCTGTGAGCTTAGTTTTGGCATGTTATGGTCATTTGCAATGCAGCTGATTTCCTGACAGCCCATTTTTTGAAGACACTAAAATTCCCAATTTTCTGCTTTTTTCAATTGCATTTCATTTGAACCTGTCTCCTTTCCAGAGTGTTTGTAAGCCTTTCTGTTTGAGTCCGCAAGATTCCTTTTCCCTTCCCGAAAGGAAATTTCATTTCCTTTCGGGAAGGGAAAAGGAATCTTGCGATTTCAATGGGGACCAATAGAGGAATCTTTGGTGCATGTCCATGCCCTTGCTGGCATGCCATGCCTTTTGATGGCTTTGACTTTGGGAAAGTTTTATTTTCTTTTTTGTAAGTATCCATGCCATGTCCCTCTTATCTTCGCTCCAAGTTGTGTCTTCCTCCTTGACATTTTCCTCTGCTTTTGCAACATCTGTGAGCTTAGTTTTGGCATGTTGTGGTCCTTTGCCCTTTGGCTGGTATAATCCCGGGCTATATCCTTACTGTCACTAAATTTCCCAAATTTTATTTTTTTCTCCTCCAACTGCAATTCCTCTGATGGTATCTCAATTCCAGCATGTTTGTAAGTCCTTCTTCTCTGTTTTGGCCTTCAGTGGGGACCAATTTTCACAAGCACTGCGGCATGTGCCTGCACTTGATGGCATATGGCCTGCCTGCATTTTGTTGGCTTTGACTTTGGGAAAGATTATTTTTCTTTTTTGTAAGTATCCATGCCATGTCCCTCATATCTTCCTCTGCAAGTTGTGCCTTCCTCCTTGACTTTTTCCCCTGCTTTTGCAACATCTGTGAGCTTAGTTTTGGCATGTTATGGTCATTTGCAATGCAGCTGATTTCCTGACAGCCCATTTTTTGAAGACACTAAAATTCCTGATTTTCTGCTTTTTTCAATTGCATTTCATTTGAACCTATCTCCTTTCCAGAGTGTTTGTAAGCCTTTCTGTTTGAGTCCGCAAGATTCCTTTTCCCTTCCCGAAAGGAAATTTCATTTCCTTTCGGGAAGGGAAAAGGAATCTTGCGATTTCAATGGGGACCAATAGAGGAATCTTTGGTGCATGTCCATGCCCTTGCTGGCATGCCATGCCTTTTGATGGCTTTGACTTTGGGAAAGATTTTTTTCTTTTTTGTAAGTATCCATGCCATGTCCCTCTTATCTTCGCTCCAAGTTGTGTCTTCCTCCTTGACATTTTCCTCTGCTGTTGCAACATCTGTGACCTTAGTTTTGGCATGTTTTGGTCGTTTGCAATGCAGCTGATTTCCTGACAGCCCATTTTTTGAAGACACTAAAATTCCCGATTTTCTGCTTTTTTCAATTGCATTTCATTTGGACCTATCTCCTTTCCACAGTGTTTGTAAGCCTTTCTGTTTGAGTCCGCAAGATTCCTTTTCCCTTCCCGAAAGGAAATTTCATTTCCTTTCGGGAAGGGAAAAGGAATCTTGCGATTTCAATGGGGACCAATAGCGGAATCTTTGGTGCATGTCCATGCCCTTGCTGGCATGCCATGCCTTTTGATGGCTTTGACTTTGGGAAAGATTTTTTTCTTTTTTGTAAGTATCCATGCCATGTCCCTCTTATCTTCGCTCCAAGTTGTGTCTTCCTCCTTGACATTTTCCTCTGCTTTTGCAACATCTGTGAGCTTAGTTTTGGCATGTTTTGGTCCTTTGCACTGCGGCTGATATAATCCCGGGCCGTTTCCTTAGAGTCACTAAATTTCCCAAATTTTATTTTTTTCTCCTCCAATTGCAATTCTTTTGATGGTATCACCATTCCAGCATGCTTGTAAGTCCTTCTTCTCTGTTTTGGCCTTCAGTGGGGACCAATTTTCACAAGCACTGCGGCATGTGCCTGCAATGGATGGCATATGGCCTGCCTGCATTTACTGGCTTTGAGTTTGGGAAAGATTATTTTTCTTTTTTGTAAGTATCCATGCCATGTCCCTCATATCTTCCTCTGCAAGTTGTGCCTTCCTCCTTGACTTTTTCCCCTGCTTTTGCAACATCTGTGAGCTTAGTTTTGGCATGTTATGGTCATTTGCAATGCAGCTGATTTCCTGACAGCCCATTTTTTGAAGACACTAAAATTCCCGATTTTCTCCTTTTTTCAATTGCATTTCATTTGAACCTATCTCCTTTCCAGAGTGTTTGTAAGGCTTTCTGTTTGAGTCCGCAAGATTCCTTTTCCCTTCCCGAAAGGAAATTTCATTTCCTTTCGGGAAGGGGAAAAGGAATCTTGCGATTTCAATGGGGACCAATAGAGGAATCTTTGGTGCATGTCCATGCCCTTGCTGGCATGCCATGCCTTTTGATGGCTTTGACTTTGGGAAAGATTTTTTTCTTTTTTGTAAGTATCCATGCCATGTCCCTCATATCTTCGCTCCAAGTTGTGTCTTCCTCCTTGACATTTTCCTCTGCTTTTGCAACATCTGTGAGCTTAGTTTTGGCATGTTTTGGTCATTTGCAATGCAGCTGATTTCCTGACAGCCCGTTTTTTGAAGACACTAAAATTCCCGATTTTCTGCTTTTTTCAATTGCATTTCATTTGGACCTAACTCCTTTCCAGAGTGTTTGTAAGCCTTTCTGTTTGAGTCCGCAAGATTCCTTTTCCCTTCCCGAAAGGAAATTTCATTTCCTATCGGGAAGGGAAAAGGAATCTTGCGATTTCAATGGGGACCAATAGAGGAATCTTTGGTGCATGTCCATGCCCTTGCTGGCATGCCATGCCTTTTGATGGCTTTGACTTTGGGAAAGTTTTATTTTCTTTTTTGTAAGTATCCATGCCATGTCCCTCTTATCTTCGCTCCAAGTTGTGTCTTCCTCCTTGACATTTTCCTCTGCTTTTGCAACATCTGTGAGCTTAGTTTTGGCATGTTTTGGTCGTTTGCAATGCAGCTGATTTCCTGACAGCCCATTTTTTGAAGACACTAAAATTCCCGATTTTCTGCTTTTTTCAATTGCATTTCATTTGGACCTATCTCCTTTCCACAGTGTTTGTAAGCCTTTCTGTTTGAGTCCGCAAGATTCCTTTTCCCTTCCCGAAAGGAAATTTCATTTCCTTTCGGGAAGGGAAAAGGAATCTTGCGATTTCAATGGGGACCAATAGAGGAATCTTTGGTGCATGTCCATGCCCTTGCTGGCATGCCATGCCTTTTGATGGCTTTGACTTTGGGAAAGATTTTTTGCTTTTCTTTAAGTATCCATGCCATGTCCCTCATATCTTCGCTCCAAGTTGTGTCTTCCTCCTTGACATTTTCCTCTGCTTTTGCAACATCTGTGAGCTTAGTTTTGGCATGTTTTGGTCCTTTGCACTGCGGCTGATATAATCCCGGGCCGTTTCCTTAGAGTCACTAAATTTCCCAAATTTTATTTTTTTCTCCTCCAATTGCAATTCTTTTGATGGTATCACCATTCCAGCATGTTTGTAAGTCCTTCTTCTCTGTTTTGGCCTTCAGTGGGGACCAATTTTCACAAGCACTGCGGCATGTGCCTGCACTTGATGGCATATGGCCTGCCTGCATTTTGTTGGCTTTGACTTTGGGAAAGATTATTTTTCTTTTTTGTAAGTATCCATGCCATGTCCCTCATATCTTCCTCTGCAAGTTGTGCCTTCCTCCTTGACTTTTTCCCCTGCTTTTGCAACATCTGTGAGCTTAGTTTTGGCATGTTATGTTCATTTGCAATGCAGCTGATTTCCTGACAGCCCATTTTTTGAAGACACTAAAATTCCCGATTTTCTGCTTTTTTCAATTGCATTTCATTTGAACCTATCTCCTTTCCAGAGTGTTTGTAAGCCTTTCTGTTTGAGTCCGCAAGATTCCTTTTCCCTTCCCGAAAGGAAATTTCATTTCCTTTCGGGAAGGGAAAAGGAATCTTGCGATTTCAATGGGGACCAATAGAGGAATCTTTGGTGCATGTCCATGCCCTTGCTGGCATGCCGTGCCTTTTGATGGCTTTGATTTTGGGAAAGATTTTTTTCTTTTTTGTAAGTATCCATGCCATGTCCCTCTTATCTTCGCTCCAAGTTGTGTCTTCCTCCTTGACATTTTCCTCTGCTTTTGCAACATCTGTGAGCTTAGTTTTGGCATGTTTTGCTCCTTTGCACTGCGGCTGATATAATCCCGGTCTATTTCCTTAGTGTCACTAAATTTCCCAAATTTTCTTTTTGTCTCCTCTAATTGCAATTCCTTTGATGGTATCTCCATTCCAGCATGTTTGTAAGTCCTTCTTCTCTGTTTTGGCCTTCAGTGGGGACCAGTTTTCACAAGCATTGCTGCATGTGCCTGAACTTGATTGCGTATGGCCTGCCTGCATTTTTTTGGCTCTGACTTTGGGAATGATTTTTTTCTTTTCTTTAAGTATCCATGCCATGTCCAACATATCTTCGCTCCAAGTTGTATCTTCCTCCTTGACATTTTCCTCTGCTTTTGCAACATCTGTGAGCTTAGTTTTGGCATGTTTTGGTCCTTTGCACTGCGGCTGATATAATCCCGGGCCATTTCCTTAGAGTCACTAAATTTCCCAAATTTTTTTTTTTTTCTCCTCCAATTGCAATTCTTTTGATGGTATCACCATTCCAGCATGTTTGTAAGTCCTTCTTCTCTGTTTTGGCCTTCAGTGGGGACCAATTTTCACAAGCATTGCTGCATGTGCCTGAACTTGATGGCGTATGGCCTGCCTGCATTTTGTTGGCTTTGACTTTGGGAAAGATTATTTTTCTTTTTTGTAAGTATCCATGCCATGTCCCTCATATCTTCCTCTGCAAGTTGTGCCTTCCTCCTTGACTTTTTCCCCTGCTTTTGCAACATCTGTGAGCTTAGTTTTGGCATGTTATGGTCATTTGCAATGCAGCTGATTTCCTGACAGCCCATTTTTTGAAGACACTAAAATTCCCGATTTTCTGCTTTTTTCAATTGCATTTCATTTGAACCTGTCTCCTTTCCAGAGTGTTTGTAAACCTTTCTGTTTGAGTCCGCAAGATTCCTTTTCCCTTCCGGAAAGGAAATTTCATTTCCTATCGGGAAGGGAAAAGGAATCTTGCGATTTCAATGGGGACCAATAGAGGAATCTTTGGTGCATGTCCATGCCCTTGCTGGCATGCCATGCCTTTTGATGGCTTTGACTTTGGGAAAGTTTTATTTTCTTTTTTGTAAGTATCCATGCCATGTCCCTCTTATCTTCGCTCCAAGTTGTGTCTTCCTCCTTGACATTTTCCTCTGCTTTTGCAACATCTGTGAGCTTAGTTTTGGCATGTTTTGGTCATTTGCAATGCAGCTGATTTCCTGACAGCCCGTTTTTTGAAGACACTAAAATTCCCGATTTTCTGCTTTTTTCAATTGCATTTCATTTGGACCTATCTCCTTTCCAGAGTGTTTGTAAGCCTTTCTGTTTGAGTCCGCAAGATTCCTTTTCCCTTCCCGAAAGGAAATTTCATTTCCTTTCGGGAAGGGAAAAGGAATCTTGCGATTTCAATGGGGACCAATAGAGGAATCTTTGGTGCATGTCCATGCCCTTGCTGGCATGCCATGCCTTTTGTTGGCTCTGACTTTGGGAATGATTTTTTTCTTTTCTTTAAGTATCCATGCCATGTCCCTCATATCTTCGCTCCAAGTTGTGTCTTCCTCCTTGACATTTTCCTCTGCTTTTGCAACATCTGTGAGCTTAGTTTTGGCATGTTTTGGTCCTTTGCACTGCGGCTGATATAATCCCGGGCCATTTCCTTAGTGTCACTAAATTTCCCAAATTTTCTTTTTGTCTCCTCTAATTGCAATTCCTTTGATGGTATCTCCATTCCAGCATGTTTGTAAGTCCTTCTTCTCTGTTTTGGCCTTCAGTGGGGACCAATTTTCACAAGCATTGCTGCATGTGCCTGAACTTGATGGCGTATGGCCTGCCTGCATTTTTTTAGCTCTGACTTTGGGAATGATTTTTTTCTTTTCTTTAAGTATCCATGCCATGTCCAACATATCTTCGCTCCAAGTTGTATCTTCCTCCTTGACATTTTCCTCTGCTTTTGAAACATCTGTGAGCTTAGTTTTGGCATGTTTTGGTCCTTTGCACTGCGGCTGATATAATCCTGGGCCGTTTCCTTAGAGTCACTAAATTTCCCAAATTTTTTTTTTTTCTCCTCCAATTGCAATTCTTTTGATGGTATCACCATTCCAGCATGTTTGTAAGTCCTTCTTCTCTGTTTTGGCCTTCAGTGGGGACCAATTTTCACAAGCACTGCGGCATGTGCCTGCAGTTGATGGCATATGGCCTGCCTGCATTTACTGGCTTTGAGTTTGGGAAAGATTATTTTTCTTTTTTGTAAGTATCCATGCCATGTCCCTCATATCTTCCTCTGCAAGTTGTGCCTTCCTCCTTGACTTTTTCCCCTGCTTTTGCAACATCTGTGAACTTAGTTTTGGCATGTTATGGTCATTTGCAATGCAGCTGATTTCCTGACAGCCCATTTTTTGAAGACACTAAAATTCCCGATTTTCTGCTTTTTTCAATTGCATTTCATTTGAACCTATCTCCTTTCCAGAGTGTTTGTAAGCCTTTCTGTTTGAGTCCACAAGATTCCTTTTCCCTTCCCGAAAGGAAATTTCATTTCCTTTCGGGAAGGGAAAAGGAATCTTGCGATTTCAATGGGGACCAATAGAGGAATCTTTGGTGCATGTCCATGCCCTTGCTGGCATGCCATGCCTTTTGATGGCTTTGACTTTGGGAAAGATTTTTTGCTTTTTTGTAAGTATCCATGCCATGTCCCTCTTATCTTCGCTCCAAGTTGTATCTTCCTCCTTGACATTTTCCTCTGCTTTTGCAACATCTGTGAGCTTCGTTTTGGCATGTTTTGTCCTTTGCACTGCGGCTGATATAATCCCGGGCCATTTCCTTAGAGTCACTAAATTTTCCAAATTTTTTTTTTTTTCTCCTCCAACTGCAATTCCTTTGATGGTATCTCCATTCCAGCATGTTTGTAAGTCCTTCTTCTCTGTTTTGGCCTTCAGTGGGGACCAATTTTCACAAGCACTGCGGCATGTGCCTGCACTTGATGGCATATGGCCTGCCTGCATTTTGTTGGCTTTGAGTTTGGGAAAGATTATTTTTCTTTTTTGTAAGTATCCATGCCATGTCCCTCATATCTTCCTCTGCAAGTTGTGCCTTCCTCCTTGACTTTTTCCCCTGCTTTTGCAACATCTGTGAGCTTAGTTTTGGCATGTTATGGTCATTTGCAATGCAGCTGATTTCCTGACAGCCCATTTTTTGAAGACACTAAAATTCCCGATTTTCTGCTTTTTTCAATTGCATTTCATTTGAACCTATCTCCTTTCCAGAGTGTTTGTAAGCCTTTCTGTTTGAGTCCGCAAGATTCCTTTTCCCTTCCCGAAAGGAAATTTCATTTCCTTTCGGGAAGGGAAAAGGAATCTTGCGATTTCAATGGGGACCAATAGAGGAATCTTTGGTGCATGTCCATGCCCTTGCTGGCATGCCATGCCTTTTGATGGCTTTGACTTTGGGAAAGATTTTTTTCTTTTTTGTAAGTATCCATGCCATGTCCCTCTTATCTTCGCTCCAAGTTGTGTCTTCCTCCTTGACATTTTCCTCTGCTTTTGCAACATCTGTGAGCTTAGTTTTGGCATGTTGTGGTCCTTTGCCCTTTGGCTGGTATAATCCCGGGCTATTTCCTTAGAGTCACTAAATTTCCCAAATTTTCTTTTTGTCTCCTCTAATTGCAATTCCATTGATGGTATCTCCATTCCAGCATGTTTGTAAGTCCTTCTTCTCTGTTTTGGCCTTCAGTGGGGACCAATTTTCACAAGCATTGCTGCATGTGCCTGAACTTGATGGCGTATGGCCTGCCTGCATTTTTTTGGCTCTGACTTTGGGAATGATTTTTTTCTTTTCTTTAAGTATCCATGCCATGTCCAACATATCTTCGCTCCAAGTTGTATCTTCCTCCTTGACATTTTCCTCTGCTTTTGCAACATCTGTGAGCTTAGTTTTGGCATGTTTTGGTCCTTTTCACTGCGGCTGATATAATCCTGGGCCGTTTCCTTAGAGTCACTAAATTTCCCAAATTTTTTTTTTTTCTCCTCCAATTGCAATTCTTTTGATGGTATCACCATTCCAGCATGCTTGTAAGTCCTTCTTCTCTGTTTTGGCCTTCAGTGGGGACCAATTTTCACAAGCACTGCGGCATGTGCCTGCACTTGATGGCATATGGCCTGCCTGCATTTACTGGCTTTGACTTTGGGAAAGATTTTTTTCTTTTTTGTAAGTATCCATGCCATGTCCCTCATATCTTCGCTCCAAGTTGTGCCTTCCTCCTTGACATTTTCCTCTGCTTTTGCAACATCTGTGAGCTTAGTTTTGGCATGTTTTGGTCATTTGCAATGCAGCTGATTTCCTGACAGCCCGTTTTTTGAAGACACTAAAATTCCCGATTTTCTGCTTTTTTCAATTGCATTTCATTTGGACCTATCTCCTTTCCAGAGTGTTTGTAAGCCTTTCTGTTTGAGTCCGCAAGATTCCTTTTCCCTTCCCGAAAGGAAATTTCATTTCCTTTCGGGAAGGGAAAAGGAATCTTGCGATTTCAATGGGGACCAATAGAGGAATCTTTGGTGCATGTCCATGGCCTTGCTGGCATGTCATGCCTTTTGTTGGCTTTGACTTTGGGAAAGATTTTTTTCTTTTCTTTAAGTATCCATGCCATGTCCCTCATATCTTCGCTCCAAGTTGTGTCTTCCTCCTTGACATTTTCCTCTGCTTTTGCAACATCTGTGAGCTTAGTTTTGGCATGTTATGGTCATTTGCAATGCAGCTGATTTCCTGACAGCCCATTTTTTGAAGACACTAAAATTCCCGATTTTCTGCTTTTTTCAATTGCATTTCATTTGGACCTATCTCCTTTCCAGAGTGTTTGTAATCCTTTCTGTTTGAGTCCGCAAGATTCCTTTTCCCTTCCCGAAAGGAAATTTCATTTCCTTTCGGGAAGGGAAAAGGAATCTTGCGATTTCAATGGGGACCAATAGAGGAATCTTTGGTGCATGTCCATGCCCTTGCTGGCATGCCGTGCCTTTTGATGGCTTTGACTTTGGGAAAGATTTTTTTCTTTTTTGTAAGTATCCATGCCATGTCCCTCTTATCTTCGCTCCAAGTTGTGTCTTCCTCCTTGACATTTTCCTCTGCTTTTCCAACATCTGTGAGCTTAGTTTTGGCATGTTTTGCTCCTTTGCACTGCGGCTGATATAATCCCGGGCCATTTCCTTAGTGTCACTAAATTTCCCAAATTCTCTTTTTGTCTCCTCTAATTGCAATTCCTTTGATGGTATCTCCATTCCAGCATGTTTGTAAGACCTTCTTCTCTGTTTTGGCCTTCACTGGGGACCAGTTTTCACAAGCATTGCTGCATGTGCCTGAACTTGATGGCGTATGGCCTGCCTGCATTTTTTTGGCTCTGACTTTGGGAAAGATTTTTTTCTTTTCTTTAAGTATCCATGCCATGTCCAACATATCTTCGCTCCAAGTTGTATCTTCCTCCTTGACATTTTCCTCTGCTTTTGCAACATCTGTGAGCTTAGTTTTGGCATGTTTTGGTCCTTTGCACTGCGGCTGATATAATCCTGGGCCATTTCCTTAGAGTCACTAAATTTCCCAAATTTTTTTTTTTTTCTCCTCCAACTGCAATTCTTTTGATGGTATCACCATTCCAGCATGTTTGTAAGTCCTTCTTCTCTGTTTTGGCCTTCAGTGGGGACCAATTTTCAGAAGCATTGCTGCATGTCCCTGAACTTGATGGCATATGGCCTGCCTGCATTTACTGGCTTTGAGTTTGGGAAAGATTATTTTTCTTTTTTGTAAGTATCCATGCCATGTCCCTCATATCTTCCTCTGCAAGTTGTGCCTTCCTCCTTGACTTTTTCCCCTGCTTTTGCAACATCTGTGAGCTTAGTTTTGGCATGTTATGGTCATTTGCAATGCAGCTGATTTCCTGACAGCCCATTTTTTGAAGACACTAAAATTCCCGATTTTCTCCTTTTTTCAATTGCATTTCATTTGAACCTATCTCCTTTCCAGAGTGTTTGTAAGGCTTTCTGTTTGAGTCCGCAAGATTCCTTTTCCCTTCCCGAAAGGAAATTTCATTTCCTTTCGGGAAGGGGAAAAGGAATCTTGCGATTTCAATGGGGACCAATAGAGGAATCTTTGGTGCATGTCCATGCCCTTGCTGGCATGCCATGCCTTTTGATGGCTTTGACTTTGGGAAAGATTTTTTTCTTTTTTGTAAGTATCCATGCCATGTCCCTCATATCTTCGCTCCAAGTTGTGTCTTCCTCCTTGACATTTTCCTCTGCTTTTGCAACATCTGTGAGCTTAGTTTTGGCATGTTTTGGTCATTTTCAATGCAGCTGATTTCCTGACAGCCCGTTTTTTGAAGACACTAAAATTCCCGATTTTCTGCTTTTTTCAATTGCATTTCATTTGGACCTATCTCCTTTCCAGAGTGTTTGTAAGCCTTTCTGTTTGAGTCCGCAAGATTCCTTTTCCCTTCCCGAAAGGAAATTTCATTTCCTTTCGGGAAGGGAAAAGGAATCTTGCGATTTCAATGGGGACCAATAGAGGAATCTTTGGTGCATGTCCATGCCCTTGCTGGCATGCCATGCCTTTTGTTGGCTTTGACTTTGGGAAAGATTTTTTTCTTTTCTTTAAGTATCCATGCCATGTCCCTCATATCTTCGCTCCAAGTTGTGTCTTCCTCCTTGACATTTTCCTCTGCTTTTGCAACATCTGTGAGCTTAGTTTTGGCATGTTTTGGTCCTTTGCACTGCGGCTGATATAATCCCGGGCCATTTCCTTAGTGTCACTAAATTTCCCAAATTTTCTTTTTGTCTCCTCTAATTGCAATTCCTTTGATGGTATCTCCATTCCAGCATGTTTGTAAGTCCTTCTTCTCTGTTTTGGCCTTCAGTGGGGACCAATTTTCACAAGCATTGCTGCATGTGCCTGCACTTGATGGCGTATGGCCTGCCTGCATTTTTTTGGCTCTGACTTTGGGAATGATTTTTTTCTTTTCTTTAAGTATCCATGCCATGTCCAACATATCTTCGCTCCAAGTTGTATCTTCCTCCTTGACATTTTCCTCTGCTTTTGCAACATCTGTGAGCTTAGTTTTGGCATGTTTTGGTCCTTTGCACTGCGGCTGATATAATCCTTGGCCGTTACCTTAGAGTCACTAAATTTCCCAAATTTTTTTTTTTTCTCCTCCAATTGCAATTCTTTTGATGGTATCACCATTCCAGCATGCTTGTAAGTCCTTCTTCTCTGTTTTGGCCTTCAGTGGGGACCAATTTTCACAAGCACTGCGGCATGTGCCTGCACTTGATGGCATATGGCCTGCCTGCATTTACTGGCTTTGAGTTTGGGAAAGATTATTTTTCTTTTTTGTAAGTATCCATGCCATGTCCCTCATATCTTCCTCTGCAAGTTGTGCCTTCCTCCTTGACTTTTTCCCCTGCTTTTGCAACATCTGTGAGCTTAGTTTTGGCATGTTATGGTCATTTGCAATGCAGCTGATTTCCTGACAGCCCATTTTTTGAAGACACTAAAATTCCTGATTTTCTGCTTTTTTCAATTGCATTTCATTTGAACCTATCTCCTTTCCAGAGTGTTTGTAAGCCTTTCTGTTTGAGTCCGCAAGATTCCTTTTCCCTTCCCGAAAGGAAATGAAATTTCCTTTCGGGAAGGGAAAAGGAATCTTGCGATTTCAATGGGGACCAATAGAGGAATCTTTGGTGCATGTCCATGCCCTTGCTGGCATGCCATGCCTTTTGATGGCTTTGACTTTGGGAAAGATTTTTTTCTTTTTTGTAAGTATCCATGCCATGTCCCTCTTATCTTCGCTCCAAGTTGTGTCTTCCTCCTTGACATTTTCCTCTGCTTTTGCAACATCTGTGAGCTTAGTTTTGGCATGTTGTGGTCCTTTGCCCTTTGGCTGGTATAATCCCTGGCTATTTCCTTAGAGTCACTAAATTTCCCAAATTTTATTTTTTTCTCCTCCAACTGCAATTCCTTTGATGGTATCTCAATTCCAGCATGTTTGTAAGTCCTTCTTCTCTGTTTTGGCCTTCAGTGGGGACCAATTTTCACAAGCACTGCGGCATGTGCCTGCACTTGATGGCATATGGCCTGCCTGCATTTTGTTGGCTTTGACTTTGGGAAAGATTATTTTTCTTTTTTGTAAGTATCCATGCCATGTCCCTCATATCTTCCTCTGCAAGTTCTGCCTTCCTCCTTGACTTTTTCCCCTGCTTTTGCAACATCTGTGAGCTTAGTTTTGGCATGTTATGGTCATTTGCAATGCAGCTGATTTCCTGACAGCCCATTTTTTGAAGACACTAAAATTCCCAATTTTCTGCTTTTTTCAATTGCATTTCATTTGAACCTATCTCCTTTCCAGAGTGTTTGTAATCCTTTCTGTTTGAGTCCGCAAGATTCCTTTTCCCTTCCCGAAAGGAAATTTCATTTCCTTTCGGGAAGGGAAAAGGAATCTTGCAATTTCAATGGGGACCAATAGAGGAATCTTTGGTGCATGTCCATGCCCTTGCTGGCATGCCATGCCTTTTGATGGCTTTGACTTTGGGAAAGATTTTTTTCTTTTTTGTAAGTATCCATGCCATGTCCCTCATATCTTCGCTCCAAGTTGTGTCTTTCTCCTTGACATTTTCCTCTGCTTTTGCAACATCTGTGAGCTTAGTTTTGGCATGTTTTGGTCATTTGCAATGCAGCTGATTTCCTGACAGCCCGTTTTTTGAAGACACTAAAATTCCCGATTTTCTGCTTTTTTCAATTGCATTTCATTTGAACCTATCTCCTTTCCAGAGTGTTTGTAAGCCTTTCTGTTTGAGTCCGCAAGATTCCTTTTCCCTTCCCGAAAGGAAATTTCATTTCCTTTCGGGAAGGGAAAAGGAATCTTGCGATTTCAATGGGGACCAATAGAGGAATCTTTGGTGCATGTCCATGCCCTTGCTGGCATGCCATGCCTTTTGTTGGCTTTGACTTTGGGAAAGATTTTTTTCTTTTCTTTAAGTATCCATGCCATGTCCCTCATATCTTCGCTCCAAGTTGTGTCTTCCTCCTTGACATTTTCCTCTGCTTTTGCAACATCTGTGAGCTTAGTTTTGGCATGTTTTGGTCCTTTGCACTGCGGCTGATATAATCCCGGGCCATTTCCTTAGTGTCACTAAATTTCCCAAATTTTCTTTTTGTCTCCTCTAATTGCAATTCCTTTGATGGTATCTCCATTCCAGCATGTTTGTAAGTCCTTCTTCTCTGTTTTGGCCTTCAGTGGGGACCAATTTTCACAAGCATTGCTGCATGTGCCTGCACTTGATGGCGTATGGCCTGCCTGCATTTTTTTGGCTCTGACTTTGGGAATGATTTTTTTCTTTTCTTTAAGTATCCATGCCATGTCCAACATATCTTCGCTCCAAGTTGTATCTTCCTCCTTGACATTTTCCTCTGCTTTTGCAACATCTGTGAGCTTAGTTTTGGCATGTTTTGGTCCTTTGCACTGCGGCTGATATAATCCTTGGCCGTTTCCTTAGAGTCACTAAATTTCCCAAATTTTTTTTTTTTCTCCTCCAATTGCAATTCTTTTGATGGTATCACCATTCCAGCATGCTTGTAAGTCCTTCTTCTCTGTTTTGGCCTTCAGTGGGGACCAATTTTCACAAGCACTGCGGCATGTGCCTGCACTTGATGGCATATGGCCTGCCTGCATTTACTGGCTTTGAGTTTGGGAAAGATTATCTTTCTTTTTTGTAAGTATCCATGCCATGTCCCTCATATCTTCCTCTGCAAGTTGTGCCTTCCTCCTTGACTTTTTCCCCTGCTTTTGCAACATCTGTGAGCTTAATATTGGCATGTTATGGTCATTTGCAATGCAGCTGATTTCCTGACAGCCCATTTTTTGAAGACACTAAAATTCCCGATTTTCTGCTTTTTTCAATTGCATTTCATTTGAACCTATCTCCTTTCCAGAGTGTTTGTAATCCTTTCTGTTTGAGTCCACAAGATTCCTTTTCCCTTCCCGAAAGGAAATGAAATTTCCTTTCGGGAAGGGAAAAGGAATCTTGCGATTTCAATGGGGACCAATAGAGGAATCTTTGGTGCATGTCCATGCCCTTGCTGGCATGCCATGCCTTTTGATGGCTTTGACTTTGGGAAAGATTTTTTTCTTTTTTGTAAGTATCCATGCCATGTCCCTCTTATCTTCGCTCCAAGTTGTGTCTTCCTCCTTGACATTTTCCTCTGCTTTTGCAACATCTGTGAGCTTAGTTTTGGCATGTTTTGGTCCTTTGCCCTTTGGCTGGTATAATCCCGGGCCATTTCCTTAGAGTCACTAAATTTCCCAAATTTTATTTTTTTCTCCTCCAACAGCAATTCCTTTGATGGTATCTCCATTCCAGCATGTTTGTAAGTCCTTCTTCTCTGTTTTGGCCTTCAGTGGGGACCAATTTTCACAAGCATTGCTGCATGTGCCTACACATGATGGCGTATGGCCTGCCTGCATTTTTTTGGCTCTGACTTTGGGAAAGATTTTTTTCTTTTCTTTAAGTATCCATGCCATGTCCAACATATCTTCGCTCCAAGTTGTATCTTCCTCCTTGACATTTTCCTCTGCTTTTGCAACATCTGTGAGCTTAGTTTTGGCATGTTTTGGTCCTTTGCACTGCGGCTGATATAATCCCGGGCCGTTTCCTTAGAGTCACTAAATTTCCCAAATTTTATTTTTTTCTCCTCCAAATGGAATTCTTTTGATGGTATCACCATTCCAGCATGCTTGTAAGTCCTTCTTCTCTGTTTTGGCCTTCAGTGGGGACCAATTTTCACAAGCATTGCTGCATGTGCCTGAACTTGATGGCGTATGGCCTGCCTCCATTTTTTTGGCTCTGACTTTGGGAAAGATTTTTTTCTTTTCTTTAAGTATCCATGCCATGTCCAACATATCTTCGCTCCAAGTTGTATCTTCCTCCTTGACATTTTCCTCTGCTTTTGCAACATCTGTGAGCTTAGTTTTGGCATGTTTTGGTCCTTTGCACTGCGGCTGATATAATCCTGGGCCGTTTCCTTAGAGTCACTAAATTTCCCAAATTTTATTTTTTTCTCCTCCAATTGCAATTCTTTTGATGGTATCACCATTCCAGCATGCTTGTAAGTCCTTCTTCTCTGTTTTGGCCTTCAGTGGGGACCAATTTTCACAAGCACTGCGGCATGTGCCTGCACTTGATGACGTATGGCCTGCCTGCATTTACTGGCTTTGAGTTTGGGAAAGATTTTTTTTCTTTTTTGTAAGTATCCATGCCATGTCCCTCATATCTTCCTCTGCAAGTTGTGCCTTCCTCCTTGACTTTTTCCCCTGCTTTTGCAACATCTGTGAGCTTAGTTTTGGCATGTTATGGTCATTTGCAATGCAGCTGATTTCCTGACAGCCTATTTTTTGAAGACACTAAAATTCCCGATTTTCTGCTTTTTTCAATTGCATTTCATTTGAACCTATCTCCTTTCCAGAGTGTTTGTAAGCCTTTCTGTTTGAGTCCGCAAGATTCCTTTTCCCTTCCCGAAAGGAAATTTCATTTCCTTTCGGGAAGGGGAAAGGAATCTTGCGATTTCAATGGGGACCAATAGAGGAATCTTTGGTGCATGTCCATGCCCTTGCTGGCATGCCATGCCTTTTGATGGCTTTGACTTTGGGAAAGATTTTTTTCTTTTTTGTAAGTATCCATGCCATGTCCCTCATATCTTCGCTCCAAGTTGTGTCTTCCTCCTTGACATTTTCCTCTGCTTTTGCAACATCTGTGAGCTTAGTTTTGGCATGTTTTGGTCCTTTGCACTGCGTCTGATATAATCCCGGGCCATTTCCTTAGAGTCACTAAATTTCCCAAATTTTCTTTTTGTCTCCCCTAATTGCAATTCCTTTTATGGTATCTCCATTCCAGCATGTTTGTAAGTCCTTCTTCTCTGTTTTGGCCTTCAGTGGGGACCAATTTTCACAAGCATTGCTGCATGTGCCTGCACTTGATGGCGTATGGCACCCCTGCATTTTGTTGGCTTTGACTTTGGGAAAGATTTTTTTCTTTTCTTTAAGTATCCATGCCATGTCCCTCTTATCTTCTCTCCAAGTTGTGTCTTCCTCCTTGACATTTTCCTCTGCTTTTGCAACATCTGTGAGCTTAGTTTTGGCATGTTTTGGTCCTTTGCAATGCAGCTGATTTCCTGACAGCCCATTTTTTGAAGACACTAAAATTCCCGATTTTCTGCTTTTTTCAATTGCATTTCATTTGAACCTACCTCTTTCCAGAGTGTTTGTAATCCTTTCTGTTTGAGTCCGCAAGATTCCTTTTCCCTTCCCGAAAGGAAATTTCATTTCCTTTCGGGAAGGGAAAAGGAATCTTGCGATTTCAATGGGGACCAATAGAGGAATCTTTGGTGCATGTCCATGCCCTTGCTGGCATGCCATGCCTTTTGATGGCTTTGACTTTGGGAAAGATTTTTTTCTTTTTTGTAAGTATCCATGCCATGTCCCTCTTATCTTCGCTCCAAGTTGTGTCTTCCTCCTTGACATTTTCCTCTGCTTTTGCAACATCTGTGAGCTTAGTTTTGGCATGTTTTGGTCCTTTGCACTGCGGCTGGTATAATCCCGGGCCATTTCCTTAGAGTCACTAAATTTCCCAAATTTTTTTTTTTTCTCCTCCAATTGCAATTCCTTTGATGGTATCTCCATTCCAGCATGTTTGTAAGTCCTTCTTCTCTGTTTTGGCCTTCAGTGGGGACCAATTTTCACAAGCATTGCTGCATGTGCCTGCACTTGATGGCGTATGGCCTGCCTGCATTTACTGGCTTTGAGTTTGGGAAAGATTATTTTTCTTTTTTGTAAGTATCCATGCCATGTCCCTCATATCTTCCTCTGCAAGTTGTGCCTTCCTCCTTGACTTTTTCCCCTGCTTTTGCAACATCTGTGAGCTTAGTTTTGGCATGTTATGGTCATTTGCAATGCAGCTGATTTCCTGACAGCCCATTTTTTGAAGACACTAAAATTCCCAATTTTCTGCTTTTTTCAATTGCATTTCATTTGAACCTATCTCCTTTCCAGAGTGTTTGTAATCCTTTCTGTTTGAGTCCGCAAGATTCCTTTTCCCTTCCCGAAAGGAAATGAAATTTCCTTTCGGGAAGGGAAAAGGAATCTTGCAATTTCAATGGGGACCAATAGAGGAATCTTTGGTGCATGTCCGTGCCCTTGCTGGCATGCCATGCCTTTTTATGGCTTTGACTTTGGGAAAGATTTTTTTCTTTTTTGTAAGTATCCATGCCATGTCCCTCATATCTTCGCTCCAAGTTGTGTCTTCCTCCTTGACATTTTCCTCTGCTTTTGCAACATCTGTGAGCTTAGTTTTGGCATGTTTTGGTCCTTTGCCCTGCGGCTGATATAATCCCGGGCCATTTCCTTAGAGTCACTAAATTTCCCAAATTTTCTTTTTGTCTTCTCCAATTGCAATTCGTTTGATGGTATCTCCATTCCAGCATGTTTGTAAGTCCTTCTTCTCTGTTTTGGCCTTCAGTGGGGACCAATTTTCACAAGCATTGCTGCATGTGCTTGAACTTGATGACGTATGGCCTGCCTGCATTTTTTTGGCTCTGACTTTGGGAAAGATTTTTTTGTTTTCTTTAAGTATCCATGCCATGTCCAACATATCTTCGCTCCAAGTTGTATCTTCCTCCTTGACATTTTCCTCTGCTTTTGCAACATCTGTGAGCTTAGTTTTGGCATGTTTTGGTCCTTTGCCCTGCGGCTGATATAATCCCGGGCCATTTCCTTAGAGTCACTAAATTTCCCAAATTTTTCTTTTTTCTCCTCCAATTGCAATTCTTTTGATGGTATCACCATTCCAGCATGCTTGTAAGTCCTTCTTCTCTGTTTTGGCCTTCAGTGGGGACCAATTTTCACAAGCACTGCGGCATGTGCCTGCACTTGATGCCGTATGGCCTGCCTGCATTTACTGGCTTTGAGTTTGGGAAAGATTATTTTTCTTTTTTGTAAGTATCCATGCCATGTCCCTCATATCTTCCTCTGCAAGTTTTGCCTTCCTCCTTGACTTTTTCCCATGCTTTTGCAACATCTGTGAGCTTAGTTTTGGCATGTTATGGTCATTTGCAATGCAGCTGATTTCCTGACAGCCCATTTTTTGAAGACACTAAAATTCCCGATTTTCTGCTTTTTTCAATTGCATTTCATTTGAACCTATCTCCTTTCCAGAGTGTTTGTAATCCTTTCTGTTTGAGTCCGCAAGATTCCTTTTCCCTTCCCGAAAGAAATTTCATTTCCTTTCGGGAAGGGAAAAGGAATCTTGCGATTTCAATGGGGACCAATAGAGGAATCTTTGGTGCATGTCCATGCCCTTGCTGGCATGCCATGCCTTTTGATGGCTTTGACTTTGGGAAAGATTTTTTTCTTTTTTGTAAGTATCCATGCCATGTCCCTCATATCTTCGCTCCAAGTTGTGTCTTCCTCCTTGACATTTTCCTCTGCTTTTGCAACATCTGTGAGCTTAGTTTTGGCATGTTTTGGTCCTTTGCACTGCGGCTGATATAATCCCGGGCCATTTCCTTACAGTCACTCAATCTAGCAAATTTTATTTTTTTCTTCCCAATTGCAATTCCTTTGATGGTATCTCCATTCCAGCATGCTTGTAAGTCCTTCTTCTCTGTTTTGGCCTTCAGTGGGGACCAATTTTCACAAGCATTGCTGCATGTGCCTGCACTTGATGGCGTATGGCCTGCCTGCATTTTGTTGGCTTTGACTTTGGGAAAGATTTTTTTCTTTTCTTTAAGTATCCATGCCATGTCCAACATATCTTCGCTCCAAGTTGTGTCTTCCTCCTTGACATTTTCCTCTGCTTTTGCAACATCTGTGAGCTTAGTTTTGGCATGTTTTGCTCCTTTGCACTGCGGCTGATATAATCCCGGGCCATTTCCTTAGAGTCACTGAATTTCCCAAATTTTCTTTTTGTCTCCTCTAATTGCAATTCCTTTGATGGTATCTCCATTCCAGCATGTTTGTAAGTCCTTCTTCTCTGTTTTGGCCTTCAGTGGGGACCAATTTTCACAAGCATTGCTGCATGTGCCTGCACTTGATGACGTATGGCCTGCCTGCATTTATTTGGCTCTGACTTTGGGAAAGATTTTTTTCTTTTCTTTAAGTATCCATGCCATGTCCAACATATCTTCGCTCCAAGTTGTATCTTCCTCCTTGACATTTTCCTCTGCTTTTGCAACATCTGTGAGCTTAGTTTTGGCATGTTTTGGTCCTTTGCACTGCGGCTGATATAATCCCGGGCCATTTCCTTACAGTCACTCAATCTCCCAAATTTTATTTTTTTCTTCTCCAATTGCAATTCGTTTGATGGTATCTCCAATCCAGTATGCTTGTAAGTCCTTCTTCTCTGTTTTGCCCTTCAGTGGGGACCAATTTTCACAATCATTGCTGCATGTGCTTGAACTTGATGCCGTATGGCCTGCCTGCATTTACTGGCTTTGAGTTTGGGAAAGATTATTTTTCTTTTTTGTAAGTATCCATGCCATGTCCCTCATATCTTCCTCTGCAAGTTGTGCCTTCCTCCTTGACTTTTTCCCCTGCTTTTGCAACATCTGTGAGCTTAGTTTTGGCATGTTATGGTCATTTGCAATGCAGCTGATTTCCTGACAGCCCATTTTTTGAAGACACTAAAATTCCCGATTTTCTGCTTTTTTCAATTGCATTTCATTTGAACCTATCTCCTTTCCAGAGTGTTTGTAATCCTTTCTGTTTGAGTCCGCAAGATTCCTTTTCCCTTCCCGAAAGGAAATGAAATTTCCTTTCGGGAAGGGAAAAGGAATCTTGCAATTTCAATGGGGACCAATAGAGGAATCTTTGGTGCATGTCCGTGCCCTTGCTGGCATGCCATGCCTTTTGATGGCTTTGACTTTGGGAAAGATTTTTTTCTTTTTTGTAAGTATCCATGCCATGTCCCTCATATCTTCGCTCCAAGTTGTGTCTTCCTCCTTGACATTTTCCTCTGCTTTTGCAACATCTGTGAGCTTAGTTTTGGCATGTTTTGGTCCTTTGCACTGCGGCTGATATAATCCCGGGCCATTTCCTTACAGTCACTCAATCTCCCAAATTTTATTTTTTTCTTCTCCAATTGAATTCGTTTGATGGTATCTCCATTCCAGCATGTTTGTAAGTCGTTCTTCTCTGTTTTGGCCTTCAGTGGGGACCAATTTTCACAAGCATTGCTGCATGTGCCTGCACTTGATGGCGTATGGCCTGCCTGCATTTTGTTGGCTCTGACTTTGGGAAAGATTTTTTTCTTTTCTTTAAGTATCCATGCCATGTCCAACATATCTTCGCTCCAAGTTGTATCTTCCTCCTTGACATTTTCCTCTGCTTTTGCAACATCTGTGAGCTTAGTTTTGGCATGTTTTGGTCCTTTGCACTGCGGCTGATATAATCCCGGGCCATTTCCTTAGAGTCACTAAATTTCCCAAATTTTTTTTTTTTCTCCTCCAATTGCAATTCTTTTGATGGTATCACCATTCCAGCATGCTTGTAAGTCCTTCTTCTCTGTTTTGGCCTTCAGTGGGGACCAATTTTCACAAGCACTGCGGCATGTGCCTGCACTTGATGGCGTATGGCCTGCCTGCATTTACTGGCTTTGAGTTTGGGAAAGATTATTTTTCTTTTTTGTAAGTATCCATGCCATGTCCCTCATATCTTCCTCTGCAAGTTGTGCCTTCCTCCTTGACTTTTCCCATGCTTTTGCAACATCTGTGAGCTTAGTTTTGGCATGTTACGGTCATTTGCAATGCAGCTGATTTCCTGACAGCCCATTTTTTGAAGACACTAAAATTCCCGATTTTCTGCTTTTTTCAATTGCATTTCATTTGAACCTATCTCCTTTCCAGAGTGTTTGTAATCCTTTCTGTTTGAGTCCACAAGATTCCTTTTCCCTTCCCGAAAGGAAATTTCATTTCCTTTCGGGAAGGGGAAAGGAATCTTGCGATTTCAATGGGGACCAATAGAGGAATCTTTGGTGCATGTCCATGCCCTTGCTGGCATGCCATGCCTTTTGATGGCTTTGACTTTGGGAAAGAGTTTTTTCTTTTTTGTAAGTATCCATGCCATGTCCCTCATATCTTCGCTCCAAGTTGTGTCTTCCTCCTTGACATTTTCCTCTGCTTTTGCAACATCTGTGAGCTTAGTTTTGGCATGTTTTGGTCCTTTGCCCTGCGGCTGATATAATCCCGGGCCATTTCCTTAGAGTCACTAAATTTCCCAAATTTCCTTTTTGTCTCACCAATTGCAATTCCTTTGATGGTATCTCCATTCCAGCATGCTTGTAAGTCCTTCTTCTCTGTTTTGGCCTTCAGTGGGGACCAATTTTCACAAGCATTGCTGCATGTGCCTGCACTTGATGGCGTATGGCCTGCCTGCATTTTGTTGGCTTTGACTTTGGGAAAGATTTTTTTCTTTTCTTTAAGTATCCATGCCATGTCCAACATATCTTCGCTCCAAGTTGTGTCTTCCTCCTTGACATTTTCCTCTGCTTTTGCAACATCTGTGAGCTTAGTTTTGGCATGTTGTGGTCCTTTGCACTGCAACTGATATTATCCCGGGCCATTTCCTTAGTGTCACTAAATTTCCCAAATTTTCTTTTTGTCTCCTCTAATTGCAATTCCTTTGATGGTATCTCCATTCCAGCATGTTTGTAAGACCTTCTTCTCTGTTTTGGCCTTCAGTGGGGACCAATTTTCACAATCATTGCTGCAT
This sequence comes from Ammospiza nelsoni, assembly GCF_027579445.1. NCBI lineage: Eukaryota > Metazoa > Chordata > Aves > Passeriformes > Passerellidae > Ammospiza > Ammospiza nelsoni. The sequence goes on from NC_080633.1 coordinate 136,564,999, forward strand.
GTGCCTGCACTTGATGGCGTATGGCCTGCCTGCATTTTGTTGGCTCTGACTTTGGGAAAGATTTTTTTCTTTTCTTTAAGTATCCATGCCATGTCCCTCTTATCTTCGCTCCAAGTTGTGTCTTCCTCCCTGACATTTTCCTCTGCTTTTGCAACATCTGTGAGCTTAGTTTTGGCATGTTGTGGTCCTTTGCCCTGCGGCTGATATAATCCCGGGCCATTTCCTTAGAGTCACTCAATCTCCCAAATTTTTTTTTTTTCTCCTCCAATTGCAATTCTTTTGATGGTATCACCATTCCAGCATGCTTGTAAGTCCTTCTTCTCTGTTTTGGCCTTCAGTGGGGACCAATTTTCACAAGCACTGCGGCATGTGCCTGCACTTGATGGCGTATGGCCTGCCTGCATTTACTGGCTTTGAGTTTGGGAAAGATTATTTTTCTTTTTTGTAAGTATCCATGCCATGTCCCTCATTTCTTCCTCTGCAAGTTGTGCCTTCCTCCTTGACTTTTTCCCCTGCTTTTGCAACATCTGTGAGCTTAGTTTTGGCATGTTATGGTCATTTGCAATGCAGCTGATTTCCTGACAGCCCATTTTTTGAAGACACTAAAATTCCCGATTTTCTGCTTTTTTCAATTGCATTTCATTTGAACCTATCTCCTTTCCAGAGTGTTTGTAATCCTTTCTGTTTGAGTCCGCAAGATTCCTTTTCCCTTCCCGAAAGGAAATTTCATTTCCTTTCGGGAAGGGGAAAGGAATCTTGCGATTTCAATGGGGACCAATAGAGGAATCTTTGGCGCATGTCCATGCCCTTGCTGGCATGCCATGCCTTTTGATGGCTTTGACTTTGGGAAAGATTTTTTTCTTTTTTGTAAGTATCCATGCCATGTCCCTCATATCTTCGCTCCAAGTTGTGTCTTCCTCCTTGACATTTTCCTCTGCTTTTGCAACATCTGTGAGCTTAGTTTTGTCATATTTTGTCCTTTGCCCTGCGGCTGATATAATCCCGGGCCATTTCCTTAGAGTCACTAAATTTCCCAAATTTTCTTTTTGTCTCCTCCAATTGCAATTCTTTTGATGGTATCTCCATTCCAGCATGCTTGTAAGTCCTTCTTCTCTGTTTTGGCCTTCAGTGGGGACCAATTTTCACAAGCATTGCTGCATGTGCCTGCACTTGATGGCGTATGGCCTGCCTGCATTTTGTTGGCTTTGACTTTGGGAAAGATTTTTTTCTTTTCTTTAAGTATCCATGCCATGTCCAACATATCTTCGCTCCAAGTTGTGTCTTCCTCCTTGACATTTTCCTCTGCTTTTGCAACGTCTGTGAGCTTAGTTTTGGCATGTTGTGGTCCTTTGCCCTGCGGCTGATATAATCCCGGGCCATTTCCTTAGTGTCACTAAATTTCCCAAATTTTCTTTTTGTCTCCTCTAATTGCAATTCCTTTGATGGTATCTCCATTCCAGCATGTTTGTAAGTCCTTCTTCTCTGTTTTGGCCTTCAGTGGGGACCAATTTTCACAATCATTGCTGCATGTGCCTGAACTTGATGACGTATGGCCTGCCTGCATTTTTTTGGCTCTGACGTTGGGAAAGATTTTTTTCTTTTCTTTAAGTATCCATGCCATGTCGAACATATCTTCGCTCCAAGTTGTATCTTCCTCCTTGACATTTTCCTCTGCTTTTGCAACATCTGTGAGCTTAGTTTTGACATGTTTTGGTCCTTTGCCCTGCGGCTGATATAATCCCGGGCCATTTCCTTAGAGTCACGAAATTTCCCAAATTTTTTTTTTTTCTCCTCCAATTGCAATTCTTTTGATGGTATCACCATTCCAGCATGCTTGTAAGTCCTTCTTCTCTGTTTTGGCCTTCAGTGGGGACCAATTTTCACAAGCACTGCGGCATGTGCCTGCACTTGATGGCGTATGGCCTGCCTGCATTTACTGGCTTTGAGTTTGGGAAAGATTATTTTTCTTTTTTGTAAGTATCCATGCCATGTCCCTCATATCTTCCTCTGCAAGTTGTGCCTTCCTCCTTGACTTTTTCCCCTGCTTTTGCAACATCTGTGAGCTTAGTTTTGGCATGTTATGGTCATTTGCAATGCAGCTGATTTCCTGACAGCCCATTTTTTGAAGACACTAAAATTCCCAATTTTCTGCTTTTTTCAATTGCATTTCATTTGAACCTATCTCCTTTCCAGAGTGTTTGTAATCCTTTCTGTTTGAGTCCGCAAGATTCCTTTTCCCTTCCCGAAAGGAAATTTCATTTCCTTTCGGGAAGGGGAAAGGAATCTTGCAATTTCAATGGGGACCAATAGAGGAATCTTTGGTGCATGTCCATGCCCTTGCTGGCATGCCATGCCTTTTGATGGCTTTGACTTTGGGAAAGATTTTTTTCTTTTTTGTAAGTATCCATGCCATGTCCCTCATATCTTCGCTCCAAGTTGTGTCTTCCTCCTTGACATTTTCCTCTGCTTTTGCAACATCTGTGAGATTAGTTTTGGCATGTTGTGGTCCTTTGCACTGCAACTGATATAATCCCGGGCCATTTCCTTAGTGTCACTAAATTTCCCAAATTTTCTTTTTGTCTCCTCCAATTGCAATTCCTTTGATGGTATCTCCATTCCAGCATGTTTGTAAGTCCTTCTTCTCTGTTTTGGCCTTCAGTGGGGACCAATTTTCACAATCATTGCTGCATGTGCCTGAACTTGATGGCGTATGGCCTGCCTGCATTTTGTTGGCTCTGACTTTGGGAAAGATTTTTTTCTTTTCTTTAAGTATCCATGCAATGTCCAACATATCTTCGCTCCAAGTTGTATCTTCCTCCTTGACATTTTCCTCTGCTTTTGCAACATCTGTGAGCTTAGTTTTGGCATGTTTTGGTCCTTTGCACTGCGGCTGATATAATCCCGGGCCATTTCCTAAGAGTCACTAAATTTCCCAAATTTTTCCTTTTTCTCCTCCAATTGCAATTCTTTTGATGGTATCTCCATTCCAGCATGCTTGTAAGTCCTTCTTCTCTGTTTTGGCCTTCAGTGGGGACCAATTTTCACAAGCACTGCGGCATGTGCCTGCACTTGATGGCGTATGGCCTGCCTGCATTTACTGGCTTTGAGTTTGGGAAAGATTATTTTTCTTTTTTGTAAGTATCCATGCCATGTCCCTCATATCTTCCTCTGCAAGTTGTGCCTTCCTCCTTGACTTTTTCCCCTGCTTTTGCAACATCTGTGAGCTTAGTTTTGGCATGTTATGGTCATTTGCAATGCAGCTGATTTCCTGACAGCCCATTTTTGGAAGACACTAAAATTCCCGATTTTCTGCTTTTTTCAATTGCATTTCATTTGAACCTATCTCCTTTCCAGAGTGTTTGTAATCCTTTCTGTTTGAGTCCGCAAGATTCCTTTTCCCTTCCCGAAAGCAAATTTCATTTCCTTTCGGGAAGGGGAAAGGAATCTTGCGATTTCAATGGGGACCAATAGAGGAATCTTTGGTGCATGTCCATGCCCTTGCTGGCATGCCATGCCTTTTGATGGCTTTGACTTTGGGAAAGATTTTTTTCTTTTTTGTAAGTATCCATGCCATGTCCCTCATATCTTCGCTCCAAGTTGTGTCTTCCTCCTTGACATTTTCCTCTGCTTTTGCAACATCTGTGAGCTTAGTTTTGTCATATTTTGGTCCTTTGCACTGCGGCTGATATAATCCCGGGCCATTTCCTTAGAGTCACTAAATTTCCCAAATTTTCTTTTTGTCTCCTCCAATTGCAATTCCTTTGATGGTATCTCCATTCCAGCATGCTTGTAAGTCCTTCTTCTCTGTTTTGGCCTTCAGTGGGGACCAATTTTCACAAGCATTGCTGCATGTGCCTGCACTTGATGGCGTATGGCCTGCCTGCATTTTGTTGGCTTTGACTTTGGGAAAGATTTTTTTCTTTTCTTTAAGTATCCATGCCATGTCCAACATATCTTCGCTCCAAGTTGTGTCTTCCTCCTTGACATTTTCCTCTGCTTTTGCAACATCTGTGAGCTTAGTTTTGGCATGTTGTGGTCCTTTGCCCTGCGGCTGATATAATCCCGGGCCATTTCCTTAGTGTCACTAAATTTCCCAAATTTTCTTTTTGTCTCCTCTAATTGCAATTCCTTTGATGGTATCTCCATTCCAGCATGTTTGTAAGTCCTTCTTCTCTGTTTTGGCCTTCAGTGGGGACCAATTTTCACAATCATTGCTGCATGTGCCTGAACTTGATGACGTATGGCCTGCCTGCATTTTTTTGGCTCTGACGTTGGGAAAGATTTTTTCCTTTTCTTTAAGTATCCATGCCATGTCCAACATATCTTCGCTCCAAGTTGTATCTTCCTCCTTGACATTTTCCTCTGCTTTTGCAACATCTGTGAGCTTAGTTTTGTCATGTTTTGGTCCTTTGCCCTGCGGCTGATATAATCCCGGGCCATTTCCTTAGAGTCACTAAATTTCCCAAATTTTTCCTTTTTCTCCTCCAATTGCAATTCTTTTGATGGTATCACCATTCCAGCATGCTTGTAAGTCCTTCTTCTCTGTTTTGGCCTTCAGTGGGGACCAATTTTCACAAGCACTGCGGCATGTGCCTGCACTTGATGGCGTATGGCCTGCCTGCATTTACTGGCTTTGAGTTTGGGAAAGATTATTTTTCTTTTTTGTAAGTATCCATGCCATGTCCCTCATATCTTCCTCTGCAAGTTGTGCCTTCCTCCTTGACTTTTTCCCCTGCTTTTGCAACATCTGTGAGCTTAGTTTTGGCATGTTGTGGTCATTTGCAATGCAGCTGATTTCCTGACAGCCCATTTTTTGAAGACACTAAAATTCCCGATTTTCTGCTTTTTTCAATTGCATTTCATTTGAACCTATCTCCTTTCCAGAGTGTTTGTAATCCTTTCTGTTTGAGTCCGTAAGATTCCTTTTCCCTTCCCGAAAGGAAATTTCATTTCCTTTTGGGAAGGGAAAAGGAATCTTGCGATTTCAATGGGGACCAATAGAGGAATCTTTGGTGCATGTCCATGCCCTTGCTGGCATGCCATGCCTTTTGATGGCTTTGACTTTGGGAAAGATTTTTTTCTTTTTTGTAAGTATCCATGCCATGTCCCTCATATCTTCGCTCCAAGTTGTGTCTTCCTCCTTGACATTTTCCTCTGCTTTTGCAACATCTGTGAGCTTAGTTTTGTCATGTTTTGGTCCTTTGCCCTGCGGCTGATATAATCCCGGGCCATTTCCTTAGAGTCACTAAATTTCCCAAATTTTCTTTTTGTCTCCTCCAATTGCAATTCCTTTGATGGTATCTCCATTCCAGCATGTTTGTAAGTCCTTCTTCTCTGTTTTGGCCTTCAGTGGGGACCAATTTTCACAAGCATTGCTGCATGTGCCTGCACTTGATGGCGTATGGCCTGCCTGCATTTTGTTGGCTCTGACTTTGGGAAAGATTTTTTTGTTTTCTTTAAGTATCCATGCCATGTCCAACATATCTTCGCTCCAAGTTGTATCTTCCTCCTTGACATTTTCCTCTGCTTTTGCAACATCTGTGAGCTTAGTTTTGGCATGTTTTGGTCCTTTGCACTGCGGCTGATATAATCCCGGGCCATTTCCTTACAGTCACTCAAACTCCCAAATTTTACTTTTTTTCTTCTCGAATTGAATTCGTTTGATGGTATCTCCATTCCAGCATGTTTGTAAGTCCTTCTTCTCTGTTTTGGCCTTCAGTGGGGACCAATTTTCACAATCATTGCTGCTTGTGCTTGAACTTGATGGCGTATGGCCTGCCTGCATTTTTTTGGCTCTGACTTTGGGAAAGATTTTTTTCTTTTCTTTAAGTATCCATGCCATGTCCAACATATCTTCGCTCCAAGTTGTATCTTCCTCCTTGACATTTTCCTCTGCTTTTGCAACATCTGTGAGCTTAGTTTTGACATGTTTTGGTCCTTTGCCCTGCGGCTGATATAATCCCGGGCCATTTCCTTAGAGTCACTAAATTTCCCAAATTTTTTTTTTTTCTCCTCCAATTGCAATTCTTTTGATGGTATCACCATTCCAGCATGCTTGTAAGTCCTTCTTCTCTGTTTTGGCCTTCAGTGGGGACCAATTTTCACAAGCACTGCGGCATGTGCCTGCACTTGATGGCGTATGGCCTGCCTGCATTTACTGGCTTTGAGTTTGGGAAAGATTATTTATCTTTTTTGTAAGTATCCATGCCATGTCCCTCATATCTTCCTCTGCAAGTTGTGCCTTCCTCCTTGACTTTTTCCCCTGCTTTTGCGACATCTGTGAGCTTAGTTTTGGCATGTTATGGTCATTTGCAATGCAGCTGATTTCCTGACAGCCCATTTTTTGAAGACACTAAAATTCCCGATTTTCTGCTTTTTTCAATTGCATTTCATTTGAACCTATCTCTTTTCCAGAGTGTTTGTAATCCTTTCTGTTTGAGTTCGCAAGATTCCTTTTCCCTTCCCAAAAGGAAATTTCATTTCCTTTCGGGAAGGGAAAAGGAATCTTGCGATTTCAATGGGGACCAATAGAGGAATCTTTGGTGCATGTCCATGCCCTTGCTGGCATGCCATGCCTTTTGATGGCTTTGACTTTGGGAAAGATTTTTTTCTTTTTTGTAAGTATCCATGCCATGTCCCTCATATCTTCGCTCCAAGTTGTGTCTTCCTCCTTGACATTTTCCTCTGCTTTTGCAACATCTGTGAGCTTAGTTTTGTCATGTTTTGGTCCTTTGCACTGCGGCTGATATAATCCCGGGCCATTTCCTTACAGTCACTAAATTTCCGAAATTTTCTTTTTGTCTCCTCCAATTGCAATTCCTTTGATGGTATCTCCATTCCAGCATGCTTGTAAGTCCTTCTTCTCTGTTTTGGCCTTCAGTGGGGACCAATTTTCACAAGCATTGCTGCATGTGCCTGCACTTGATGGCGTATGGCCTGCCTGCATTTTGTTGGCTTTGACTTTGGGAAAGATTTTTTTCTTTTCTTTAAGTATCCATGCCATGTCCAACATATCTTCGCTCCAAGTTGTGTCTTCCTCCTTGACATTTTCCTCTGCTTTTGCAACATCTGTGAGCTTAGTTTTGGCATGTTGTGGTCCTTTGCACTGCAACTGATATAATCCCGGGCCATTTCCTTAGTGTCACTAAATCTCCCAAATTTTCTTTTTGTCTCCTCTAATTGCAATTCCTTTGATGGTATCTCCATTCCAGCATGTTTGTAAGTCCTTCTTCTCTGTTTTGGCCTTCAGTGGGGACCAATTTTCACAATCATTGCTGCATGTGCCTGAACTTGATGGCGTATGGCCTGCCTGCATTTTGTTGGCTCTGACTTTGGGAAAGATTTTTTTCTTTTCTTTAAGTATCCATGCCATGTCCAACATATCTTCGCTCCAAGTTGTATCTTCCTCCTTGACATTTTCCTCTGCTTTTGCAACATCTGTGAGCTTAGTTTTGGCATGTTTTGGTCCTTTGCACTGCGGCTGATATAATCCCGGGCCATTTCCTTAGAGTCACTAAATTTCCAAAATTTTTTTTTTTTCTCCTCCAATTGCAATTCTTTTGATGGTATCTCCATTCCAGCATGCTTGTAAGTCCTTCTTCTCTGTTTTGGCCTTCAGTGGGGACCAATTTTCACAAGCACTGCGGCATGTGCCTGCACTTGATGGCGTATGGCCTGCCTGCATTTACTGGCTTTGAGTTTGGGAAAGATTATTTTTCTTTTTTGTAAGTATCCATGCCATGTCCCTCATATCTTCCTCTGCAAGTTGTGCCTTCCTCCTTGACTTTTTCCCCTGCTTTTGCAACATCTGTGAGCTTAGTTTTGGCATGTTATGGTCATTTGCAATGCAGCTGATTTCCTGACAGCCCATTTTTTGAAGACACTAAAATTCCCGATTTTCTCCTTTTTTCAATTGCATTTCATTTGAACCTATCTCCTTTCCAGAGTGTTTGTAATCCTTTCTGTTTGAGTCCGCAAGATTCTTTTTCCCTTCCGGAAAGGAAATTTCATTTCCTTTCGGGAAGGGGAAAGGAATCTTGCGATTTCAATGAGGACCAATAGAGGAATCTTTGGTGCATGTCCATGCCCTTGCTGGCATGCCATGCCTTTTGATGGCTTTGACTTTGGGAAAGATTTTTTTCTTTTTTGTAAGTATCCATGCCATGTCGCTCATATCTTCGCTCCAAGTTGTGTCTTCCTCCTTGACATTTTCCTCTGCTTTTGCAACATCTGTGAGCTTAGTTTTGTCATGTTTTGGTCCTTTGCCCTGCGGCTGATATAATCCCGGGCCATTTCCTTAGAGTCACTAAATTTCCCAAATTTTCTTTTTGTCTCCTCCAATTGCAATTCCTTTGATGGTATCTCCATTCCAGCATGTTTGTAAGTCCTTCTTCTCTGTTTTGGCCTTCAGTGGGGACCAATTTTCACAAGCATTGCTGCATGTGCCTGCACTTGATGGCGTATGGCCTGCCTGCATTTTGTTGGCTCTGACTTTGGGAAAGATTTTTTTCTTTTCTTTAAGTATCCATGCCATGTCCAACATATCTTCGCTCCAAGTTGTATCTTCCTCCTTGACATTTTCCTCTGCTTTTGCAACATCTGTGAGCTTAGTTTTGGCATGTTTTGGTCCTTTGCCCTGCGGCTGATATAATCCCGGGCCATTTCCTTAGAGTCACTAAATTTCCCAAATTTTATTTTTTTCTTCTCCAATTGAATTCTTTTGATGGTATCTCCATTCCAGCATGTTTGTAAGTCCTTCTTCTCTGTTTTGGCCTTCAGTGGGGACCAATTTTCACAATCATTGCTGCTTGTGCTTGAACTTGATGGCGTATGGCCTGCCTGCATTTTTTTGGCTCTGACTTTGGGAAAGATTTTTTTCTTTTCTTTAAGTATCCATGCCATGTCCAACATATCTTCGCTCCAAGTTGTATCTTCCTCCTTGACATTTTCCTCTGCTTTTGCAACATCTGTGAGCTTAGTTTTGGCATGTTTTGGTCCTTTGCACTGCGGCTGATATAATCCCGGGCCATTTCCTTAGAGTCACTAAATTTCCCAAATTTTTTTTTTTTCTCCTCCAATTGGAATTCTTTTGATGGTATCACCATTCCAGCATGCTTGTAAGTCCTTCTTCTCTGTTTTGGCCTTCAGTGGGGACCAATTTTCACAAGCACTGCGGCATGTGCCTGCACTTGATGGCGTATGGCCTGCCTGCATTTACTGGCTTTGAGTTTGGGAAAGATTATTTTTCTTTTTTGTAAGTATCCATGCCATGTCCCTCATATCTTCCTCTGCAAGTTGTGCCTTCCTCCTTGACTTTTTCCCCTGCTTTTGCGACATCTGTGAGCTTAGTTTTGGCATGTTATGGTCATTTGCAATGCAGCTGATTTCCTGACAGCCCATTTTTTGAAGACATTAAAATTCCCGATTTTCTGCTTTTTTCAATTGCATTTCATTTGAACCTATCTCCTTTCCAGAGTGTTTGTAATCCTTTCTGTTTGAGTCCGCAAGATTCCTTTTCCCTTCCGGAAAGGAAATTTCATTTCCTTTCGGGAAGGGAAAAGGAATCTTGCGATTTCAATGGGGACCAATAGAGGAATCTTTGGTGCATGTCCATGCCCTTGCTGGCATGCCATGCCTTTTGATGGCTTTGACTTTGGGAAAGATTTTTTTCTTTTTTGTAAGTATCCATGCCATGTCCCTCATATCTTCGCTCCAAGTTGTGTCTTCCTCCTTGACATTTTCCTCTGCTTTTGCAACATCTGTGAGCTTAGTTTTGTCATGTTTTGGTCCTTTGCACTGCGGCTGATATAATCCCGGGCCATTTCCTTACAGTCACTAAATTTCCCAAATTTTCTTTTTGTCTCCTCCAATTGCAATTCCTTTGATGGTATCTCCATTCCAGCATGCTTGTAAGTCCTTCTTCTCTGTTTTGGCCTTCAGTGGGGACCAATTTTCACAAGCATTGCTGCATGTGCCTGCACTTGATGGCGTATGGCCTGCCTGCATTTTGTTGGCTTTGACTTTGGGAAAGATTTTTTTCTTTTCTTTAAGTATCCATGCCATGTCCAACATATCTTCGCTCCAAGTTGTGTCTTCCTCCTTGACATTTTCCTCTGCTTTTGCAACATCTGTGAGCTTAGTTTTGGCATGTTTTGGTCCTTTGCCCTGCGGCTGATATAATCCCGGGCCATTTCCTTAGTGTCACTAAATTTCCCAAATTTTCTTTTTGTCTCCTCTAATTGCAATTCCTTTGATGGTATCTCCATTCCAGCATGTTTGTAAGTCCTTCTTCTCTGTTTTGGCCTTCAGTGGGGACCAATTTTCACAAGCATTGCTGCATGTGCCTGCACTTGATGGCGTATGGCCTGCCTGCATTTTGTTGGCTCTGACTTTGGGAAAGATTTTTTTCTTTTCTTTAAGTATCCATGCCATGTCCAACATATCTTCGCTCCAAGTTGTATCTTCCTCCTTGACATTTTCCTCTGCTTTTGCAACATCTGTGAGCTTAGTTTTGGCATGTTTTGCTCCTTTGCACTGCGGCTGATATAATCCCGGGCCATTTCCTTAGAGTCACTAAATTTCCAAAATTTTTTTTTTTTCTCCTCCAATTGCAATTCTTTTGATGGTATCTCCATTCCAGCATGCTTGTAAGTCCTTCTTCTCTGTTTTGGCCTTCAGTGGGGACCAATTTTCACAAGCACTGCGGCATGTGCCTGCACTTGATGGCGTATGGCCTGCCTGCATTTACTGGCTTTGAGTTTGGGAAAGATTATTTTTCTTTTTTGTAAGTATCCATGCCATGTCCCTCATATCTTCCTCTGCAAGTTGTGCCTTCCTCCTTGACTTTTTCCCCTGCTTTTGCAACATCTGTGAGCTTAGTTTTGGCATGTTATGGTCATTTGCAATGCAGCTGATTTCCTGACAGCCCATTTTTTGAAGACACTAAAATTCCCGATTTTCTCCTTTTTTCAATTGCATTTCATTTGAACCTATCTCCTTTCCAGAGTGTTTGTAATCCTTTCTGTTTGAGTCCGCAAGATTCTTTTTCCCTTCCGGAAAGGAAATTTCATTTCCTTTCGGGAAGGGAAAAGGAATCTTGCGATTTCAATGAGGACCAATAGAGGAATCTTTGGTGCATGTCCATGCCCTTGCTGGCATGCCATGCCTTTTGATGGCTTTGACTTTGGGAAAGATTTTTTTCTTTTTTGTAAGTATCCATGCCATGTCGCTCATATCTTCGCTCCAAGTTGTGTCTTCCTCCTTGACATTTTCCTCTGCTTTTGCAACATCTGTGAGCTTAGTTTTGTCATGTTTTGGTCCTTTGCCCTGCGGCTGATATAATCCCGGGCCATTTCCTTAGAGTCACTAAATTTCCCAAATTTTCTTTTTGTCTCCTCCAATTGCAATTCCTTTGATGGTATCTCCATTCCAGCATGTTTGTAAGTCCTTCTTCTCTGTTTTGGCCTTCAGTGGGGACCAATTTTCACAAGCATTGCTGCATGTGCCTGCACTTGATGGCGTATGGCCTGCCTGCATTTTGTTGGCTCTGACTTTGGGAAAGATTTTTTTCTTTTCTTTAAGTATCCATGCCATGTCCAACATATCTTCGCTCCAAGTTGTATCTTCCTCCTTGACATTTTCCTCTGCTTTTGCAACATCTGTGAGCTTAGTTTTGGCATGTTTTGGTCCTTTGCCCTGCGGCTGATATAATCCCGGGCCATTTCCTTAGAGTCACTAAATTTCCCAAATTTTATTTTTTTCTTCTCCAATTGAATTCTTTTGATGGTATCTCCATTCCAGCATGTTTGTAAGTCCTTCTTCTCTGTTTTGGCCTTCAGTGGGGACCAATTTTCACAATCATTGCTGCTTGTGCTTGAACTTGATGGCGTATGGCCTGCCTGCATTTTTTTGGCTCTGACTTTGGGAAAGATTTTTTTCTTTTCTTTAAGTATCCATGCCATGTCCAACATATCTTCGCTCCAAGTTGTATCTTCCTCCTTGACATTTTCCTCTGCTTTTGCAACATCTGTGAGCTTAGTTTTGGCATGTTTTGGTCCTTTGCACTGCGGCTGATATAATCCCGGGCCATTTCCTTAGAGTCACTAAATTTCCCAAATTTTTTTTTTTTCTCCTCCAATTGGAATTCTTTTGATGGTATCACCATTCCAGCATGCTTGTAAGTCCTTCTTCTCTGTTTTGGCCTTCAGTGGGGACCAATTTTCACAAGCACTGCGGCATGTGCCTGCACTTGATGGCGTATGGCCTGCCTGCATTTACTGGCTTTGAGTTTGGGAAAGATTATTTTTCTTTTTTGTAAGTATCCATGCCATGTCCCTCATATCTTCCTCTGCAAGTTGTGCCTTCCTCCTTGACTTTTTCCCCTGCTTTTGCGACATCTGTGAGCTTAGTTTTGGCATGTTATGGTCATTTGCAATGCAGCTGATTTCCTGACAGCCCATTTTTTGAAGACATTAAAATTCCCGATTTTCTGCTTTTTTCAATTGCATTTCATTTGAACCTATCTCCTTTCCAGAGTGTTTGTAATCCTTTCTGTTTGAGTCCGCAAGATTCCTTTTCCCTTCCGGAAAGGAAATTTCATTTCCTTTCGGGAAGGGAAAAGGAATCTTGCGATTTCAATGGGGACCAATAGAGGAATCTTTGGTGCATGTCCATGCCCTTGCTGGCATGCCATGCCTTTTGATGGCTTTGACTTTGGGAAAGATTTTTTTCTTTTTTGTAAGTATCCATGCCATGTCCCTCATATCTTCGCTCCAAGTTGTGTCTTCCTCCTTGACATTTTCCTCTGCTTTTGCAACATCTGTGAGCTTAGTTTTGTCATGTTTTGGTCCTTTGCACTGCGGCTGATATAATCCCGGGCCATTTCCTTACAGTCACTAAATTTCCCAAATTTTCTTTTTGTCTCCTCCAATTGCAATTCCTTTGATGGTATCTCCATTCCAGCATGCTTGTAAGTCCTTCTTCTCTGTTTTGGCCTTCAGTGGGGACCAATTTTCACAAGCATTGCTGCATGTGCCTGCACTTGATGGCGTATGGCCTGCCTGCATTTTGTTGGCTTTGACTTTGGGAAAGATTTTTTTCTTTTCTTTAAGTATCCATGCCATGTCCAACATATCTTCGCTCCAAGTTGTGTCTTCCTCCTTGACATTTTCCTCTGCTTTTGCAACATCTGTGAGCTTAGTTTTGGCATGTTTTGGTCCTTTGCCCTGCGGCTGATATAATCCCGGGCCATTTCCTTAGTGTCACTAAATTTCCCAAATTTTCTTTTTGTCTCCTCTAATTGCAATTCCTTTGATGGTATCTCCATTCCAGCATGTTTGTAAGTCCTTCTTCTCTGTTTTGGCCTTCAGTGGGGACCAATTTTCACAAGCATTGCTGCATGTGCCTGCACTTGATGGCGTATGGCCTGCCTGCATTTTGTTGGCTCTGACTTTGGGAAAGATTTTTTTCTTTTCTTTAAGTATCCATGCCATGTCCAACATATCTTCGCTCCAAGTTGTATCTTCCTCCTTGACATTTTCCTCTGCTTTTGCAACATCTGTGAGCTTAGTTTTGGCATGTTTTGGTCCTTTGCACTGCGGCTGATATAATCCCGGGCCATTTCCTTAGAGTCACTAAATTTCCAAAATTTTTTTTTTTTCTCCTCCAATTGCAATTCTTTTGATGGTATCTCCATTCCAGCATGCTTGTAAGTCCTTCTTCTCTGTTTTGGCCTTCAGTGGGGACCAATTTTCACAAGCACTGCGGCATGTGCCTGCACTTGATGGCGTATGGCCTGCCTGCATTTACTGGCTTTGAGTTTGGGAAAGATTATTTTTCTTTTTTGTAAGTATCCATGCCATGTCCCTCATATCTTCCTCTGCAAGTTGTGCCTTCCTCCTTGACTTTTTCCCCTGCTTTTGCAACATCTGTGAGCTTAGTTTTGGCATGTTATGGTCATTTGCAATGCAGCTGATTTCCTGACAGCCCATTTTTTGAAGACACTAAAATTCCCGATTTTCTCCTTTTTTCAATTGCATTTCATTTGAACCTATCTCCTTTCCAGAGTGTTTGTAATCCTTTCTGTTTGAGTCCGCAAGATTCTTTTTCCCTTCCGGAAAGGAAATTTCATTTCCTTTCGGGAAGGGGAAAGGAATCTTGCGATTTCAATGGGGACCAATAGAGGAATCTTTGGTGCATGTCCATGCCCTTGCTGGCATGCCATGCCTTTTGATGGCTTTGACTTTGGGAAAGATTTTTTTCTTTTTTGTAAGTATCCATGCCATGTCCCTCATATCTTCGCTCCAAGTTGTGTCTTCCTCCTTGACATTTTCCTCTGCTTTTGCAACATCTGTGAGCTTAGTTTTGGCATGTTTTGGTCCTTTGCCCTGCGGCTGATATAATCCCGGGCCATTTCCTTAGAGTCACTAAATTTCCCAAATTTTCTTTTTGTCTCCTCCAATTGCAATTCCTTTGATGGTATCTCCATTCCAGCATGTTTGTAAGTCCTTCTTCTCTGTTTTGGCCTTCAGTGGGGACCAATTTTCACAAGCATTGCTGCATGTGCCTGCACTTGATGGCGTATGGCCTGCCTGCATTTTGTTGGCTCTGACTTTGGGAAAGATTTTTTTCTTTTCTTTAAGTATCCATGCCATGTCCAACATATCTTCGCTCCAAGTTGTATCTTCCTCCTTGACATTTTCCTCTGCTTTTGCAACATCTGTGAGCTTAGTTTTGGCATGTTTTGGTCCTTTGCCCTGCGGCTGATATAATCCCAGGCCATTTCCTTACAGTCACTCAATCTCCCAAATTTTTTTTTTTTCTTCTCCAATTGAATTCGTTTGATGGTATCTCCATTCCAGCATGTTTGTAAGTCCTTCTTCTCTGTTTTGGCCTTCAGTGGGGACCAATTTTCACAATCATTGCTGCTTGTGCTTGAACTTGATGGCGTATGGCCTGCCTGCATTTTTTTGGCTCTGACTTTGGGAAGATTTTTTTCTTTTCTTTAAGTATCCATGCCATGTCCAACATATCTTCGCTCCAAGTTGTATCTTCCTCCTTGACATTTTCCTCTGCTTTTGCAACATCTGTGAGCTTAGTTTTGGCATGTTTTGGTCCTTTGCACTGCGGCTGATATAATCCCGGGCCATTTCCTTAGAGTCACTAAATTTCCAAAATTTTTTTTTTTTCTCCTCCAATTGCAATTCTTTTGATGGTATCTCCATTCCAGCATGCTTGTAAGTCCTTCTTCTCTGTTTTGGCCTTCAGTGGGGACCAATTTTCACAAGCACTGCGGCATGTGCCTGCACTTGATGGCGTATGGCCTGCCTGCATTTACTGGCTTTGAGTTTGGGAAAGATTATTTTTCTTTTTTGTAAGTATCCATGCCATGTCCCTCATATCTTCCTCTGCAAGTTGTGCCTTCCTCCTTGACTTTTTCCCCTGCTTTTGCAACATCTGTGAGCTTAGTTTTGGCATGTTATGGTCATTTGCAATGCAGCTGATTTCCTGACAGCCCATTTTTTGAAGACACTAAAATTCCCGATTTTCTCCTTTTTTCAATTGCATTTCATTTGAACCTATCTCCTTTCCAGAGTGTTTGTAATCCTTTCTGTTTGAGTCCGCAAGATTCTTTTTCCCTTCCGGAAAGGAAATTTCATTTCCTTTCGGGAAGGGGAAAGGAATCTTGCGATTTCAATGGGGACCAATAGAGGAATCTTTGGTGCATGTCCATGCCCTTGCTGGCATGCCATGCCTTTTGATGGCTTTGACTTTGGGAAAGATTTTTTTCTTTTTTGTAAGTATCCATGCCATGTCCCTCATATCTTCGCTCCAAGTTGTGTCTTCCTCCTTGACATTTTCCTCTGCTTTTGCAACATCTGTGAGCTTAGTTTTGGCATGTTTTGGTCCTTTGCCCTGCGGCTGATATAATCCCGGGCCATTTCCTTAGAGTCACTAAATTTCCCAAATTTTCTTTTTGTCTCCTCCAATTGCAATTCCTTTGATGGTATCTCCATTCCAGCATGTTTGTAAGTCCTTCTTCTCTGTTTTGGCCTTCAGTGGGGACCAATTTTCACAAGCATTGCTGCATGTGCCTGCACTTGATGGCGTATGGCCTGCCTGCATTTTGTTGGCTCTGACTTTGGGAAAGATTTTTTTCTTTTCTTTAAGTATCCATGCCATGTCCAACATATCTTCGCTCCAAGTTGTATCTTCCTCCTTGACATTTTCCTCTGCTTTTGCAACATCTGTGAGCTTAGTTTTGGCATGTTTTGGTCCTTTGCCCTGCGGCTGATATAATCCCAGGCCATTTCCTTACAGTCACTCAATCTCCCAAATTTTATTTTTTTCTTCTCCAATTGAATTCGTTTGATGGTATCTCCATTCCAGCATGTTTGTAAGTCCTTCTTCTCTGTTTTGGCCTTCAGTGGGGACCAATTTTCACAATCATTGCTGCTTGTGCTTGAACTTGATGGCGTATGGCCTGCCTGCATTTTTTTGGCTCTGACTTTGGGAAGATTTTTTTCTTTTCTTTAAGTATCCATGCCATGTCCAACATATCTTCGCTCCAAGTTGTATCTTCCTCCTTGACATTTTCCTCTGCTTTTGCAACATCTGTGAGCTTAGTTTTGACATGTTTTGGTCCTTTGCCCTGCGGCTGATATAATCCCGGGCCATTTCCTTAGAGTCACTAAATTTCCCAAATTTTTTTTTTTTCTCCTCCAATTGGAATTCTTTTGATGGTATCACCATTCCAGCATGCTTGTAAGTCCTTCTTCTCTGTTTTGGCCTTCAGTGGGGACCAATTTTCACAAGCACTGCGGCATGTGCCTGCACTTGATGGCGTATGGCCTGCCTGCATTTACTGGCTTTGAGTTTGGGAAAGATTATTTTTCTTTTTTGTAAGTATCCATGCCATGTCCCTCATATCTTCCTCTGCAAGTTGTGCCTTCCTCCTTGACTTTTTCCCCTGCTTTTGCAACATCTGTGAGCTTAGTTTTGGCATGTTATGGTCATTTGCAATGCAGCTGATTTCCTGACAGCCCATTTTTTGAAGACATTAAAATTCCCGATTTTCTGCTTTTTTCAATTGCATTTCATTTGAACCTATCTCCTTTCCAGAGTGTTTGTAATCCTTTCTGTTTGAGTCCGCAAGATTCCTTTTCCCTTCCGGAAAGGAAATTTCATTTCCTTTCGGGAAGGGAAAAGGAATCTTGCGATTTCAATGGGGACCAATAGAGGAATCTTTGGTGCATGTCCATGCCCTTGCTGGCATGCCATGCCTTTTGATGGCTTTGACTTTGGGAAAGATTTTTTTCTTTTTTGTAAGTATCCATGCCATGTCCCTCATATCTTCGCTCCAAGTTGTGTCTTCCTCCTTGACATTTTCCTCTGCTTTTGCAACATCTGTGAGCTTAGTTTTGGCATGTTTTGGTCCTTTGCCCTGCGGCTGATATAATCCCGGGCCATTTGTTTAGAGTCACTAAATTTCCCAAATTTTCTTTTTGTCTCCTCCAATTGCAATTCCTTTGATGGTATCTCCATTCCAGCATGTTTGTAAGTCCTTCTTCTCTGTTTTGGCCTTCAGTGGGGACCAATTTTCACAAGCATTGCTGCATGTGCCTGCACTTGATGGCGTATGGCCTGCCTGCATTTTGTTGGCTCTGACTTTGGGAAAGATTTTTTTCTTTTCTTTAAGTATCCATGCCATGTCCAACATATCTTCGCTCCAAGTTGTATCTTCCTCCTTGACATTTTCCTCTGCTTTTGCAACATCTGTGAGCTTAGTTTTGGCATGTTTTGGTCCTTTGCCCTGCGGCTGATATAATCCCAGGCCATTTCCTTACAGTCACTCAATCTCCCAAATTTTATTTTTTTCTTCTCCAATTGAATTCGTTTGATGGTATCTCCATTCCAGCATGTTTGTAAGTCCTTCTTCTCTGTTTTGGCCTTCAGTGGGGACCAATTTTCACAATCATTGCTGCTTGTGCTTGAACTTGATGGCGTATGGCCTGCCTGCATTTTTTTGGCTCTGACTTTGGGAAAGATTTTTTTCTTTTCTTTAAGTATCCATGCCATGTCCAACATATCTTCGCTCCAAGTTGTATCTTCCTCCTTGACATTTTCCTCTGCTTTTGCAACATCTGTGAGCTTAGTTTTGACATGTTTTGGTCCTTTGCCCTGCGGCTGATATAATCCCGGGCCATTTCCTTAGAGTCACTAAATTTCCCAAATTTTTTTTTTTTCTCCTCCAATTGGAATTCTTTTGATGGTATCACCATTCCAGCATGCTTGTAAGTCCTTCTTCTCTGTTTTGGCCTTCAGTGGGGACCAATTTTCACAAGCACTGCGGCATGTGCCTGCACTTGATGGCGTATGGCCTGCCTGCATTTACTGGCTTTGAGTTTGGGAAAGATTATTTTTCTTTTTTGTAAGTATCCATGCCATGTCCCTCATATCTTCCTCTGCAAGTTGTGCCTTCCTCCTTGACTTTTTCCCCTGCTTTTGCGACATCTGTGAGCTTAGTTTTGGCATGTTATGGTCATTTGCAATGCAGCTGATTTCCTGACAGCCCATTTTTTGAAGACATTAAAATTCCCGATTTTCTGCTTTTTTCAATTGCATTTCATTTGAACCTATCTCCTTTCCAGAGTGTTTGTAATCCTTTCTGTTTGAGTCCGCAAGATTCCTTTTCCCTTCCGGAAAGGAAATTTCATTTCCTTTCGGGAAGGGAAAAGGAATCTTGCGATTTCAATGGGGACCAATAGAGGAATCTTTGGTGCATGTCCATGCCCTTGCTGGCATGCCATGCCTTTTGATGGCTTTGACTTTGGGAAAGATTTTATTCTTTTTTGTAAGTATCCATGCCATGTCGCTCATATCTTCGCTCCAAGTTGTGTCTTCCTCCTTGACATTTTCCTCTGCTTTTGCAACATCTGTGAGCTTAGTTTTGGCATGTTTTGGTCCT
Source organism: Ammospiza nelsoni (assembly GCF_027579445.1). Classification (NCBI taxonomy): domain Eukaryota; kingdom Metazoa; phylum Chordata; class Aves; order Passeriformes; family Passerellidae; genus Ammospiza; species Ammospiza nelsoni. The sequence goes on from NC_080633.1 coordinate 136,583,963, forward strand.
TTGCCCTGCGGCTGATATAATCCCGGGCCATTTCCTTAGAGTCACGAAATTTCCCAAATTTTCTTTTTGTCTCCTCCAATTGCAATTCCTTTGATGGTATCTCCATTCCAGCATGTTTGTAAGTCCTTCTTCTCTGTTTTGGCCTTCAGTGGGGACCAATTTTCACAAGCATTGCTGCATGTGCCTGCACTTGATGGCGTATGGCCTGCCTGCATTTTGTTGGCTCTGACTTTGGGAAAGATTTTTTTCTTTTCTTTAAGTATCCATGCCATGTCCAACATATCTTCGCTCCAAGTTGTATCTTCCTCCTTGACATTTTCCTCTGCTTTTGCAACATCTGTGAGCTTAGTTTTGGCATGTTTTGGTCCTTTGCCCTGCGGCTGATATAATCCCAGGCCATTTCCTTACAGTCACTCAATCTCCCAAATTTTATTTTTTTCTTCTCCAATTGAATTCGTTTGATGGTATCTCCATTCCAGCATGTTTGTAAGTCCTTCTTCTCTGTTTTGGCCTTCAGTGGGGACCAATTTTCACAATCATTGCTGCTTGTGCTTGAACTTGATGGCGTATGGCCTGCCTGCATTTTTTTGGCTCTGACTTTGGAAAAGATTTTTTTCTTTTCTTTAAGTATCCATGCCATGTCCAACATATCTTCGCTCCAAGTTGTATCTTCCTCCTTGACATTTTCCTCTGCTTTTGCAACATCTGTGAGCTTAGTTTTGACATGTTTTGGTCCTTTGCCCTGCGGCTGATATAATCCCGGGCCATTTCCTTAGAGTCACTAAATTTCCCAAATTTTTTTTTTTTCTCCTCCAATTGCAATTTTTTTGATGGTATCACCATTCCAGCATGCTTGTAAGTCCTTCTTCTCTGTTTTGGCCTTCAGTGGGGACCAATTTTCACAAGCACTGCGGCATGTGCCTGCACTTGATGGCGTATGGCCTGCCTGCATTTACTGGCTTTGAGTTTGGGAAAGATTATTTTTCTTTTTTGTAAGTATCCATGCCATGTCCCTCATATCTTCCTCTGCAAGTTGTGCCTTCCTCCTTGACTTTTTCCCCTGTTTTTGCAACATCTGTGAGCTTAGTTTTGGCATGTTATGGTCATTTGCAATGCAGCTGATTTCCTGACAGCCCATTTTTTGAAGACATTAAAATTCCCGATTTTCTGCTTTTTTCAATTGCATTTCATTTGAACCTATCTCCTTTCCAGAGTGTTTGTAAGCCTTTCTGTTTGAGTCCGCAAGATTCCTTTTCCCTTCCCGAAAGGAAATTTCATTTCCTTTCGGGAAGGGAAAAGGAATCTTGCGATTTCAATGGGGACCAATAGAGGAATCTTTGGTGCATGTCCATGCCCTTGCTGGCATGCCATGCCTTTTGATGGCTTTGACTTTGGGAAAGATTTTTTTCTTTTTTGTAAGTATCCATGCCATGTCCCTCATATCTTCGCTCCAAGTTGTGTCTTCCTCCTTGACATTTTCCTCTGCTTTTGCAACATCTGTGAGCTTAGTTTTGTCATGTTTTGGTCCTTTGCACTGCGGCTGATATAATCCCGGGCCATTTCCTTACAGTCACTCAATCTCCCAAATTTTATTTTTTTCTTCTCCAATTGAATTCGTTTGATGGTATCTCCATTCCAGCATGTTTGTAAGTCCTTCTTCTCTGTTTTGGCCTTCAGTGGGGACCAATTTTCACAATCATTGCTGCTTGTGCTTGAACTTGATGGCGTATGGCCTGCCTGCATTTTTTTGGCTCTGACTTTGGGAAAGATTTTTTTCTTTTCTTTAAGTATCCATGCCATGTCCAACATATCTTCGCTCCAAGTTGTATCTTCCTCCTTGACATTTTCCTCTGCTTTTGCAACATCTGTGAGCTTAGTTTTGACATGTTTTGGTCCTTTGCCCTGCGGCTGATATAATCCCGGGCCATTTCCTTAGAGTCACTAAATTTCCCAAATTTTTTTTTTTTCTCCTCCAATTGCAATTCTTTTGATGGTATCACCATTCCAGCATGCTTGTAAGTCCTTCTTCTCTGTTTTGGCCTTCAGTGGGGACCAATTTTCACAAGCACTGCGGCATGTGCCTGCACTTGATGGCGTATGGCCTGCCTGCATTTACTGGCTTTGAGTTTGGGAAAGATTATTTTTCTTTTTTGTAAGTATCCATGCCATGTCCCTCATATCTTCCTCTGCAAGTTGTGCCTTCCTCCTTGACTTTTTCCCCTGCTTTTGCGACATCTGTGAGCTTAGTTTTGGCATGTTATGGTCATTTGCAATGCAGCTGATTTCCTGACAGCCCATTTTTTGAAGACACTAAAATTCCCGATTTTCTGCTTTTTTCAATTGCATTTCATTTGAACCTATCTCCTTTCCAGAGTGTTTGTAAGCCTTTCTGTTTGAGTCCGCAAGATTCCTTTTCCCTTCCCGAAAGGAAATTTCATTTCCTTTCGGGAAGGGAAAAGGAATCTTGCGATTTCAATGGGGACCAATAGAGGAATCTTTGGTGCATGTCCATGCCCTTGCTGGCATGCCATGCCTTTTGATGGCTTTGACTTTGGGAAAGATTTTTTTCTTTTTTGTAAGTATCCATGCCATGTCCCTCATATCTTCGCTCCAAGTTGTGTCTTCCTCCTTGACATTTTCCTCTGCTTTTGCAACATCTGTGAGCTTAGTTTTGGCATGTTTTGGTCCTTTGCCCTGCGGCTGATATAATCCCGGGCATTTCCTTAGAGTCACTAAATTTCCGAAATTTTCTTTTTGTCTCCTCCAATTGGAATTCCTTTGATGGTATCTCCATTCCAGCATGCTTGTAAGTCCTTCTTCTCTGTTTTGGCCTTCAGTGGGGACCAATTTTCACAAGCATTGCTGCATGTGCCTGCACTTGATGGCGTATGGCCTGCCTGCATTTTGTTGGCTCTGACTTTGGGAAAGATTTTTTTCTTTTCTTTAAGTATCCATGCCATGTCCAACATATCTTCGCTCCAAGTTGTGTCTTCCTCCTTGACATTTTCCTCTGCTTTTGCAACATCTGTGAGCTTAGTTTTGGCATGTTTTGGTCCTTTGCACTGCGGCTGATATAATCCCGGGCCATTTCCTTAGAGTCACTAAATTTCCCAAATTTTTTTTTTTTCTCCTCCAATTGCAATTCTTTTGATGGTATCTCCATTCCAGCATGCTTGTAAGTCCTTCTTCTCTGTTTTGGCCTTCAGTGGGGACCAATTTTCACAAGCACTGCGGCATGTGCCTGCACTTGATGGCGTATGGCCTGCCTGCATTTACTGGCTTTGAGTTTGGGAAAGATTATTTTTCTTTTTTGTAAGTATCCATGCCATGTCCCTCATATCTTCCTCTGCAAGTTGTGCCTTCCTCCTTGACTTTTTCCCCTGCTTTTGCAACATCTGTGAGCTTAGTTTTGGCATGTTATGGTCATTTGCAATGCAGCTGATTTCCTGTCAGCCCATTTTTTGAAGACACTAAAATTCCCGATTTTCTGCTTTTTTCAATTGCATTTCATTTGAACCTATCTCCTTTCCAGAGTGTTTGTAAGCCTTTCTGTTTGAGTCCGCAAGATTCTTTTTCCCTTCCGGAAAGGAAATTTCATTTCCTTTCGGGAAGGGAAAAGGAATCTTGCGATTTCAATGGGGACCAATAGAGGAATCTTTGGTGCATGTCCATGCCCTTGCTGGCATGCCATGCCTTTTGATGGCTTTGACTTTGGGAAAGATTTTTTTCTTTTTTGTAAGTATCCATGCCATGTCGCTCATATCTTCGCTCCAAGTTGTGTCTTCCTCCTTGACATTTTCCTCTGCTTTTGCAACATCTGTGAGCTTAGTTTTGTCATGTTTTGGTCCTTTGCCCTGCGGCTGATATAATCCCGGGCCATTTCCTTAGAGTCACTAAATTTCCCAAATTTTCTTTTTGTCTCCTCCAATTGCAATTCCTTTGATGGTATCTCCATTCCAGCATGTTTGTAAGTCCTTCTTCTCTGTTTTGGCCTTCAGTGGGGACCAATTTTCACAAGCATTGCTGCATGTGCCTGCACTTGATGGCGTATGGCCTGCCTGCATTTTGTTGGCTCTGACTTTGGGAAAGATTTTTTTCTTTTCTTTAAGTATCCATGCCATGTCCAACATATCTTCGCTCCAAGTTGTATCTTCCTCCTTGACATTTTCCTCTGCTTTTGCAACATCTGTGAGCTTAGTTTTGGCATGTTTTGGTCCTTTGCACTGCGGCTGATATAATCCCAGGCCATTTCCTTACAGTCACTCAATCTCCCAAATTTTATTTTTTTCTTCTCCAATTGAATTCGTTTGATGGTATCTCCATTCCAGCATGTTTGTAAGTCCTTCTTCTCTGTTTTGGCCTTCAGTGGGGACCAATTTTCACAATCATTGCTGCTTGTGCTTGAACTTGATGGCGTATGGCCTGCCTGCATTTTTTTGGCTCTGACTTTGGGAAAGATTTTTTTCTTTTCTTTAAGTATCCATGCCATGTCCAACATATCTTCGCTCCAAGTTGTATCTTCCTCCTTGACATTTTCCTCTGCTTTTGCAACATCTGTGAGCTTAGTTTTGACATGTTTTGGTCCTTTGCCCTGCGGCTGATATAATCCCGGGCCATTTCCTTAGAGTCACTAAATTTCCCAAATTTTTTTTTTTTCTCCTCCAATTGGAATTCTTTTGATGGTATCACCATTCCAGCATGCTTGTAAGTCCTTCTTCTCTGTTTTGGCCTTCAGTGGGGACCAATTTTCACAAGCACTGCGGCATGTGCCTGCACTTGATGGCGTATGGCCTGCCTGCATTTACTGGCTTTGAGTTTGGGAAAGATTATTTTTCTTTTTTGTAAGTATCCATGCCATGTCCCTCATATCTTCCTCTGCAAGTTGTGCCTTCCTCCTTGACTTTTTCCCCTGCTTTTGCGACATCTGTGAGCTTAGTTTTGGCATGTTATGGTCATTTGCAATGCAGCTGATTTCCTGACAGCCCATTTTTTGAAGACATTAAAATTCCCGATTTTCTGCTTTTTTCAATTGCATTTCATTTGAACCTATCTCCTTTCCAGAGTGTTTGTAATCCTTTCTGTTTGAGTCCGCAAGATTCCTTTTCCCTTCCCGAAAGGAAATTTCATTTCCTTTCGGGAAGGGAAAAGGAATCTTGCGATTTCAATGGGGACCAATAGAGGAATCTTTGGTGCATGTCCATGCCCTTGCTGGCATGCCATGCCTTTTGATGGCTTTGACTTTGGGAAAGATTTTTTTCTTTTTTGTAAGTATCCATGCCATGTCGCTCATATCTTCGCTCCAAGTTGTGTCTTCCTCCTTGACATTTTCCTCTGCTTTTGCAACATCTGTGAGCTTAGTTTTGTCATGTTTTGGTCCTTTGCACTGCGGCTGATATAATCCCGGGCCATTTCCTTAGAGTCACTAAATTTCCAAAATTTTTTTTTTTTCTCCTCCAATTGCAATTCCTTTGATGGTATCTCCATTCCAGCATGCTTGTAAGTCCTTCTTCTCTGTTTTGGCCTTCAGTGGGGACCAATTTTCACAAGCATTGCTGCATGTGCCTGCACTTGATGGCGTATGGCACCCGTGCATTTTGTTGGCTTTGACTTTGGGAAAGATTTTTTGCTTTTCTTTAAGTATCCATGCCATGTCCAACATATCTTCGCTCCAAGTTGTGTCTTCCTCCTTGACATTTTCCTCTGCTTTTGCAACATCTGTGAGCTTAGTTTTGGCATGTTGTGGTCCTTTGCACTGCAACTGATATAATCCCGGGCCATTTCCTTAGTGTCACTAAATTTCCCAAATTTTCTTTTTGTCTCCTCTAATTGCAATTCCTTTGATGGTATCTCCATTCCAGCATGTTTGTAAGTCCTTCTTCTCTGTTTTGGCCTTCAGTGGGGACCAATTTTCACAATCATTGCTGCATGTGCCTGAACTTGATGGCGTATGGCCTGCCTGCATTTTGTTGGCTCTGACTTTGGGAAAGATTTTTTTCTTTTCTTTAAGTATCCATGCCATGTCGAACATATCTTCGCTCCAAGTTGTATCTTCCTCCTTGACATTTTCCTCTGCTTTTGCAACATCTGTGAGCTTAGTTTTGGCATGTTTTGGTCCTTTGCACTGCGGCTGATATAATCCCGGGCCATTTCCTTAGAGTCACTAAATTTCCCAAATTTTTTTTTTTTCTCCTCCAATTGCAATTCTTTTGATGGTATCTCCATTCCAGCATGCTTGTAAGTCCTTCTTCTCTGTTTTGGCCTTCAGTGGGGACCAATTTTCACAAGCACTGCGGCATGTGCCTGCACTTGATGGCGTATGGCCTGCCTGCATTTACTGGCTTTGAGTTTGGGAAAGATTATTTTTCTTTTTTGTAAGTATCCATGCCATGTCCCTCATATCTTCCTCTGCAAGTTGTGCCTTCCTCCTTGACTTTTTCCCCTGCTTTTGCAACATCAGTGAGCTTAGTTTTGGCATGTTATGGTCATTTGCAATGCAGCTGATTTCCTGACAGCCCATTTTTTGAAGACACTAAAATTCCCGATTTTCTCCTTTTTTCAATTGCATTTCATTTGAACCTATCTCCTTTCCAGAGTGTTTGTAATCCTTTCTGTTTGAGTCCGCAAGATTCTTTTTCCCTTCCGGAAAGGAAATTTCATTTCCTTTCGGGAAGGGAAAAGGAATCTTGCGATTTCAATGGGGACCAATAGAGGAATCTTTGGTGCATGTCCATGCCCTTGCTGGCATGCCATGCCTTTTGATGGCTTTGACTTTGGGAAAGATTTTTTTCTTTTTTGTAAGTATCCATGCCATGTCGCTCATATCTTCGCTCCAAGTTGTGTCTTCCTCCTTGACATTTTCCTCTGCTTTTGCAACATCTGTGAGCTTAGTTTTGTCATGTTTTGGTCCTTTGCCCTGCGGCTGATATAATCCCGGGCCATTTCCTTAGAGTCACTAAATTTCCCAAATTTTCTTTTTGTCTCCTCCAATTGCAATTCCTTTGATGGTATCTCCATTCCAGCATGTTTGTAAGTCCTTCTTCTCTGTTTTGGCCTTCAGTGGGGACCAATTTTCACAAGCATTGCTGCATGTGCCTGCACTTGATGGCGTATGGCCTGCCTGCATTTTGTTGGCTCTGACTTTGGGAAAGATTTTTTTCTTTTCTTTAAGTATCCATGCCATGTCCAACATATCTTCGCTCCAAGTTGTATCTTCCTCCTTGACATTTTCCTCTGCTTTTGCAACATCTGTGAGCTTAGTTTTGGCATGTTTTGGTCCTTTGCCCTGCGGCTGATATAATCCCGGGCCATTTCCTTACAGTCACTAAATTTCCCAAATTTTTTTTTTTTCTCCTCCAATTGCAATTCTTTTGATGGTATCTCCATTCCAGCATGTTTGTAAGTCCTTCTTCTCTGTTTTGGCCTTCAGTGGGGACCAATTTTCACAAGCATTGCTGCATGTGCCTGCACTTGATGGCGTATGGCCTGCCTGCATTTTGTTGGCTCTGACTTTGGGAAAGATTTTTTTCTTTTCTTTAAGTATCCATGCCATGTCCAACATATCTTCGCTCCAAGTTGTATCTTCCTCCTTGACATTTTCCTCTGCTTTTGCAACATCTGTGAGCTTAGTTTTGACATGTTTTGGTCCTTTGCCCTGCGGCTGATATAATCCCGGGCCATTTCCTTAGAGTCACTAAATTTCCCAAATTTTTTTTTTTTCTCCTCCAATTGCAATTCTTCTGATGGTATCACCATTCCAGCATGCTTGTAAGTCCTTCTTCTCTGTTTTGGCCTTCAGTGGGGACCAATTTTCACAAGCACTGCGGCATGTGCCTGCACTTGATGGCGTATGGCCTGCCTGCATTTACTGGCTTTGAGTTTGGGAAAGATTATTTTTCTTTTTTGTAAGTATCCATGCCATGTCCCTCATATCTTCCTCTGCAAGTTGTGCCTTCCTCCTTGACTTTTTCCCCTGCTTTTGCAACATCTGTGAGCTTAGTTTTGGCATGTTATGGTCATTTGCAATGCAGCTGATTTCCTGACAGCCCATTTTTTGAAGACACTAAAATTCCCAATTTTCTGCTTTTTTCAATTGCATTTCATTTGAACCTATCTCCTTTCCAGAGTGTTTGTAATCCTTTCTGTTTGAGTCCGCAAGATTCCTTTTCCCTTCCCGAAAGGAAATTTCATTTCCTTTCGGGAAGGGAAAAGGAATCTTGCGATTTCAATGGGGACCAATAGAGGAATCTTTGGTGCATGTCCATGCCCTTGCTGGCATGCCATGCCTTTTGATGGCTTTGACTTTGGGAAAGATTTTTTTCTTTTTTGTAAGTATCCATGCCATGTCCCTCATATCTTCGCTCCAAGTTGTGTCTTCCTCCTTGACATTTTCCTCTGCTTTTGCAACATCTGTGAGCTTAGTTTTGGCATGTTTTGGTCCTTTGCACTGCGGCTGATATAATCCCGGGCCATTTCCTTACAGTCACTCAATCTCCCAAATTTTATTTTTTTCTTCTCCAATTGCAATTCCCTTGATGGTATCTCCATTCCAGCATGCTTGTAAGTCCTTCTTCTCTGTTTTGGCCTTCAGTGGGGACCAATTTTCACAAGCATTGCTGCATGTGCCTGCACTTGATGGCGTATGGCCTGCCTGCATTTTTTTGGCTCTGACTTTGGGAAAGATTTTTTTCTTTTCTTTAAGAATCCATGCCATGTCCAACATATCTTCGCTCCAAGTTGTATCTTCCTCCTTGACATTTTCCTCTGCTTTTGCAACATCTGTGAGCTTTGTTTTGGCATGTTTTGGTCCTTTGCCCTGCGGCTGATATAATCCCGGGCCATTTCCTTAGAGTCACTAAATTTCCCAAATTTTTTTTTTTTCTCCTCCAATTGCAATTCTTTTGATGGTATCACCATTCCAGCATGCTTGTAAGTCCTTCTTCTCTGTTTTGGCCTTCAGTGGGGACCAATTTTCACAAGCACTGCGGCATGTGCCTGCACTTGATGGCGTATGGCCTGCCTGCATTTACTGGCTTTGACTTTGGGAAAGATTATTTTTCTTTTTTGTAAGTATCCATGCCATGTCCCTCATATCTTCCTCTGCAAGTTGTGCCTTCCTCCTTGACTTTTTCCCCTGCTTTTGCAACATCTGTGAGCTTAGTTTTGGCATGTTATGGTCATTTGCAATGCAGCTGATTTCCTGACAGCCCATTTTTTGAAGACATTAAAATTCCCAATTTTCTGCTTTTTTCAATTGCATTTCATTTGAACCTATCTCCTTTCCAGAGTGTTTGTAATCCTTTCTGTTTGAGTCCGCAAGATTCCTTTTCCCTTCCCGAAAGGAAATTTCATTTCCTTTCGGGAAGGGAAAAGGAATCTTGCGATTTCAATGGGGACCAATAGAGGAATCTTTGGTGCATGTCCATGCCCTTGCTGGCATGCCATGCCTTTTGATGGCTTTGACTTTGGGAAAGATTTTTTTCTTTTTTGTAAGTATCCATGCCATGTCCCTCATATCTTCGCTCCAAGTTGTGTCTTCCTCCTTGACATTTTCCTCTGCTTTTGCAACATCTGTGAGCTTAGTTTTGGCATGTTTTGGTCCTTTGCACTGCGGCTGATATAATCCCGGGCCATTTCCTTACAGTCACTCAATCTCCCAAATTTTATTTTTTTCTCCTCCAATTGCAATTCCCTTGATGGTATCTCCATTCCAGCATGCTTGTAAGTCCTTCTTCTCTGTTTTGGCCTTCAGTGGGGACCAATTTTCACAAGCACTGCGGCATGTGCCTGCACTTGATGGCGTATGGCCTGCCTGCATTTACTGGCTTTGAGTTTGGGAAAGATTATTTTTCTTTTTTGTAAGTATCCATGCCATGTCCCTCATATCTTCCTCTGCAAGTTGTGCCTTCCTCCTTGACTTTTTCCCCTGCTTTTGCAACATCTGTGAGCTTAGTTTTGGCATGTTATGGTCATTTGCAATGCAGCTGATTTCCTGACAGCCCATTTTTTGAAGACACTAAAATTCCCGATTTTCTGCTTTTTTCAATTGCATTTCATTTGAACCTATCTCCTTTCCAGAGTGTTTGTAATCCTTTCTGTTTGAGTCCGCATGATTCCTTTTCCCTTCCCGAAAGGAAATTTCATTTCCTTTCGGGAAGGGAAAAGGAATCTTGCGATTTCAATGGGGACCAATAGAGGAATCTTTGGTGCATGTCCATGCCCTTGCTGGCATGCCATGCCTTTTGATGGCTTTGACTTTGGGAAAGATTTTTTTCTTTTTTGTAAGTATCCATGCCATGTCCCTCATATCTTCGCTCCAAGTTGTGTCTTCCTCCTTGACATTTTCCTCTGCTTTTGCAACATCTGTGAGCTTAGTTTTGTCATGTTTTGGTCCTTTGCACTGCGGCTGATATAATCCCGGGCCATTTCCTTACAGTCACTAAATTTCCGAAATTTTCTTTTTGTCTCCTCCAATTGCAATTCCTTTGATGGTATCTCCATTCCAGCATGTTTGTAAGTCCTTCTTCTCTGTTTTGGCCTTCAGTGGGGACCAATTTTCACAAGCATTGCTGCATGTGCCTGAACTTGATGGCGTATGGCCTGCCTGCATTTTGTTGGCTCTGACTTTGGGAATGATTTTTTTCTTTTCTTTAAGTATCCATGCCATGTCCAACATATCTTCGCTCCAAGTTGTATCTTCCTCCTTGACATTTTCCTCTGCTTTTGCAACATCTGTGAGCTTAGTTTTGGCATGTTTTGGTCCTTTGCACTGCGGCTGATATAATCCCGGGCCATTTCCTTAGAGTCACTAAATTTCCAAAATTTTTTTTTTTTCTCCTCCAATTGCAATTCTTTTGATGGTATCTCCATTCCAGCATGCTTGTAAGTCCTTCTTCTCTGTTTTGGCCTTCAGTGGGGACCAATTTTCACAAGCACTGCGGCATGTGCCTGCACTTGATGGCGTATGGCCTGCCTGCATTTACTGGCTTTGAGTTTGGGAAAGATTATTTTTCTTTTTTGTAAGTATCCATGCCATGTCCCTCATATCTTCCTCTGCAAGTTGTGCCTTCCTCCTTGACTTTTTCCCCTGCTTTTGCAACATCTGTGAGCTTAGTTTTGGCATGTTATGGTCATTTGCAATGCAGCTGATTTCCTGACAGCCCATTTTTTGAAGACACTAAAATTCCCGATTTTCTGCTTTTTTCAATTGCATTTCATTTGAACCTATCTCCTTTCCAGAGTGTTTGTAAGCCTTTCTGTTTGAGTCCGCAAGATTCCTTTTCCCTTCCCGAAAGGAAATTTCATTTCCTTTCGGGAAGGGAAAAGGAATCTTGCGATTTCAATGGGGACCAATAGAGGAATCTTTGGTGCATGTCCATGCCCTTGCTGGCATGCCATGCCTTTTGATGGCTTTGACTTTGGGAAAGATTTTTTTCTTTTTTAGAAGTATCCATGCCATGTCCCTCATATCTTCGCTCCAAGTTGTGTCTTCCTCCTTGACATTTTCCTCTGCTTTTGCAACATCTGTGAGCTTAGTTTTGGCATGTTTTGGTCCTTTGCACTGCGGCTGATATAATTCCGGGCCATTTCCTTACAGTCACTCAATCTCCCAAATTTTATTTTTTTCTTCCCAATTGCAAATCCTTTGATGGTATCTCCATTCCAGCATGCTTGTAAGTCCTTCTTCTCTGTTTTGGCCTTCAGTGGGGACCAATTTTCACAAGCATTGCTGCATGTGCCTGCACATGATGGCGTATGGCCTGCCTGCATTTTGTTGGCTCTGACTTTGGGAAAGATTTTTTTCTTTTCTTTAAGTATCCATGCCATGTCCAACATATCTTCGCTCCAAGTTGTATCTTCCTCCTTGACATTTTCCTCTGCTTTTGCAACATCTGTGAGCTTAGTTTTGACATGTTTTGGTCCTTTGCCCTGCGGCTGATATAATCCCGGGCCATTTCCTTAGAGTCACTAAATTTCCCAAATTTTTTTTTTTTCTCCTCCAATTGCAATTCTTCTGATGGTATCACCATTCCAGCATGCTTGTAAGTCCTTCTTCTCTGTTTTGGCCTTCAGTGGGGACCAATTTTCACAAGCACTGCGGCATGTGCCTGCACTTGATGGCGTATGGCCTGCCTGCATTTACTGGCTTTGAGTTTGGGAAAGATTATTTTTCTTTTTTGTAAGTATCCATGCCATGTCCCTCATATCTTCCTCTGCAAGTTGTGCCTTCCTCCTTGACTTTTTCCCCTGTTTTTGCAACATCTGTGAGCTTAGTTTTGGCATGTTATGGTCATTTGCAATGCAGCTGATTTCCTGACAGCCCATTTTTTGAAGACACTAAAATTCCCGATTTTCTGCTTTTTTCAATTGCATTTCATTTGAACCTATCTCCTTTCCAGAGTGTTTGTAATCCTTTCTGTTTGAGTCCGCAAGATTCCTTTTCCCTTCCCGAAAGGAAATTTCATTTCCTTTCGGGAAGGGAAAAGGAATCTTGCGATTTCAATGGGGACCAATAGAGGAATCTTTGGTGCATGTCCATGCCCTTGCTGGCATGCCATGCCTTTTGATGGCTTTGACTTTGGGAAAGATTTTTTTCTTTTTTGTAAGTATCCATGCCATGTCCCTCTTATCTTCGCTCCAAGTTGTGTCTTCCTCCTTGACATTTTCCTCTGCTTTTGCAACATCTGTGAGCTTAGTTTTGGCATGTTTTGGTCCTTTGCACTGCGGCTGATATAATCCCGGGCCATTTCCTTACAGTCACTAAATTTCCGAAATTTTCTTTTTGTCTCCTCCAATTGGAATTCCTTTGATGGTATCTCCATTCCAGCATGCTTGTAAGTCCTTCTTCTCTGTTTTGGCCTTCAGTGGGGACCAATTTTCACAAGCACTGCAGCATGTGCCTGCACTTGATGGCGTATGGCCTGCCTGCATTTACTGGCTTTGAGTTTGGGAAAGATTATTTTTCTTTTTTGTAAGTATCCATGCCATGTCCCTCATATCTTCCTCTGCAAGTTGTGCCTTCCTCCTTGACTTTTTCCCCTGCTTTTGCAACATCTGTGAGCTTAGTTTTGGCATGTTATGGTCATTTGCAATGCAGCTGATTTCCTGACAGCCCATTTTTTGAAGACACTAAAATTCCCGATTTTCTCCTTTTTTCAATTGCGTTTCATTTGAACCTATCTCCTTTCCAGAGTGTTTGTAATCCTTTCTGTTTGAGTCCGCACGATTCCTTTTCCCTTCCCGAAAGGAAATTTCATTTCCTTTCGGGAAGGGAAAAGGAATCTTGCGATTTCAATGGGGACCAATAGAGGAATCTTTGGTGCATGTCCATGCCCTTGCTGGCATGCCATGCCTTTTGATGGCTTTGACTTTGGGAAAGATTTTTTCCTTTTTTAGAAGTATCCATGCCATGTCCCTCATATCTTCGCTCCAAGTTGTGTCTTCCTCCTTGACATTTTCCTCTGCTTTTGCAACATCTGTGAGCTTAGTTTTGGCATGTTTTGGTCCTTTGCACTGCGGCTGATATAATCCCGGGCCATTTCCTTACAGTCACTCAATCTCCCAAATTTTATTTTTTTCTTCCCAATTGCAATTCCTTTGATGGTATCTCCATTCCAGCATGCTTGTAAGTCCTTCTTCTCTGTTTTGGCCTTCAGTGGGGACCAATTTTCACAAGCATTGCTGCATGTGCCTGCACTTGATGGCGTATGGCCTGCCTGCATTTTGTTGGCTTTGACTTTGGGAAAGATTTTTTTCTTTTCTTTAAGTATCCATGCCATGTCCAACATATCTTCGCTCCAAGTTGTGTCTTCCTCCTTGACATTTTCCTCTGCTTTTGCAACATCTGTGAGCTTAGTTTTGGCATGTTTTGGTCCTTTGCACTGCGGCTGATATAATCCCGGGCCATTTCCTTAGAGTCACGAAATTTCCCAAATTTTTTTTTTTTCTCCTCCAATTGCAATTCTTTTGATGGTATCACCATTCCAGCATGCTTGTAAGTCCTTCTTCTCTGTTTTGGCCTTCAGTGGGGACCAATTTTCACAAGCACTGCGGCATGTGCCTGCACTTGATGGCGTATGGCCTGCCTGCATTTACTGGCTTTGAGTTTGGGAAAGATTATTTTTCTTTTTTGTAAGTATCCATGCCATGTCCCTCATATCTTCCTCTGCAAGTTGTGCCTTCCTCCTTGACTTTTTCCCCTGCTTTTGCAACATCTGTGAGCTTAGTTTTGGCATGTTATGGTCATTTGCAATGCAGCTGATTTCCTGACAGCCCATTTTTTGAAGACACTAAAATTCCCGATTTTCTGCTTTTTTCAATTGCATTTCATTTGAACCTATCTCCTTTCCAGAGTGTTTGTAATCCTTTCTGTTTGAGTCCGCAAGATTCCTTTTCCCTTCCCGAAAGGAAATTTCATTTCCTTTCGGGAAGGGAAAAGGAATCTTGCGATTTCAATGGGGACCAATAGAGGAATCTTTGGTGCATGTCCATGCCCTTGCTGGCATGCCATGCCTTTTGATGGCTTTGACTTTGGGAAAGATTTTTTTCTTTTTTGTAAGTATCCATGCCATGTCCCTCATATCTTCGCTCCAAGTTGTGTCTTCCTCCTTGACATTTTCCTCTGCTTTTGCAACATCTGTGAGCTTAGTTTTGGCATGTTTTGGTCCTTTGCACTGCGGCTGATATAATCCCGGGCCATTTCCTTAGAGTCACTAAATTTCCCAAATTTTTTTTTTTTCTCCTCCAATTGCAATTCTTCTGATGGTATCACCATTCCAGCATGCTTGTAAGTCCTTCTTCTCTGTTTTGGCCTTCAGTGGGGACCAATTTTCACAAGCACTGCGGCATGTGCCTGCACTTGATGGCGTATGGCCTGCCTGCATTTACTGGCTTTGAGTTTGGGAAAGATTATTTTTCTTTTTTGTAAGTATCCATGCCATGTCCCTCATTTCTTCCTCTGCAAGTTGTGCCTTCCTCCTTGACTTTTTCCCCTGCTTTTGCAACATCTGTGAGCTTAGTTTTGGCATGTTATGGTCATTTGCAATGCAGCTGATTTCCTGACAGCCCATTTTTTGAAGACACTAAAATTCCCGATTTTCTGCTTTTTTCAATTGCATTTCATTTGAACCTATCTCCTTTCCAGAGTGTTTGTAATCCTTTCTGTTTGAGTCCGCAAGATTCCTTTTCCCTTCCTGAAAGGAAATTTCATTTCCTTTCGGGAAGGGGAAAGGAATCTTGCGATTTCAATGGGGACCAATAGAGGAATCTTTGGTGCATGTCCATGCCCTTGCTGGCATGCCATGCCTTTTGATGGCTTTGACTTTGGGAAAGATTTTTTTCTTTTTTGTAAGTATCCATGCCATGTCCCTCATATCTTCCTCTGCAAGTTGTGCCTTCCTCCTTGACTTTTTCCCCTGCTTTTGCAACATCTGTGAGCTTAGTTTTGGCATGTTTTGGTCCTTTGCACTGCGGCTGATATAATCCCGGGCCATTTCCTTACAGTCACTCAATCTCCCAAATTTTATTTTTTTCTTCTCCAATTGCAAT
This sequence comes from Ammospiza nelsoni, assembly GCF_027579445.1. Classification (NCBI taxonomy): domain Eukaryota; kingdom Metazoa; phylum Chordata; class Aves; order Passeriformes; family Passerellidae; genus Ammospiza; species Ammospiza nelsoni. The sequence continues at coordinate 136,599,506 of NC_080633.1, forward strand.
TCCCTTGATGGTATCTCCATTCCAGCATGTTTGTAAGTCCTTCTTCTCTGTTTTGGCCTTCAGTGGGGACCAATTTTCACAAGCATTGCTGCATGTGCCTGCACTTGATGGCGTATGGCCTGCCTGCATTTTTTTGGCTCTGACTTTGGGAAAGATTTTTTTCTTTTCTTTAAGAATCCATGCCATGTCCAACATATCTTCGCTCCAAGTTGTATCTTCCTCCTTGACATTTTCCTCTGCTTTTGCAACATCTGTGAGCTTAGTTTTGGCATGTTTTGGTCCTTTGCACTGCGGCTGATATAATCCCGGGCCATTTCCTTAGAGTCACTAAATTTCCCAAATTTTTTTTTTTTCTCCTCCAATTGCAATTCTTTTGATGGTATCACCATTCCAGCATGCTTGTAAGTCCTTCTTCTCTGTTTTGGCCTTCAGTGGGGACCAATTTTCACAAGCACTGCGGCATGTGCCTGCACTTGATGGCATATGGCCTGCCTGCATTTACTGGCTTTGAGTTTGGGAAAGATTATTTTTCTTTTTTGTAAGTATCCATGCCATGTCCCTCATATCTTCCTCTGCAAGTTGTGCCTTCCTCCTTGACTTTTTCCCCTGCTTTTGCAACATCTGTGAGCTTAGTTTTGGCATGTTATGGTCATTTGCAATGCAGCTGATTTCCTGACAGCCCATTTTTTGAAGACACTAAAATTCCCAATTTTCTGCTTTTTTCAATTGCATTTCATTTGAACCTATCTCCTTTCCAGAGTGTTTGTAAGCCTTTCTGTTTGAGTCCGCAAGATTCCTTTTCCCTTCCCGAAAGGAAATTTCATTTCCTTTCGGGAAGGGAAAAGGAATCTTGCGATTTCAATGGGGACCAATAGAGGAATCTTTGGTGCATGTCCATGCCCTTGCTGGCATGCCATGCCTTTTGATGGCTTTGACTTTGGGAAAGATTTTTTTCTTTTTTGTAAGTATCCATGCCATGTCCCTCATATCTTCGCTCCAAGTTGTGTCTTCCTCCTTGACATTTTCCTCTGCTTTTGCAACATCTGTGAGCTTAGTTTTGGCATGTTTTGGTCCTTTGCACTGCGGCTGATATAATCCCGGGCCATTTCCTTACAGTCACTCAATCTCCCAAATTTTATTTTTTTCTTCCCAATTGCAAATCCTTTGATGGTATCTCCATTCCAGCATGTTTGTAAGTCCTTCTTCTCTGTTTTGGCCTTCAGTGGGGACCAATTTTCACAAGCATTGCTGCATGTGCCTGCACTTGATGGCGTATGGCCTGCCTGCATTTTGTTGGCTCTGACTTTGGGAAAGATTTTTTTCTTTTCTTTAAGTATCCATGCCATGTCCAACATATCTTCGCTCCAAGTTGTATCTTCCTCCTTGACATTTTCCTCTGCTTTTGCAACATCTGTGAGCTTAGTTTTGGCATGTTTTGGTCCTTTGCACTGCGGCTGATATAATCCCGGGCCATTTCCTTAGAGTCACTAAATTTCCCAAATTTTTTTTTTTTCTCCTCCAATTGCAATTCTTTTGATGGTATCACCATTCCAGCATGCTTGTAAGTCCTTCTTCTCTGTTTTGGCCTTCAGTGGGGACCAATTTTCACAAGCACTGCGGCATGTGCCTGCACTTGATGGCGTATGGCCTGCCTGCATTTACTGGCTTTGAGTTTGGGAAAGATTATTTTTCTTTTTTGTAAGTATCCATGCCATGTCCCTCATATCTTCCTCTGCAAGTTGTGCCTTCCTCCTTGACTTTTTCCTCTGCTTTTGCAACATCTGTGAGCTTAGTTTTGGCATGTTATGGTCATTTGCAATGCAGCTGATTTCCTGACAGCCCATTTTTTGAAGACACTAAAATTCCCGATTTTCTGCTTTTTTCAATTGCATTTCATTTGAACCTATCTCCTTTCCAGAGTGTTTGTAAGCCTTTCTGTTTGAGTCCGCAAGATTCCTTTTCCCTTCCTGAAAGGAAATTTCATTTCCTTTCGGGAAGGGGAAAGGAATCTTGCGATTTCAATGGGGACCAATAGAGGAATCTTTGGTGCATGTCCATGCCCTTGCTGGCATGCCATGCCTTTTGATGGCTTTGACTTTGGGAAAGATTTTTTTCTTTTTTGTAAGTATCCATGCCATGTCCCTCATATCTTCCTCTGCAAGTTGTGCCTTCCTCCTTGACTTTTTCCCCTGCTTTTGCAACATCTGTGAGCTTAGTTTTGGCATGTTTTGGTCCTTTGCACTGCGGCTGATATAATCCCGGGCCATTTCCTTACAGTCACTCAATCTCCCAAATTTTATTTTTTTCTTCTCCAATTGCAATTCCCTTGATGGTATCTCCATTCCAGCATGTTTGTAAGTCCTTCTTCTCTGTTTTGGCCTTCAGTGGGGACCAATTTTCACAAGCATTGCTGCATGTGCCTGCACTTGATGGCGTATGGCCTGCCTGCATTTTTTTGGCTCTGACTTTGGGAAAGATTTTTTTCTTTTCTTTAAGAATCCATGCCATGTCCAACATATCTTCGCTCCAAGTTGTATCTTCCTCCTTGACATTTTCCTCTGCTTTTGCAACATCTGTGAGCTTAGTTTTGGCATGTTTTGGTCCTTTGCACTGCGGCTGATATAATCCCGGGCCATTTCCTTACAGTCACTCAATCTCCCAAATTTTATTTTTTTCTCCTCCAATTGCAATTCTTTTGATGGTATCACCATTCCAGCATGCTTGTAAGTCCTTCTTCTCTGTTTTGGCCTTCAGTGGGGACCAATTTTCACAAGCACTGCGGCATGTGCCTGCACTTGATGGCATATGGCCTGCCTGCATTTACTGGCTTTGAGTTTGGGAAAGATTATTTTTCTTTTTTGTAAGTATCCATGCCATGTCCCTCATATCTTCCTCTGCAAGTTGTGCCTTCCTCCTTGACTTTTTCCCCTGCTTTTGCAACATCTGTGAGCTTAGTTTTGGCATGTTATGGTCATTTGCAATGCAGCTGATTTCCTGACAGCCCATTTTTTGAAGACACTAAAATTCCCAATTTTCTGCTTTTTTCAATTGCATTTCATTTGAACCTATCTCCTTTCCAGAGTGTTTGTAAGCCTTTCTGTTTGAGTCCGCAAGATTCCTTTTCCCTTCCCGAAAGGAAATTTCATTTCCTTTCGGGAAGGGAAAAGGAATCTTGCGATTTCAATGGGGACCAATAGAGGAATCTTTGGTGCATGTCCATGCCCTTGCTGGCATGCCATGCCTTTTGATGGCTTTGACTTTGGGAAAGATTTTTTTCTTTTTTGTAAGTATCCATGCCATGTCCCTCATATCTTCGCTCCAAGTTGTGTCTTCCTCCTTGACATTTTCCTCTGCTTTTGCAACATCTGTGAGCTTAGTTTTGGCATGTTTTGGTCCTTTGCACTGCGGCTGATATAATCCCGGGCCATTTCCTTACAGTCACTCAATCTCCCAAATTTTATTTTTTTCTTCCCAATTGCAAATCCTTTGATGGTATCTCCATTCCAGCATGTTTGTAAGTCCTTCTTCTCTGTTTTGGCCTTCAGTGGGGACCAATTTTCACAAGCATTGCTGCATGTGCCTGCACTTGATGGCGTATGGCCTGCCTGCATTTTGTTGGCTCTGACTTTGGGAAAGATTTTTTTCTTTTCTTTAAGTATCCATGCCATGTCCAACATATCTTCGCTCCAAGTTGTATCTTCCTCCTTGACATTTTCCTCTGCTTTTGCAACATCTGTGAGCTTAGTTTTGGCATGTTTTGGTCCTTTGCACTGCGGCTGATATAATCCCGGGCCATTTCCTTAGAGTCACTAAATTTCCCAAATTTTTTTTTTTTCTCCTCCAATTGCAATTCTTTTGATGGTATCACCATTCCAGCATGCTTGTAAGTCCTTCTTCTCTGTTTTGGCCTTCAGTGGGGACCAATTTTCACAAGCACTGCGGCATGTGCCTGCACTTGATGGCGTATGGCCTGCCTGCATTTACTGGCTTTGAGTTTGGGAAAGATTATTTTTCTTTTTTGTAAGTATCCATGCCATGTCCCTCATATCTTCCTCTGCAAGTTGTGCCTTCCTCCTTGACTTTTTCCTCTGCTTTTGCAACATCTGTGAGCTTAGTTTTGGCATGTTATGGTCATTTGCAATGCAGCTGATTTCCTGACAGCCCATTTTTTGAAGACACTAAAATTCCCAATTTTCTGCTTTTTTCAATTGCATTTCATTTGAACCTATCTCCTTTCCAGAGTGTTTGTAATCCTTTCTGTTTGAGTCCGCAAGATTCCTTTTCCCTTCCCGAAAGGAAATTTCATTTCCTTTCGGGAAGGGAAAAGGAATCTTGCGATTTCAATGGGGACCAATAGAGGAATCTTTGGTGCATGTCCATGCCCTTGCTGGCATGCCATGCCTTTTGATGGCTTTGACTTTGGGAAAGATTTTTTTCTTTTTTGTAAGTATCCATGCCATGTCCCTCATATCTTCGCTCCAAGTTGTGTCTTCCTCCTTGACATTTTCCTCTGCTTTTGCAACATCTGTGAGCTTAGTTTTGGCATGTTTTGGTCCTTTGCACTGCGGCTGATATAATCCCGGGCCATTTCCTTACAGTCACTCAATCTCCCAAATTTTATTTTTTTCTTCTCCAATTGCAATTCCCTTGATGGTATCTCCATTCCAGCATGTTTGTAAGTCCTTCTTCTCTGTTTTGGCCTTCAGTGGGGACCAATTTTCACAAGCATTGCTGCATGTGCCTGCACTTGATGGCGTATGGCCTGCCTGCATTTTTTTGGCTCTGACTTTGGGAAAGATTTTTTTCTTTTCTTTAAGAATCCATGCTATGTCCAACATATCTTCGCTCCAAGTTGTATCTTCCTCCTTGACATTTTCCTCTGCTTTTGCAACATCTGTGAGCTTAGTTTTGGCATGTTTTGGTCCTTTGCCCTGCGGCTGATATAATCCCGGGCCATTTCCTTAGAGTCACTAAATTTCCCAAATTTTTTTTTTTTCTCCTCCAATTGCAATTCTTTTGATGGTATCACCATTCCAGCATGCTTGTAAGTCCTTCTTCTCTGTTTTGGCCTTCAGTGGGGACCAATTTTCACAAGCACTGCGGCATGTGCCTGCACTTGATGGCGTATGGCCTGCCTGCATTTACTGGCTTTGAGTTTGGGAAAGATTATTTTTCTTTTTTGTAAGTATCCATGCCATGTCCCTCATATCTTCCTCTGCAAGTTGTGCCTTCCTCCTTGACTTTTTCCCCTGCTTTTGCAACATCTGTGAGCTTAGTTTTGGCATGTTATGGTCATTTGCAATGCAGCTGATTTCCTGACAGCCCATTTTTTGAAGACACTAAAATTCCCGATTTTCTGCTTTTTTCAATTGCATTTCATTTGAACCTATCTCCTTTCCAGAGTGTTTGTAATCCTTTCTGTTTGAGTCCGCAAGATTCCTTTTCCCTTCCCGAAAGGAAATTTCATTTCCTTTCGGGAAGGGGAAAGGAATCTTGCGATTTCAATGAGGACCAATAGAGGAATCTTTGGTGCATGTCCATGCCCTTGCTGGCATGCCATGCCTTTTGATGGCTTTGACTTTGGGAAAGATTTTTTTCTTTTTTGTAAGTATCCATGCCATGTCCCTCATATCTTCGCTCCAAGTTGTGTCTTCCTCCTTGACATTTTCCTCTGCTTTTGCAACATCTGTGAGCTTAGTTTTGGCATGTTTTGGTCCTTTGCACTGCGGCTGATATAATCCCGGGCCATTTCCTTACAGTCACTCAATCTCCCAAATTTTATTTTTTTCTTCTCCAATTGCAATTCCCTTGATGGTATCTCCATTCCAGCATGTTTGTAAGTCCTTCTTCTCTGTTTTGGCCTTCAGTGGGGACCAATTTTCACAAGCATTGCTGCATATGCCTGCACTTGATGGCGTATGGCCTGCCTGCATTTTTTTGGCTCTGACTTTGGGAAAGATTTTTTTCTTTTCTTTAAGAATCCATGCCATGTCCAACATATCTTCGCTCCAAGTTGTATCTTCCTCCTTGACATTTTCCTCTGCTTTTGCAACATCTGTGAGCTTAGTTTTGGCATGTTTTGGTCCTTTGCCCTGCGGCTGATATAATCCCGGGCCATTTCCTTAGAGTCACTAAATTTCCCAAATTTTTTTTTTTTCTCCTCCAATTGCAATTCTTTTGATGGTATCACCATTCCAGCATGCTTGTAAGTCCTTCTTCTCTGTTTTGGCCTTCAGTGGGGACCAATTTTCACAAGCACTGCGGCATGTGCCTGCACTTGATGGCGTATGGCCTGCCTGCATTTACTGGCTTTGAGTTTGGGAAAGATTATTTTTCTTTTTTGTAAGTATCCATGCCATGTCCCTCATATCTTCCTCTGCAAGTTGTGCCTTCCTCCTTGACTTTTTCCCCTGCTTTTGCAACATCTGTGAGCTTAGTTTTGGCATGTTTTGGTCCTTTGCACTGCGGCTGATATAATCCCGGGCCATTTCCTTACAGTCACTAAATTTCCCAAATTTTCTTTTTGTCTCCTCTAATTGCAATTCCTTTGATGGTATCTCCATTCCAGCATGTTTGTAAGTCCTTTTCTCTCTTTTGGCCTTCAGTGGGGACCAATTTTCACAAGCATTGCTGCATGTGCCTGCACTTGATGGCGTATGGCCTGCCTGCATTTTTTTGGCTCTGACTTTGGGAAAGATTTTTTTCTTTTCTTTAAGAATCCATGCCATGTCCAACATATCTTCGCTCCAAGTTGTATCTTCCTCCTTGACATTTTCCTCTGCTTTTGCAACATCTGTGAGCTTAGTTTTGGCATGTTTTGGTCCTTTGCACTGCGGCTGATATAATCCCGGGCCATTTCCTTAGAGTCACTAAATTTCCCAAATTTTTTTTTTTTCTCCTCCAATTGCAATTCTTTTGATGGTATCACCATTCCAGCATGCTTGTAAGTCCTTCTTCTCTGTTTTGGCCTTCAGTGGGGACCAATTTTCACAAGCACTGCGGCATGTGCCTGCACTTGATGGCATATGGCCTGCCTGCATTTACTGGCTTTGAGTTTGGGAAAGATTATTTTTCTTTTTTGTAAGTATCCATGCCATGTCCCTCATTTCTTCCTCTGCAAGTTGTGCCTTCCTCCTTGACTTTTTCCCCTGCTTTTGCAACATCTGTGAGCTTAGTTTTGGCATGTTATGGTCATTTGCAATGCAGCTGATTTCCTGACAGCCCATTTTTTGAAGACACTAAAATTCCCAATTTTCTGCTTTTTTCAATTGCATTTCATTTGAACCTATCTCCTTTCCAGAGTGTTTGTAATCCTTTCTGTTTGAGTCCGCAAGATTCCTTTTCCCTTCCCGAAAGGAAATTTCATTTCCTTTCGGGAAGGGAAAAGGAATCTTGCGATTTCAATGGGGACCAATAGAGGAATCTTTGGTGCATGTCCATGCCCTTGCTGGCATGCCATGCCTTTTGATGGCTTTGACTTTGGGAAAGATTTTTTTCTTTTTTGTAAGTATCCATGCCATGTCCCTCATATCTTCGCTCCAAGTTGTGTCTTCCTCCTTGACATTTTCCTCTGCTTTTGCAACATCTGTGAGCTTAGTTTTGGCATGTTTTGGTCCTTTGCACTGCGGCTGATATAATCCCGGGCCATTTCCTTACAGTCACTCAATCTCCCAAATTTTATTTTTTTCTTCCCAATTGCAAATCCTTTGATGGTATCTCCATTCCAGCATGTTTGTAAGTCCTTCTTCTCTGTTTTGGCCTTCAGTGGGGACCAATTTTCACAAGCATTGCTGCATGTGCCTGCACTTGATGGCGTATGGCCTGCCTGCATTTTGTTGGCTCTGACTTTGGGAAAGATTTTTTTCTTTTCTTTAAGTATCCATGCCATGTCCAACATATCTTCGCTCCAAGTTGTATCTTCCTCCTTGACATTTTCCTCTGCTTTTGCAACATCTGTGAGCTTAGTTTTGGCATGTTTTGGTCCTTTGCCCTGCGGCTGATATAATCCCGGGCCATTTCCTTAGAGTCACTAAATTTCCCAAATTTTTTTTTTTTCTCCTCCAATTGCAATTCTTTTGATGGTATCTCCATTCCAGCATGTTTGTAAGTCCTTCTTCTCTGTTTTGGCCTTCAGTGGGGACCAATTTTCACAAGCATTGCTGCATGTGCCTGCACTTGATGGCGTATGGCCTGCCTGCATTTTGTTGGCTCTGACTTTGGGAAAGATTTTTTTCTTTTCTTTAAGTATCCATGCCATGTCCAACATATCTTCGCTCCAAGTTGTATCTTCCTCCTTGACATTTTCCTCTGCTTTTGCAACATCTGTGAGCTTAGTTTTGGCATGTTTTGGTCCTTTGCACTGCGGCTGATATAATCCCGGGCCATTTCCTTAGAGTCACTAAATTTCCCAAATTTTTTTTTTTTCTCCTCCAATTGCAATTCTTTTGATGGTATCACCATTCCAGCATGCTTGTAAGTCCTTCTTCTCTGTTTTGGCCTTCAGTGGGGACCAATTTTCACAAGCACTGCGGCATGTGCCTGCACTTGATGGCGTATGGCCTGCCTGCATTTACTGGCTTTGAGTTTGGGAAAGATTATTTTTCTTTTTTGTAAGTATCCATGCCATGTCCCTCATATCTTCCTCTGCAAGTTGTGCCTTCCTCCTTGACTTTTTCCTCTGCTTTTGCAACATCTGTGAGCTTAGTTTTGGCATGTTATGGTCATTTGCAATGCAGCTGATTTCCTGACAGCCCATTTTTTGAAGACACTAAAATTCCCAATTTTCTGCTTTTTTCAATTGCATTTCATTTGAACCTATCTCCTTTCCAGAGTGTTTGTAATCCTTTCTGTTTGAGTCCGCAAGATTCCTTTTCCCTTCCCGAAAGGAAATGAAATTTCCTTTCGGGAAGGGAAAAGGAATCTTGCGATTTCAATGGGGACCAATAGAGGAATCTTTGGTGCATGTCCATGCCCTTGCTGGCATGCCATGCCTTTTGATGGCTTTGACTTTGGGAAAGATTTTTTTCTTTTTTGTAAGTATCCATGCCATGTCCCTCATATCTTCGCTCCAAGTTGTGTCTTCCTCCTTGACATTTTCCTCTGCTTTTGCAACATCTGTGAGCTTAGTTTTGGCATGTTTTGGTCCTTTGCACTGCGGCTGATATAATCCCGGGCCATTTCCTTACAGTCACTCAATCTCCCAAATTTTATTTTTTTCTTCTCCAATTGCAATTCCCTTGATGGTATCTCCATTCCAGCATGTTTGTAAGTCCTTCTTCTCTGTTTTGGCCTTCAGTGGGGACCAATTTTCACAAGCATTGCTGCATGTGCCTGCACTTGATGGCGTATGGCCTGCCTGCATTTTTTTGGCTCTGACTTTGGGAAAGATTTTTTTCTTTTCTTTAAGAATCCATGCCATGTCCAACATATCTTCGCTCCAAGTTGTATCTTCCTCCTTGACATTTTCCTCTGCTTTTGCAACATCTGTGAGCTTAGTTTTGGCATGTTTTGGTCCTTTGCCCTGCGGCTGATATAATCCCGGGCCATTTCCTTAGAGTCACTAAATTTCCCAAATTTTTTTTTTTTCTCCTCCAATTGCAATTCTTTTGATGGTATCACCATTCCAGCATGCTTGTAAGTCCTTCTTCTCTGTTTTGGCCTTCAGTGGGGACCAATTTTCACAAGCACTGCGGCATGTGCCTGCACTTGATGGCGTATGGCCTGCCTGCATTTACTGGCTTTGAGTTTGGGAAAGATTATTTTTCTTTTTTGTAAGTATCCATGCCATGTCCCTCATATCTTCCTCTGCAAGTTGTGCCTTCCTCCTTGACTTTTTCCCCTGCTTTTGCAACATCTGTGAGCTTAGTTTTGGCATGTTTTGGTCCTTTGCACTGCGGCTGATATAATCCCGGGCCATTTCCTTACAGTCACTAAATTTCCCAAATTTTCTTTTTGTCTCCTCTAATTGCAATTCCTTTGATGGTATCTCCATTCCAGCATGTTTGTAAGTCCTTTTCTCTCTTTTGGCCTTCAGTGGGGACCAATTTTCACAAGCATTGCTGCATGTGCCTGCACTTGATGGCGTATGGCCTGCCTGCATTTTTTTGGCTCTGACTTTGGGAAAGATTTTTTTCTTTTCTTTAAGAATCCATGCCATGTCCAACATATCTTCGCTCCAAGTTGTATCTTCCTCCTTGACATTTTCCTCTGCTTTTGCAACATCTGTGAGCTTAGTTTTGGCATGTTTTGGTCCTTTGCACTGCGGCTGATATAATCCCGGGCCATTTCCTTAGAGTCACTAAATTTCCCAAATTTTTTTTTTTTCTCCTCCAATTGCAATTCTTTTGATGGTATCACCATTCCAGCATGCTTGTAAGTCCTTCTTCTCTGTTTTGGCCTTCAGTGGGGACCAATTTTCACAAGCACTGCGGCATGTGCCTGCACTTGATGGCATATGGCCTGCCTGCATTTACTGGCTTTGAGTTTGGGAAAGATTATTTTTCTTTTTTGTAAGTATCCATGCCATGTCCCTCATTTCTTCCTCTGCAAGTTGTGCCTTCCTCCTTGACTTTTTCCCCTGCTTTTGCAACATCTGTGAGCTTAGTTTTCGCATGTTATGGTCATTTGCAATGCAGCTGATTTCCTGACAGCCCATTTTTTGAAGACACTAAAATTCCCGATTTTCTGCTTTTTTCAATTGCATTTCATTTGAACCTATCTCCTTTCCAGAGTGTTTGTAAGCCTTTCTGTTTGAGTCCGCAAGATTCCTTTTCCCTTCCCGAAAGGAAATTTCATTTCCTTTCGGGAAGGGAAAAGGAATCTTGCGATTTCAATGGGGAACAATAGAGGAATCTTTGGTGCATGTCCATGCCCTTGCTGGCATGCCATGCCTTTTGATGGCTTTGACTTTGGGAAAGATTTTTTTCTTTTTTAGAAGTATCCATGCCATGTCCCTCATATCTTCGCTCCAAGTTGTGTCTTCCTCCTTGACATTTTCCTCTGCTTTTGCAACATCTGTGAGCTTAGTTTTGGCATGTTTTGGTCCTTTGCACTGCGGCTGATATAATCCCGGGCCATTTCCTTAGAGTCACTAAATTTCCCAAATTTTTTTTTTTTCTCCTCCAATTGCAATTCTTCTGATGGTATCACCATTCCAGCATGCTTGTAAGTCCTTCTTCTCTGTTTTGGCCTTCAGTGGGGACCAATTTTCACAAGCACTGCGGCATGTGCCTGCACTTGATGGCGTATGGCCTGCCTGCATTTACTGGCTTTGAGTTTGGGAAAGATTATTTTTCTTTTTTGTAAGTATCCATGCCATGTCCCTCATATCTTCCTCTGCAAGTTGTGCCTTCCTCCTTGACTTTTTCCCCTGCTTTTGCAACATCTGTGAGCTTAGTTTTGGCATGTTATGGTCATTTGCAATGCAGCTGATTTCCTGACAGCCCATTTTTTGAAGACACTAAAATTCCCGATTTTCTGCTTTTTTCAATTGCATTTCATTTGAACCTATCTCCTTTCCAGAGTGTTTGTAATCCTTTCTGTTTGAGTCCGCAAGATTCCTTTTCCCTTCCCGAAAGGAAATTTCATTTCCTTTCGGGAAGGGAAAAGGAATCTTGCGATTTCAATGGGGACCAATAGAGGAATCTTTGGTGCATGTCCATGCCCTTGCTGGCATGCCATGCCTTTTGATGGCTTTGACTTTGGGAAAGATTTTTTTCTTTTTTGTAAGTATCCATGCCATGTCCCTCATATCTTCGCTCCAAGTTGTGTCTTCCTCCTTGACATTTTCCTCTGCTTTTGCAACATCTGTGAGCTTAGTTTTGGCATGTTTTGGTCCTTTGCCCTGCGGCTGATATAATCCCGGGCCATTTCCTTACAGTCACTAACTTTCCCAAATTTTTTTTTTTTCTCCTCCAATTGCAATTCTTTTGATGGTATCTCCATTCCAGCATGTTTGTAAGTCCTTCTTCTCTGTTTTGGCCTTCAGTGGGGACCAATTTTCACAAGCATTGCTGCATGTGCCTGCACTTGATGGCGTATGGCCTGCCTGCATTTTGTTGGCTCTGACTTTGGGAAAGATTTTTTTCTTTTCTTTAAGTATCCATGCCATGTCCAACATATCTTCGCTCCAAGTTGTATCTTCCTCCTTGACATTTTCCTCTGCTTTTGCAACATCTGTGAGCTTAGTTTTGGCATGTTTTGGTCCTTTGCACTGCGGCTGATATAATCCCGGGCCATTTCCTTAGAGTCACTAAATTTCCCAAATTTTTTTTTTTTCTCCTCCAATTGCAATTCTTCTGATGGTATCACCATTCCAGCATGCTTGTAAGTCCTTCTTCTCTGTTTTGGCCTTCAGTGGGGACCAATTTTCACAAGCACTGCGGCATGTGCCTGCACTTGATGGCGTATGGCCTGCCTGCATTTACTGGCTTTGAGTTTGGGAAAGATTATTTTTCTTTTTTGTAAGTATCCATGCCATGTCCCTCATATCTTCCTCTGCAAGTTGTGCCTTCCTCCTTGACTTTTTCCCCTGCTTTTGCAACATCTGTGAGCTTAGTTTTGGCATGTTATGGTCATTTGCAATGCAGCTGATTTCCTGACAGCCCATTTTTTGAAGACACTAAAATTCCCAATTTTCTGCTTTTTTCAATTGCATTTCATTTGAACCTATCTCCTTTCCAGAGTGTTTGTAATCCTTTCTGTTTGAGTCCGCAAGATTCCTTTTCCCTTCCCGAAAGGAAATTTCATTTCCTTTCGGGAAGGGAAAAGGAATCTTGCGATTTCAATGGGGACCAATAGAGGAATCTTTGGTGCATGTCCATGCCCTTGCTGGCATGCCATGCCTTTTGATGGCTTTGACTTTGGGAAAGATTTTTTTCTTTTTTGTAAGTATCCATGCCATGTCCCTCATATCTTCGCTCCAAGTTGTGTCTTCCTCCTTGACATTTTCCTCTGCTTTTGCAACATCTGTGAGCTTAGTTTTGGCATGTTTTGGTCCTTTGCACTGCGGCTGATATAATCCCGGGCCATTTCCTTACAGTCACTCAATCTCCCAAATTTTATTTTTTTCTTCTCCAATTGCAATTCCCTTGATGGTATCTCCATTCCAGCATGTTTGTAAGTCCTTCTTCTCTGTTTTGGCCTTCAGTGGGGACCAATTTTCACAAGCATTGCTGCATGTGCCTGCACTTGATGGCGTATGGCCTGCCTGCATTTTTTTGGCTCTGACTTTGGGAAAGATTTTTTTCTTTTCTTTAAGAATCCATGCCATGTCCAACATATCTTCGCTCCAAGTTGTATCTTCCTCCTTGACATTTTCCTCTGCTTTTGCAACATCTGTGAGCTTTGTTTTGGCATGTTTTGGTCCTTTGCCCTGCGGCTGATATAATCCCGGGCCATTTCCTTAGAGTCACTAAATTTCCCAAATTTTTTTTTTTTCTCCTCCAATTGCAATTCTTTTGATGGTATCACCATTCCAGCATGCTTGTAAGTCCTTCTTCTCTGTTTTGGCCTTCAGTGGGGACCAATTTTCACAAGCACTGCGGCATGTGCCTGCACTTGATGGCGTATGGCCTGCCTGCATTTACTGGCTTTGAGTTTGGGAAAGATTATTTTTCTTTTTTGTAAGTATCCATGCCATGTCCCTCATATCTTCCTCTGCAAGTTGTGCCTTCCTCCTTGACTTTTTCCCCTGCTTTTGCAACATCTGTGAGCTTAGTTTTGGCATGTTATGGTCATTTGCAATGCAGCTGATTTCCTGACAGCCCATTTTTTGAAGACACTAAAATTCCCGATTTTCTGCTTTTTTCAATTGCATTTCATTTGAACCTATCTCCTTTCCAGAGTGTTTGTAATCCTTTCTGTTTGAGTCCGCAAGATTCCTTTTCCCTTCCCGAAAGGAAATTTCATTTCCTTTCGGGAAGGGGAAAGGAATCTTGCGATTTCAATGAGGACCAATAGAGGAATCTTTGGTGCATGTCCATGCCCTTGCTGGCATGCCATGCCTTTTGATGGCTTTGACTTTGGGAAAGATTTTTTTCTTTTTTGTAAGTATCCATGCCATGTCCCTCATATCTTCGCTCCAAGTTGTGTCTTCCTCCTTGACATTTTCCTCTGCTTTTGCAACATCTGTGAGCTTAGTTTTGGCATGTTTTGGTCCTTTGCACTGCGGCTGATATAATCCCGGGCCATTTCCTTACAGTCACTCAATCTCCCAAATTTTATTTTTTTCTTCTCCAATTGCAATTCCCTTGATGGTATCTCCATTCCAGCATGTTTGTAAGTCCTTCTTCTCTGTTTTGGCCTTCAGTGGGGACCAATTTTCACAAGCATTGCTGCATGTGCCTGCACTTGATGGCGTATGGCCTGCCTGCATTTTTTTGGCTCTGACTTTGGGAAAGATTTTTTTCTTTTCTTTAAGAATCCATGCCATGTCCAACATATCTTCGCTCCAAGTTGTATCTTCCTCCTTGACATTTTCCTCTGCTTTTGCAACATCTGTGAGCTTAGTTTTGGCATGTTTTGGTCCTTTGCACTGCGGCTGATATAATCCCGGGCCATTTCCTTAGAGTCACTAAATTTCCCAAATTTTTTTTTTTTCTCCTCCAATTGCAATTCTTTTGATGGTATCACCATTCCAGCATGCTTGTAAGTCCTTCTTCTCTGTTTTGGCCTTCAGTGGGGACCAATTTTCACAAGCACTGCGGCATGTGCCTGCACTTGATGGCGTATGGCCTGCCTGCATTTACTGGCTTTGAGTTTGGGAAAGATTATTTTTCTTTTTTGTAAGTATCCATGCCATGTCCCTCATATCTTCCTCTGCAAGTTGTGCCTTCCTCCTTGACTTTTTCCCCTGCTTTTGCAACATCTGTGAGCTTAGTTTTGGCATGTTTTGGTCCTTTGCACTGCGGCTGATATAATCCCGGGCCATTTCCTTACAGTCACTAAATTTCCCAAATTTTCTTTTTGTCTCCTCTAATTGCAATTCCTTTGATGGTATCTCCATTCCAGCATGTTTGTAAGTCCTTTTCTCTCTTTTGGCCTTCAGTGGGGACCAATTTTCACAAGCATTGCTGCATGTGCCTGCACTTGATGGCGTATGGCCTGCCTGCATTTTTTTGGCTCTGACTTTGGGAAAGATTTTTTTCTTTTCTTTAAGAATCCATGCCATGTCCAACATATCTTCGCTCCAAGTTGTATCTTCCTCCTTGACATTTTCCTCTGCTTTTGCAACATCTGTGAGCTTAGTTTTGGCATGTTTTGGTCCTTTGCACTGCGGCTGATATAATCCCGGGCCATTTCCTTAGAGTCACTAAATTTCCCAAATTTTTTTTTTTTCTCCTCCAATTGCAATTCTTTTGATGGTATCACCATTCCAGCATGCTTGTAAGTCCTTCTTCTCTGTTTTGGCCTTCAGTGGGGACCAATTTTCACAAGCACTGCGGCATGTGCCTGCACTTGATGGCATATGGCCTGCCTGCATTTACTGGCTTTGAGTTTGGGAAAGATTATTTTTCTTTTTTGTAAGTATCCATGCCATGTCCCTCATTTCTTCCTCTGCAAGTTGTGCCTTCCTCCTTGACTTTTTCCCCTGCTTTTGCAACATCTGTGAGCTTAGTTTTCGCATGTTATGGTCATTTGCAATGCAGCTGATTTCCTGACAGCCCATTTTTTGAAGACACTAAAATTCCCGATTTTCTGCTTTTTTCAATTGCATTTCATTTGAACCTATCTCCTTTCCAGAGTGTTTGTAAGCCTTTCTGTTTGAGTCCGCAAGATTCCTTTTCCCTTCCCGAAAGGAAATTTCATTTCCTTTCGGGAAGGGAAAAGGAATCTTGCGATTTCAATGGGGAACAATAGAGGAATCTTTGGTGCATGTCCATGCCCTTGCTGGCATGCCATGCCTTTTGATGGCTTTGACTTTGGGAAAGATTTTTTTCTTTTTTAGAAGTATCCATGCCATGTCCCTCATATCTTCGCTCCAAGTTGTGTCTTCCTCCTTGACATTTTCCTCTGCTTTTGCAACATCTGTGAGCTTAGTTTTGGCATGTTTTGGTCCTTTGCACTGCGGCTGATATAATCCCGGGCCATTTCCTTAGAGTCACTAAATTTCCCAAATTTTTTTTTTTTCTCCTCCAATTGCAATTCTTCTGATGGTATCACCATTCCAGCATGCTTGTAAGTCCTTCTTCTCTGTTTTGGCCTTCAGTGGGGACCAATTTTCACAAGCACTGCGGCATGTGCCTGCACTTGATGGCGTATGGCCTGCCTGCATTTACTGGCTTTGAGTTTGGGAAAGATTATTTTTCTTTTTTGTAAGTATCCATGCCATGTCCCTCATATCTTCCTCTGCAAGTTGTGCCTTCCTCCTTGACTTTTTCCCCTGCTTTTGCAACATCTGTGAGCTTAGTTTTGGCATGTTATGGTCATTTGCAATGCAGCTGATTTCCTGACAGCCCATTTTTTGAAGACACTAAAATTCCCGATTTTCTGCTTTTTTCAATTGCATTTCATTTGAACCTATCTCCTTTCCAGAGTGTTTGTAATCCTTTCTGTTTGAGTCCGCAAGATTCCTTTTCCCTTCCCGAAAGGAAATTTCATTTCCTTTCGGGAAGGGAAAAGGAATCTTGCGATTTCAATGGGGACCAATAGAGGAATCTTTGGTGCATGTCCATGCCCTTGCTGGCATGCCATGCCTTTTGATGGCTTTGACTTTGGGAAAGATTTTTTTCTTTTTTGTAAGTATCCATGCCATGTCCCTCATATCTTCGCTCCAAGTTGTGTCTTCCTCCTTGACATTTTCCTCTGCTTTTGCAACATCTGTGAGCTTAGTTTTGGCATGTTTTGGTCCTTTGCACTGCGGCTGATATAATCCCGGGCCATTTCCTTACAGTCACTCAATCTCCCAAATTTTATTTTTTTCTTCCCAATTGCAAATCCTTTGATGGTATCTCCATTCCAGCATGT
Organism: Ammospiza nelsoni; assembly: GCF_027579445.1. Taxonomy (NCBI): domain Eukaryota; kingdom Metazoa; phylum Chordata; class Aves; order Passeriformes; family Passerellidae; genus Ammospiza; species Ammospiza nelsoni. The sequence goes on from NC_080633.1 coordinate 136,616,471, forward strand.
TTGTAAGTCCTTCTTCTCTGTTTTGGCCTTCAGTGGGGACCAATTTTCACAAGCATTGCTGCATGTGCCTGCACTTGATGGCGTATGGCCTGCCTGCATTTTGTTGGCTCTGACTTTGGGAAAGATTTTTTTCTTTTCTTTAAGTATCCATGCCATGTCCAACATATCTTCGCTCCAAGTTGTATCTTCCTCCTTGACATTTTCCTCTGCTTTTGCAACATCTGTGAGCTTAGTTTTGGCATGTTTTGGTCCTTTGCCCTGCGGCTGATATAATCCCGGGCCATTTCCTTACAGTCACTAACTTTCCCAAATTTTTTTTTTTTCTCCTCCAATTGCAATTCTTTTGATGGTATCTCCATTCCAGCATGTTTGTAAGTCCTTCTTCTCTGTTTTGGCCTTCAGTGGGGACCAATTTTCACAAGCATTGCTGCATGTGCCTGCACTTGATGGCGTATGGCCTGCCTGCATTTTGTTGGCTCTGACTTTGGGAAAGATTTTTTTCTTTTCTTTAAGTATCCATGCCATGTCCAACATATCTTCGCTCCAAGTTGTATCTTCCTCCTTGACATTTTCCTCTGCTTTTGCAACATCTGTGAGCTTAGTTTTGGCATGTTTTGGTCCTTTGCACTGCGGCTGATATAATCCCGGGCCATTTCCTTAGAGTCACTAAATTTCCCAAATTTTTTTTTTTTCTCCTCCAATTGCAATTCTTCTGATGGTATCACCATTCCAGCATGCTTGTAAGTCCTTCTTCTCTGTTTTGGCCTTCAGTGGGGACCAATTTTCACAAGCACTGCGGCATGTGCCTGCACTTGATGGCGTATGGCCTGCCTGCATTTACTGGCTTTGAGTTTGGGAAAGATTATTTTTCTTTTTTGTAAGTATCCATGCCATGTCCCTCATATCTTCCTCTGCAAGTTGTGCCTTCCTCCTTGACTTTTTCCCCTGCTTTTGCAACATCTGTGAGCTTAGTTTTGGCATGTTATGGTCATTTGCAATGCAGCTGATTTCCTGACAGCCCATTTTTTGAAGACACTAAAATTCCCAATTTTCTGCTTTTTTCAATTGCATTTCATTTGAACCTATCTCCTTTCCAGAGTGTTTGTAATCCTTTCTGTTTGAGTCCGCAAGATTCCTTTTCCCTTCCCGAAAGGAAATTTCATTTCCTTTCGGGAAGGGAAAAGGAATCTTGCGATTTCAATGGGGACCAATAGAGGAATCTTTGGTGCATGTCCATGCCCTTGCTGGCATGCCATGCCTTTTGATGGCTTTGACTTTGGGAAAGATTTTTTTCTTTTTTGTAAGTATCCATGCCATGTCCCTCATATCTTCGCTCCAAGTTGTGTCTTCCTCCTTGACATTTTCCTCTGCTTTTGCAACATCTGTGAGCTTAGTTTTGGCATGTTTTGGTCCTTTGCACTGCGGCTGATATAATCCCGGGCCATTTCCTTACAGTCACTCAATCTCCCAAATTTTATTTTTTTCTTCTCCAATTGCAATTCCCTTGATGGTATCTCCATTCCAGCATGTTTGTAAGTCCTTCTTCTCTGTTTTGGCCTTCAGTGGGGACCAATTTTCACAAGCATTGCTGCATGTGCCTGCACTTGATGGCGTATGGCCTGCCTGCATTTTTTTGGCTCTGACTTTGGGAAAGATTTTTTTCTTTTCTTTAAGAATCCATGCCATGTCCAACATATCTTCGCTCCAAGTTGTATCTTCCTCCTTGACATTTTCCTCTGCTTTTGCAACATCTGTGAGCTTTGTTTTGGCATGTTTTGGTCCTTTGCCCTGCGGCTGATATAATCCCGGGCCATTTCCTTAGAGTCACTAAATTTCCCAAATTTTTTTTTTTTCTCCTCCAATTGCAATTCTTTTGATGGTATCACCATTCCAGCATGCTTGTAAGTCCTTCTTCTCTGTTTTGGCCTTCAGTGGGGACCAATTTTCACAAGCACTGCGGCATGTGCCTGCACTTGATGGCGTATGGCCTGCCTGCATTTACTGGCTTTGAGTTTGGGAAAGATTATTTTTCTTTTTTGTAAGTATCCATGCCATGTCCCTCATATCTTCCTCTGCAAGTTGTGCCTTCCTCCTTGACTTTTTCCCCTGCTTTTGCAACATCTGTGAGCTTAGTTTTGGCATGTTATGGTCATTTGCAATGCAGCTGATTTCCTGACAGCCCATTTTTTGAAGACACTAAAATTCCCGATTTTCTGCTTTTTTCAATTGCATTTCATTTGAACCTATCTCCTTTCCAGAGTGTTTGTAATCCTTTCTGTTTGAGTCCGCAAGATTCCTTTTCCCTTCCCGAAAGGAAATTTCATTTCCTTTCGGGAAGGGGAAAGGAATCTTGCGATTTCAATGAGGACCAATAGAGGAATCTTTGGTGCATGTCCATGCCCTTGCTGGCATGCCATGCCTTTTGATGGCTTTGACTTTGGGAAAGATTTTTTTCTTTTTTGTAAGTATCCATGCCATGTCCCTCATATCTTCGCTCCAAGTTGTGTCTTCCTCCTTGACATTTTCCTCTGCTTTTGCAACATCTGTGAGCTTAGTTTTGGCATGTTTTGGTCCTTTGCACTGCGGCTGATATAATCCCGGGCCATTTCCTTACAGTCACTCAATCTCCCAAATTTTATTTTTTTCTTCTCCAATTGCAATTCCCTTGATGGTATCTCCATTCCAGCATGTTTGTAAGTCCTTCTTCTCTCTTTTGGCCTTCAGTGGGGACCAATTTTCACAAGCATTGCTGCATGTGCCTGCACTTGATGGCGTATGGCCTGCCTGCATTTTTTTGGCTCTGACTTTGGGAAAGATTTTTTTCTTTTCTTTAAGAATCCATGCCATGTCCAACATATCTTCGCTCCAAGTTGTATCTTCCTCCTTGACATTTTCCTCTGCTTTTGCAACATCTGTGAGCTTTGTTTTGGCATGTTTTGGTCCTTTGCCCTGTGGCTGATATAATCCCGGGCCATTTCCTTAGAGTCACTAAATTTCCCAAATTTTTTTTTTTTCTCCTCCAATTGCAATTCTTTTGATGGTATCACCATTCCAGCATGCTTGTAAGTCCTTCTTCTCTGTTTTGGCCTTCAGTGGGGACCAATTTTCACAAGCACTGCGGCATGTGCCTGCACTTGATGGCGTATGGCCTGCCTGCATTTACTGGCTTTGAGTTTGGGAAAGATTATTTTTCTTTTTTGTAAGTATCCATGCCATGTCCCTCATATCTTCCTCTGCAAGTTGTGCCTTCCTCCTTGACTTTTTCCCCTGCTTTTGCAACATCTGTGAGCTTAGTTTTGGCATGTTATGGTCATTTGCAATGCAGCTGATTTCCTGACAGCCCATTTTTTGAAGACACTAAAATTCCCGATTTTCTGCTTTTTTCAATTGCATTTCATTTGAACCTATCTCCTTTCCAGAGTGTTTGTAATCCTTTCTGTTTGAGTCCGCAAGATTCCTTTTCCCTTCCCGAAAGGAAATTTCATTTCCTTTCGGGAAGGGGAAAGGAATCTTGCGATTTCAATGAGGACCAATAGAGGAATCTTTGGTGCATGTCCATGCCCTTGCTGGCATGCCATGCCTTTTGATGGCTTTGACTTTGGGAAAGATTTTTTTCTTTTTTGTAAGTATCCATGCCATGTCCCTCATATCTTCGCTCCAAGTTGTGTCTTCCTCCTTGACATTTTCCTCTGCTTTTGCAACATCTGTGAGCTTAGTTTTGGCATGTTTTGGTCCTTTGCACTGCGGCTGATATAATCCCGGGCCATTTCCTTACAGTCACTCAATCTCCCAAATTTTATTTTTTTCTTCTCCAATTGCAATTCCCTTGATGGTATCTCCATTCCAGCATGTTTGTAAGTCCTTCTTCTCTGTTTTGGCCTTCAGTGGGGACCAATTTTCACAAGCATTGCTGCATGTGCCTGCACTTGATGGCGTATGGCCTGCCTGCATTTTTTTGGCTCTGACTTTGGGAAAGATTTTTTTCTTTTCTTTAAGAATCCATGCCATGTCCAACATATCTTCGCTCCAAGTTGTATCTTCCTCCTTGACATTTTCCTCTGCTTTTGCAACATCTGTGAGCTTAGTTTTGGCATGTTTTGGTCCTTTGCACTGCGGCTGATATAATCCCGGGCCATTTCCTTAGAGTCACTAAATTTCCCAAATTTTTTTTTTTTCTCCTCCAATTGCAATTCTTTTGATGGTATCACCATTCCAGCATGCTTGTAAGTCCTTCTTCTCTGTTTTGGCCTTCAGTGGGGACCAATTTTCACAAGCACTGCGGCATGTGCCTGCACTTGATGGCGTATGGCCTGCCTGCATTTACTGGCTTTGAGTTTGGGAAAGATTATTTTTCTTTTTTGTAAGTATCCATGCCATGTCCCTCATATCTTCCTCTGCAAGTTGTGCCTTCCTCCTTGACTTTTTCCCCTGCTTTTGCAACATCTGTGAGCTTAGTTTTGGCATGTTTTGGTCCTTTGCACTGCGGCTGATATAATCCCGGGCCATTTCCTTACAGTCACTAAATTTCCCAAATTTTCTTTTTGTCTCCTCTAATTGCAATTCCTTTGATGGTATCTCCATTCCAGCATGTTTGTAAGTCCTTTTCTCTCTTTTGGCCTTCAGTGGGGACCAATTTTCACAAGCATTGCTGCATGTGCCTGCACTTGATGGCGTATGGCCTGCCTGCATTTTTTTGGCTCTGACTTTGGGAAAGATTTTTTTCTTTTCTTTAAGAATCCATGCCATGTCCAACATATCTTCGCTCCAAGTTGTATCTTCCTCCTTGACATTTTCCTCTGCTTTTGCAACATCTGTGAGCTTAGTTTTGGCATGTTTTGGTCCTTTGCACTGCGGCTGATATAATCCCGGGCCATTTCCTTAGAGTCACTAAATTTCCCAAATTTTTTTTTTTTCTCCTCCAATTGCAATTCTTTTGATGGTATCACCATTCCAGCATGCTTGTAAGTCCTTCTTCTCTGTTTTGGCCTTCAGTGGGGACCAATTTTCACAAGCACTGCGGCATGTGCCTGCACTTGATGGCATATGGCCTGCCTGCATTTACTGGCTTTGAGTTTGGGAAAGATTATTTTTCTTTTTTGTAAGTATCCATGCCATGTCCCTCATTTCTTCCTCTGCAAGTTGTGCCTTCCTCCTTGACTTTTTCCCCTGCTTTTGCAACATCTGTGAGCTTAGTTTTCGCATGTTATGGTCATTTGCAATGCAGCTGATTTCCTGACAGCCCATTTTTTGAAGACACTAAAATTCCCGATTTTCTGCTTTTTTCAATTGCATTTCATTTGAACCTATCTCCTTTCCAGAGTGTTTGTAAGCCTTTCTGTTTGAGTCCGCAAGATTCCTTTTCCCTTCCCGAAAGGAAATTTCATTTCCTTTCGGGAAGGGAAAAGGAATCTTGCGATTTCAATGGGGAACAATAGAGGAATCTTTGGTGCATGTCCATGCCCTTGCTGGCATGCCATGCCTTTTGATGGCTTTGACTTTGGGAAAGATTTTTTTCTTTTTTAGAAGTATCCATGCCATGTCCCTCATATCTTCGCTCCAAGTTGTGTCTTCCTCCTTGACATTTTCCTCTGCTTTTGCAACATCTGTGAGCTTAGTTTTGGCATGTTTTGGTCCTTTGCACTGCGGCTGATATAATCCCGGGCCATTTCCTTAGAGTCACTAAATTTCCCAAATTTTTTTTTTTTCTCCTCCAATTGCAATTCTTCTGATGGTATCACCATTCCAGCATGCTTGTAAGTCCTTCTTCTCTGTTTTGGCCTTCAGTGGGGACCAATTTTCACAAGCACTGCGGCATGTGCCTGCACTTGATGGCGTATGGCCTGCCTGCATTTACTGGCTTTGAGTTTGGGAAAGATTATTTTTCTTTTTTGTAAGTATCCATGCCATGTCCCTCATATCTTCCTCTGCAAGTTGTGCCTTCCTCCTTGACTTTTTCCCCTGCTTTTGCAACATCTGTGAGCTTAGTTTTGGCATGTTATGGTCATTTGCAATGCAGCTGATTTCCTGACAGCCCATTTTTTGAAGACACTAAAATTCCCGATTTTCTGCTTTTTTCAATTGCATTTCATTTGAACCTATCTCCTTTCCAGAGTGTTTGTAATCCTTTCTGTTTGAGTCCGCAAGATTCCTTTTCCCTTCCCGAAAGGAAATTTCATTTCCTTTCGGGAAGGGAAAAGGAATCTTGCGATTTCAATGGGGACCAATAGAGGAATCTTTGGTGCATGTCCATGCCCTTGCTGGCATGCCATGCCTTTTGATGGCTTTGACTTTGGGAAAGATTTTTTTCTTTTTTGTAAGTATCCATGCCATGTCCCTCATATCTTCGCTCCAAGTTGTGTCTTCCTCCTTGACATTTTCCTCTGCTTTTGCAACATCTGTGAGCTTAGTTTTGGCATGTTTTGGTCCTTTGCACTGCGGCTGATATAATCCCGGGCCATTTCCTTACAGTCACTCAATCTCCCAAATTTTATTTTTTTCTTCCCAATTGCAAATCCTTTGATGGTATCTCCATTCCAGCATGTTTGTAAGTCCTTCTTCTCTGTTTTGGCCTTCAGTGGGGACCAATTTTCACAAGCATTGCTGCATGTGCCTGCACTTGATGGCGTATGGCCTGCCTGCATTTTGTTGGCTCTGACTTTGGGAAAGATTTTTTTCTTTTCTTTAAGTATCCATGCCATGTCCAACATATCTTCGCTCCAAGTTGTATCTTCCTCCTTGACATTTTCCTCTGCTTTTGCAACATCTGTGAGCTTAGTTTTGGCATGTTTTGGTCCTTTGCCCTGCGGCTGATATAATCCCGGGCCATTTCCTTACAGTCACTAACTTTCCCAAATTTTTTTTTTTTCTCCTCCAATTGCAATTCTTTTGATGGTATCTCCATTCCAGCATGTTTGTAAGTCCTTCTTCTCTGTTTTGGCCTTCAGTGGGGACCAATTTTCACAAGCATTGCTGCATGTGCCTGCACTTGATGGCGTATGGCCTGCCTGCATTTTGTTGGCTCTGACTTTGGGAAAGATTTTTTTCTTTTCTTTAAGTATCCATGCCATGTCCAACATATCTTCGCTCCAAGTTGTATCTTCCTCCTTGACATTTTCCTCTGCTTTTGCAACATCTGTGAGCTTAGTTTTGGCATGTTTTGGTCCTTTGCACTGCGGCTGATATAATCCCGGGCCATTTCCTTAGAGTCACTAAATTTCCCAAATTTTTTTTTTTTCTCCTCCAATTGCAATTCTTCTGATGGTATCACCATTCCAGCATGCTTGTAAGTCCTTCTTCTCTGTTTTGGCCTTCAGTGGGGACCAATTTTCACAAGCACTGCGGCATGTGCCTGCACTTGATGGCGTATGGCCTGCCTGCATTTACTGGCTTTGAGTTTGGGAAAGATTATTTTTCTTTTTTGTAAGTATCCATGCCATGTCCCTCATATCTTCCTCTGCAAGTTGTGCCTTCCTCCTTGACTTTTTCCCCTGCTTTTGCAACATCTGTGAGCTTAGTTTTGGCATGTTATGGTCATTTGCAATGCAGCTGATTTCCTGACAGCCCATTTTTTGAAGACACTAAAATTCCCAATTTTCTGCTTTTTTCAATTGCATTTCATTTGAACCTATCTCCTTTCCAGAGTGTTTGTAATCCTTTCTGTTTGAGTCCGCAAGATTCCTTTTCCCTTCCCGAAAGGAAATTTCATTTCCTTTCGGGAAGGGAAAAGGAATCTTGCGATTTCAATGGGGACCAATAGAGGAATCTTTGGTGCATGTCCATGCCCTTGCTGGCATGCCATGCCTTTTGATGGCTTTGACTTTGGGAAAGATTTTTTTCTTTTTTGTAAGTATCCATGCCATGTCCCTCATATCTTCGCTCCAAGTTGTGTCTTCCTCCTTGACATTTTCCTCTGCTTTTGCAACATCTGTGAGCTTAGTTTTGGCATGTTTTGGTCCTTTGCACTGCGGCTGATATAATCCCGGGCCATTTCCTTACAGTCACTCAATCTCCCAAATTTTATTTTTTTCTTCTCCAATTGCAATTCCCTTGATGGTATCTCCATTCCAGCATGTTTGTAAGTCCTTCTTCTCTGTTTTGGCCTTCAGTGGGGACCAATTTTCACAAGCATTGCTGCATGTGCCTGCACTTGATGGCGTATGGCCTGCCTGCATTTTTTTGGCTCTGACTTTGGGAAAGATTTTTTTCTTTTCTTTAAGAATCCATGCCATGTCCAACATATCTTCGCTCCAAGTTGTATCTTCCTCCTTGACATTTTCCTCTGCTTTTGCAACATCTGTGAGCTTTGTTTTGGCATGTTTTGGTCCTTTGCCCTGCGGCTGATATAATCCCGGGCCATTTCCTTAGAGTCACTAAATTTCCCAAATTTTTTTTTTTTCTCCTCCAATTGCAATTCTTTTGATGGTATCACCATTCCAGCATGCTTGTAAGTCCTTCTTCTCTGTTTTGGCCTTCAGTGGGGACCAATTTTCACAAGCACTGCGGCATGTGCCTGCACTTGATGGCGTATGGCCTGCCTGCATTTACTGGCTTTGAGTTTGGGAAAGATTATTTTTCTTTTTTGTAAGTATCCATGCCATGTCCCTCATATCTTCCTCTGCAAGTTGTGCCTTCCTCCTTGACTTTTTCCCCTGCTTTTGCAACATCTGTGAGCTTAGTTTTGGCATGTTATGGTCATTTGCAATGCAGCTGATTTCCTGACAGCCCATTTTTTGAAGACACTAAAATTCCCGATTTTCTGCTTTTTTCAATTGCATTTCATTTGAACCTATCTCCTTTCCAGAGTGTTTGTAATCCTTTCTGTTTGAGTCCGCAAGATTCCTTTTCCCTTCCCGAAAGGAAATTTCATTTCCTTTCGGGAAGGGGAAAGGAATCTTGCGATTTCAATGAGGACCAATAGAGGAATCTTTGGTGCATGTCCATGCCCTTGCTGGCATGCCATGCCTTTTGATGGCTTTGACTTTGGGAAAGATTTTTTTCTTTTTTGTAAGTATCCATGCCATGTCCCTCATATCTTCGCTCCAAGTTGTGTCTTCCTCCTTGACATTTTCCTCTGCTTTTGCAACATCTGTGAGCTTAGTTTTGGCATGTTTTGGTCCTTTGCACTGCGGCTGATATAATCCCGGGCCATTTCCTTACAGTCACTCAATCTCCCAAATTTTATTTTTTTCTTCTCCAATTGCAATTCCCTTGATGGTATCTCCATTCCAGCATGTTTGTAAGTCCTTCTTCTCTGTTTTGGCCTTCAGTGGGGACCAATTTTCACAAGCATTGCTGCATGTGCCTGCACTTGATGGCGTATGGCCTGCCTGCATTTTTTTGGCTCTGACTTTGGGAAAGATTTTTTTCTTTTCTTTAAGAATCCATGCCATGTCCAACATATCTTCGCTCCAAGTTGTATCTTCCTCCTTGACATTTTCCTCTGCTTTTGCAACATCTGTGAGCTTAGTTTTGGCATGTTTTGGTCCTTTGCACTGCGGCTGATATAATCCCGGGCCATTTCCTTAGAGTCACTAAATTTCCCAAATTTTTTTTTTTTCTCCTCCAATTGCAATTCTTTTGATGGTATCACCATTCCAGCATGCTTGTAAGTCCTTCTTCTCTGTTTTGGCCTTCAGTGGGGACCAATTTTCACAAGCACTGCGGCATGTGCCTGCACTTGATGGCGTATGGCCTGCCTGCATTTACTGGCTTTGAGTTTGGGAAAGATTATTTTTCTTTTTTGTAAGTATCCATGCCATGTCCCTCATATCTTCCTCTGCAAGTTGTGCCTTCCTCCTTGACTTTTTCCCCTGCTTTTGCAACATCTGTGAGCTTAGTTTTGGCATGTTTTGGTCCTTTGCACTGCGGCTGATATAATCCCGGGCCATTTCCTTACAGTCACTAAATTTCCCAAATTTTCTTTTTGTCTCCTCTAATTGCAATTCCTTTGATGGTATCTCCATTCCAGCATGTTTGTAAGTCCTTTTCTCTCTTTTGGCCTTCAGTGGGGACCAATTTTCACAAGCATTGCTGCATGTGCCTGCACTTGATGGCGTATGGCCTGCCTGCATTTTTTTGGCTCTGACTTTGGGAAAGATTTTTTTCTTTTCTTTAAGAATCCATGCCATGTCCAACATATCTTCGCTCCAAGTTGTATCTTCCTCCTTGACATTTTCCTCTGCTTTTGCAACATCTGTGAGCTTAGTTTTGGCATGTTTTGGTCCTTTGCACTGCGGCTGATATAATCCCGGGCCATTTCCTTAGAGTCACTAAATTTCCCAAATTTTTTTTTTTTCTCCTCCAATTGCAATTCTTTTGATGGTATCACCATTCCAGCATGCTTGTAAGTCCTTCTTCTCTGTTTTGGCCTTCAGTGGGGACCAATTTTCACAAGCACTGCGGCATGTGCCTGCACTTGATGGCATATGGCCTGCCTGCATTTACTGGCTTTGAGTTTGGGAAAGATTATTTTTCTTTTTTGTAAGTATCCATGCCATGTCCCTCATTTCTTCCTCTGCAAGTTGTGCCTTCCTCCTTGACTTTTTCCCCTGCTTTTGCAACATCTGTGAGCTTAGTTTTGGCATGTTATGGTCATTTGCAATGCAGCTGATTTCCTGACAGCCCATTTTTTGAAGACACTAAAATTCCCGATTTTCTGCTTTTTTCAATTGCATTTCATTTGAACCTATCTCCTTTCCAGAGTGTTTGTAATCCTTTCTGTTTGAGTCCGCAAGATTCCTTTTCCCTTCCCGAAAGGAAATTTCATTTCCTTTCGGGAAGGGGAAAGGAATCTTGCGATTTCAATGAGGACCAATAGAGGAATCTTTGGTGCATGTCCATGCCCTTGCTGGCATGCCATGCCTTTTGATGGCTTTGACTTTGGGAAAGATTTTTTTCTTTTTTGTAAGTATCCATGCCATGTCCCTCATATCTTCGCTCCAAGTTGTGTCTTCCTCCTTGACATTTTCCTCTGCTTTTGCAACATCTGTGAGCTTAGTTTTGGCATGTTTTGGTCCTTTGCACTGCGGCTGATATAATCCCGGGCCATTTCCTTACAGTCACTCAATCTCCCAAATTTTATTTTTTTCTTCTCCAATTGCAATTCCCTTGATGGTATCTCCATTCCAGCATGTTTGTAAGTCCTTCTTCTCTGTTTTGGCCTTCAGTGGGGACCAATTTTCACAAGCATTGCTGCATGTGCCTGCACTTGATGGCGTATGGCCTGCCTGCATTTTTTTGGCTCTGACTTTGGGAAAGATTTTTTTCTTTTCTTTAAGAATCCATGCCATGTCCAACATATCTTCGCTCCAAGTTGTATCTTCCTCCTTGACATTTTCCTCTGCTTTTGCAACATCTGTGAGCTTAGTTTTGGCATGTTTTGGTCCTTTGCACTGCGGCTGATATAATCCCGGGCCATTTCCTTAGAGTCACTAAATTTCCCAAATTTTTTTTTTTTCTCCTCCAATTGCAATTCTTTTGATGGTATCACCATTCCAGCATGCTTGTAAGTCCTTCTTCTCTGTTTTGGCCTTCAGTGGGGACCAATTTTCACAAGCACTGCGGCATGTGCCTGCACTTGATGGCATATGGCCTGCCTGCATTTACTGGCTTTGAGTTTGGGAAAGATTATTTTTCTTTTTTGTAAGTATCCATGCCATGTCCCTCATTTCTTCCTCTGCAAGTTGTGCCTTCCTCCTTGACTTTTTCCCCTGCTTTTGCAACATCTGTGAGCTTAGTTTTGGCATGTTATGGTCATTTGCAATGCAGCTGATTTCCTGACAGCCCATTTTTTGAAGACACTAAAATTCCCAATTTTCTGCTTTTTTCAATTGCATTTCATTTGAACCTATCTCCTTTCCAGAGTGTTTGTAAGCCTTTCTGTTTGAGTCCGCAAGATTCCTTTTCCCTTCCCGAAAGGAAATTTCATTTCCTTTCGGGAAGGGAAAAGGAATCTTGCGATTTCAATGGGGACCAATAGAGGAATCTTTGGTGCATGTCCATGCCCTTGCTGGCATGCCATGCCTTTTGATGGCTTTGACTTTGGGAAAGATTTTTTTCTTTTTTAGAAGTATCCATGCCATGTCCCTCATATCTTCGCTCCAAGTTGTGTCTTCCTCCTTGACATTTTCCTCTGCTTTTGCAACATCTGTGAGCTTAGTTTTGGCATGTTTTGGTCCTTTGCACTGCGGCTGATATAATCCCGGGCCATTTCCTTACAGTCACTCAATCTCCCAAATTTTATTTTTTTCTTCCCAATTGCAAATCCTTTGATGGTATCTCCATTCCAGCATGTTTGTAAGTCCTTCTTCTCTGTTTTGGCCTTCAGTGGGGACCAATTTTCACAAGCATTGCTGCATGTGCCTGCACTTGATGGCGTATGGCCTGCCTGCATTTTGTTGGCTCTGACTTTGGGAAAGATTTTTTTCTTTTCTTTAAGTATCCATGCCATGTCCAACATATCTTCGCTCCAAGTTGTATCTTCCTCCTTGACATTTTCCTCTGCTTTTGCAACATCTGTGAGCTTAGTTTTGGCATGTTTTGGTCCTTTGCCCTGCGGCTGATATAATCCCGGGCCATTTCCTTACAGTCACTAAATTTCCCAAATTTTTTTTTTTTCTCCTCCAATTGCAATTCTTTTGATGGTATCTCCATTCCAGCATGTTTGTAAGTCCTTCTTCTCTGTTTTGGCCTTCAGTGGGGACCAATTTTCACAAGCATTGCTGCATGTGCCTGCACTTGATGGCGTATGGCCTGCCTGCATTTTTTTGGCTCTGACTTTGGGAAAGATTTTTTTCTTTTCTTTAAGTATCCATGCCATGTCCAACATATCTTCGCTCCAAGTTGTATCTTCCTCCTTGACATTTTCCTCTGCTTTTGCAACATCTGTGAGCTTAGTTTTGGCATGTTTTGGTCCTTTGCACTGCGGCTGATATAATCCCGGGCCATTTCCTTAGAGTCACTAAATTTCCCAAATTTTTTTTTTTTCTCCTCCAATTGCAATTCTTCTGATGGTATCACCATTCCAGCATGCTTGTAAGTCCTTCTTCTCTGTTTTGGCCTTCAGTGGGGACCAATTTTCACAAGCACTGCGGCATGTGCCTGCACTTGATGGCGTATGGCCTGCCTGCATTTACTGGCTTTGAGTTTGGGAAAGATTATTTTTCTTTTTTGTAAGTATCCATGCCATGTCCCTCATATCTTCCTCTGCAAGTTGTGCCTTCCTCCTTGACTTTTTCCCCTGCTTTTGCAACATCTGTGAGCTTAGTTTTGGCATGTTATGGTCATTTGCAATGCAGCTGATTTCCTGACAGCCCATTTTTTGAAGACACTAAAATTCCCAATTTTCTGCTTTTTTCAATTGCATTTCATTTGAACCTATCTCCTTTCCAGAGTGTTTGTAATCCTTTCTGTTTGAGTCCGCAAGATTCCTTTTCCCTTCCCGAAAGGAAATTTCATTTCCTTTCGGGAAGGGAAAAGGAATCTTGCGATTTCAATGGGGACCAATAGAGGAATCTTTGGTGCATGTCCATGCCCTTGCTGGCATGCCATGCCTTTTGATGGCTTTGACTTTGGGAAAGATTTTTTTCTTTTTTGTAAGTATCCATGCCATGTCCCTCATATCTTCGCTCCAAGTTGTGTCTTCCTCCTTGACATTTTCCTCTGCTTTTGCAACATCTGTGAGCTTAGTTTTGGCATGTTTTGGTCCTTTGCACTGCGGCTGATATAATCCCGGGCCATTTCCTTACAGTCACTCAATCTCCCAAATTTTATTTTTTTCTTCTCCAATTGCAATTCCCTTGATGGTATCTCCATTCCAGCATGTTTGTAAGTCCTTCTTCTCTGTTTTGGCCTTCAGTGGGGACCAATTTTCACAAGCATTGCTGCATGTGCCTGCACTTGATGGCGTATGGCCTGCCTGCATTTTTTTGGCTCTGACTTTGGGAAAGATTTTTTTCTTTTCTTTAAGAAACCATGCCATGTCCAACATATCTTCGCTCCAAGTTGTATCTTCCTCCTTGACATTTTCCTCTGCTTTTGCAACATCTGTGAGCTTTGTTTTGGCATGTTTTGGTCCTTTGCCCTGCGGCTGATATAATCCCGGGCCATTTCCTTAGAGTCACTAAATTTCCCAAATTTTTTTTTTTTTCTCCTCCAATTGCAATTCTTTTGATGGTATCACCATTCCAGCATGCTTGTAAGTCCTTCTTCTCTGTTTTGGCCTTCAGTGGGGACCAATTTTCACAAGCACTGCGGCATGTGCCTGCACTTGATGGCGTATGGCCTGCCTGCATTTACTGGCTTTGAGTTTGGGAAAGATTATTTTTCTTTTTTGTAAGTATCCATGCCATGTCCCTCATATCTTCCTCTGCAAGTTGTGCCTTCCTCCTTGACTTTTTCCCCTGCTTTTGCAACATCTGTGAGCTTAGTTTTGGCATGTTATGGTCATTTGCAATGCAGCTGATTTCCTGACAGCCCATTTTTTGAAGACACTAAAATTCCCGATTTTCTGCTTTTTTCAATTGCATTTCATTTGAACCTATCTCCTTTCCAGAGTGTTTGTAATCCTTTCTGTTTGAGTCCGCAAGATTCCTTTTCCCTTCCCGAAAGGAAATTTCATTTCCTTTCGGGAAGGGGAAAGGAATCTTGCGATTTCAATGAGGACCAATAGAGGAATCTTTGGTGCATGTCCATGCCCTTGCTGGCATGCCATGCCTTTTGATGGCTTTGACTTTGGGAAAGATTTTTTTCTTTTTTGTAAGTATCCATGCCATGTCCCTCATATCTTCGCTCCAAGTTGTGTCTTCCTCCTTGACATTTTCCTCTGCTTTTGCAACATCTGTGAGCTTAGTTTTGGCATGTTTTGGTCCTTTGCACTGCGGCTGATATAATCCCGGGCCATTTCCTTACAGTCACTCAATCTCCCAAATTTTATTTTTTTCTTCTCCAATTGCAATTCCCTTGATGGTATCTCCATTCCAGCATGTTTGTAAGTCCTTCTTCTCTGTTTTGGCCTTCAGTGGGGACCAATTTTCACAAGCATTGCTGCATGTGCCTGCACTTGATGGCGTATGGCCTGCCTGCATTTTTTTGGCTCATACTTTGGGAAAGATTTTTTTCTTTTCTTTAAGAATCCATGCCATGTCCAACATATCTTCGCTCCAAGTTGTATCTTCCTCCTTGACATTTTCCTCTGCTTTTGCAACATCTGTGAGCTTAGTTTTGGCATGTTTTGGTCCTTTGCACTGCGGCTGATATAATCCCGGGCCATTTCCTTAG
Source organism: Ammospiza nelsoni (assembly GCF_027579445.1). Lineage (NCBI taxonomy): Eukaryota > Metazoa > Chordata > Aves > Passeriformes > Passerellidae > Ammospiza > Ammospiza nelsoni. Next base: position 136,631,747 of record NC_080633.1, read on the forward strand.
AGTCACTAAATTTCCCAAATTTTTTTTTTTCTCCTCCAATTGCAATTCTTTTGATGGTATCACCATTCCAGCATGCTTGTAAGTCCTTCTTCTCTGTTTTGGCCTTCAGTGGGGACCAATTTTCACAAGCACTGCGGCATGTGCCTGCACTTGATGGCGTATGGCCTGCCTGCATTTACTGGCTTTGAGTTTGGGAAAGATTATTTTTCTTTTTTGTAAGTATCCATGCCATGTCCCTCATATCTTCCTCTGCAAGTTGTGCCTTCCTCCTTGACTTTTTCCCCTGCTTTTGCAACATCTGTGAGCTTAGTTTTGGCATGTTATGGTCATTTGCAATGCAGCTGATTTCCTGACAGCCCATTTTTTGAAGACACTAAAATTCCCGATTTTCTGCTTTTTTCAATTGCATTTCATTTGAACCTATCTCCTTTCCAGAGTGTTTGTAAGCCTTTCTGTTTGAGTCCGCAAGATTCCTTTTCCCTTCCCGAAAGGAAATTTCATTTCCTTTCGGGAAGTGAAAAGGAATCTTGCGATTTCAATGGGGACCAATAGAGGAATCTTTGGTGCATGTCCATGCCCTTGCTGGCATGCCATGCCTTTTGATGGCTTTGACTTTGGGAAAGATTTTTTTCTTTTTTGTAAGTATCCATGCCATGTCCCTCATATCTTCGCTCCAAGTTGTGTCTTCCTCCTTGACATTTTCCTCTGCTTTTGCAACATCTGTGAGCTTAGTTTTGGCATGTTTTGGTCCTTTGCACTGCGGCTGATATAATCCCGGGCCATTTCCTTACAGTCACTCAATCTCCCAAATTTTATTTTTTTCTTCCCAATTGCAAATCCTTTGATGGTATCTCCATTCCAGCATGTTTGTAAGTCCTTCTTCTCTGTTTTGGCCTTCAGTGGGGACCAATTTTCACAAGCATTGCTGCATGTGCCTGCACTTGATGGCGTATGGCCTGCCTGCATTTTGTTGGCTCTGACTTTGGGAAAGATTTTTTTCTTTTCTTTAAGTATCCATGCCATGTCCAACATATCTTCGCTCCAAGTTGTATCTTCCTCCTTGACATTTTCCTCTGCTTTTGCAACATCTGTGAGCTTAGTTTTGGCATGTTTTGGTCCTTTGCCCTGCGGCTGATATAATCCCGGGCCATTTCCTTACAGTCACTAAATTTCCCAAATTTTTTTTTTTTCTCCTCCAATTGCAATTCTTTTGATGGTATCTCCATTCCAGCATGTTTGTAAGTCCTTCTTCTCTGTTTTGGCCTTCAGTGGGGACCAATTTTCACAAGCATTGCTGCATGTGCCTGCACTTGATGGCGTATGGCCTGCCTGCATTTTGTTGGCTCTGACTTTGGGAAAGATTTTTTTCTTTTCTTTAAGTATCCATGCCATGTCCAACATATCTTCGCTCCAAGTTGTATCTTCCTCCTTGACATTTTCCTCTGCTTTTGCAACATCTGTGAGCTTAGTTTTGGCATGTTTTGGTCCTTTGCACTGCGGCTGATATAATCCCGGGCCATTTCCTTAGAGTCACTAAATTTCCCAAATTTTTTTTTTTTCTCCTCCAATTGCAATTCTTCTGATGGTATCACCATTCCAGCATGCTTGTAAGTCCTTCTTCTCTGTTTTGGCCTTCAGTGGGGACCAATTTTCACAAGCACTGCGGCATGTGCCTGCACTTGATGGCGTATGGCCTGCCTGCATTTACTGGCTTTGAGTTTGGGAAAGATTATTTTTCTTTTTTGTAAGTATCCATGCCATGTCCCTCATATCTTCCTCTGCAAGTTGTGCCTTCCTCCTTGACTTTTTCCCCTGCTTTTGCAACATCTGTGAGCTTAGTTTTGGCATGTTATGGTCATTTGCAATGCAGCTGATTTCCTGACAGCCCATTTTTTGAAGACATTAAAATTCCCGATTTTCTGCTTTTTTCAATTGCATTTCATTTGAACCTATCTCCTTTCCAGAGTGTTTGTAATCCTTTCTGTTTGAGTCCGCAAGATTCCTTTTCCCTTCCCGAAAGGAAATTCCATTTCCTTTCGGGAAGGGAAAAGGAATCTTGCGATTTCAATGGGGACCAATAGAGGAATCTTTGGTGCATGTCCATGCCCTTGCTGGCATGCCATGCCTTTTGATGGCTTTGACTTTGGGAAAGATTTTTTTCTTTTTTAGAAGTATCCATGCCATGTCCCTCATATCTTCGCTCCAAGTTGTGTCTTCCTCCTTGACATTTTCCTCTGCTTTTGCAACATCTGTGAGCTTAGTTTTGGCATGTTTTGGTCCTTTGCACTGCGGCTGATATAATCCCGGGCCATTTCCTTACAGTCACTCAATCTCCCAAATTTTATTCTTTTCTTCTCCAATTGAAATTCCCTTGATGGTATCTCCATTCCAGCATGTTTGTAAGTCCTTCTTCTCTGTTTTGGCCTTCAGTGGGGACCAATTTTCACAAGCATTGCTGCATGTGCCTGCACTTGATGGCGTATGGCCTGCCTGCATTTTGTTGGCTCTGACTTTGGGAAAGATTTTTTTCTTTTCTTTAAGAATCCATGCCATGTCCAACATATCTTCGCTCCAAGTTGTATCTTCCTCCTTGACATTTTCCTCTGCTTTTGCAACATCTGTGAGCTTAGTTTTGGCATGTTTTGGTCCTTTGCACTGCGGCTGATATAATCCCGGGCCATTTCCTTAGAGTCACTAAATTTCCCAAATTTTTTTTTTTTCTCCTCCAATTGCAATTCTTTTGATGGTATCACCATTCCAGCATGCTTGTAAGTCCTTCTTCTCTGTTTTGGCCTTCAGTGGGGACCAATTTTCACAAGCACTGCGGCATGTGCCTGCACTTGATGGCATATGGCCTGCCTGCATTTACTGGCTTTGAGTTTGGGAAAGATTATTTTTCTTTTTTGTAAGTATCCATGCCATGTCCCTCATTTCTTCCTCTGCAAGTTGTGCCTTCCTCCTTGACTTTTTCCCCTGCTTTTGCAACATCTGTGAGCTTAGTTTTGGCATGTTATGGTCATTTGCAATGCAGCTGATTTCCTGACAGCCCATTTTTTGAAGACACTAAAATTCCCGATTTTCTGCTTTTTCAATTGCATTTCATTTGAACCTATCTCCTTTCCAGAGTGTTTGTAATCCTTTCTGTTTGAGTCCGCAAGATTCCTTTTCCCTTCCCGAAAGGAAATTTCATTTCCTTTCGGGAAGGGAAAAGGAATCTTGCGATTTCAATGGGGACCAATAGAGGAATCTTTGGTGCATGTCCATGCCCTTGCTGGCATGCCATGCCTTTTGATGGCTTTGACTTTGGGAAAGATTTTTTTCTTTTTTAGAAGTATCCATGCCATGTCCCTCATATCTTCGCTCCAAGTTGTGTCTTCCTCCTTGACATTTTCCTCTGCTTTTGCAACATCTGTGAGCTTAGTTTTGGCATGTTTTGGTCCTTTGCACTGCGGCTGATATAATCCCGGGCCATTTCCTTACAGTCACTCAATCTCCCAAATTTTATTTTTTTCTTCCCAATTGCAAATCCTTTGATGGTATCTCCATTCCAGCATGTTTGTAAGTCCTTCTTCTCTGTTTTGGCCTTCAGTGGGGACCAATTTTCACAAGCATTGCTGCATGTGCCTGCACTTGATGGCGTATGGCCTGCCTGCATTTTGTTGGCTCTGACTTTGGGAAAGATTTTTTTCTTTTCTTTAAGTATCCATGCCATGTCCAACATATCTTCGCTCCAAGTTGTATCTTCCTCCTTGACATTTTCCTCTGCTTTTGCAACATCTGTGAGCTTAGTTTTGGCATGTTTTGGTCCTTTGCCCTGCGGCTGATATAATCCCGGGCCATTTCCTTACAGTCACTAAATTTCCCAAATTTTTTTTTTTTCTCCTCCAATTGCAATTCTTTTGATGGTATCTCCATTCCAGCATGTTTGTAAGTCCTTCTTCTCTGTTTTGGCCTTCAGTGGGGACCAATTTTCACAAGCATTGCTGCATGTGCCTGCACTTGATGGCGTATGGCCTGCCTGCATTTTGTTGGCTCTGACTTTGGGAAAGATTTTTTTCTTTTCTTTAAGTATCCATGCCATGTCCAACATATCTTCGCTCCAAGTTGTATCTTCCTCCTTGACATTTTCCTCTGCTTTTGCAACATCTGTGAGCTTAGTTTTGGCATGTTTTGGTCCTTTGCACTGCGGCTGATATAATCCCGGGCCATTTCCTTAGAGTCACTAAATTTCCCAAATTTTTTTTTTTTCTCCTCCAATTGCAATTCTTCTGATGGTATCACCATTCCAGCATGCTTGTAAGTCCTTCTTCTCTGTTTTGGCCTTCAGTGGGGACCAATTTTCACAAGCACTGCGGCATGTGCCTGCACTTGATGGCGTATGGCCTGCCTGCATTTACTGGCTTTGAGTTTGGGAAAGATTATTTTTCTTTTTTGTAAGTATCCATGCCATGTCCCTCATATCTTCCTCTGCAAGTTGTGCCTTCCTCCTTGACTTTTTCCCCTGCTTTTGCAACATCTGTGAGCTTAGTTTTGGCATGTTATGGTCATTTGCAATGCAGCTGATTTCCTGACAGCCCATTTTTTGAAGACACTAAAATTCCCGATTTTCTGCTTTTTTCAATTGCATTTCATTTGAACCTATCTCCTTTCCAGAGTGTTTGTAATCCTTTCTGTTTGAGTCCGCAAGATTCCTTTTCCCTTCCCGAAAGGAAATTTCATTTCCTTTCGGGAAGGGAAAAGGAATCTTGCGATTTCAATGGGGACCAATAGAGGAATCTTTGGTGCATGTCCATGCCCTTGCTGGCATGCCATGCCTTTTGATGGCTTTGACTTTGGGAAAGATTTTTTTCTTTTTTAGAAGTATCCATGCCATGTCCCTCATATCTTCGCTCCAAGTTGTGTCTTCCTCCTTGACATTTTCCTCTGCTTTTGCAACATCTGTGAGCTTAGTTTTGGCATGTTTTGGTCCTTTGCACTGCGGCTGATATAATCCCGGGCCATTTCCTTACAGTCACTCAATCTCCCAAATTTTATTTTTTTCTTCTCCAATTGCAATTCCCTTGATGGTATCTCCATTCCATCATGTTTGTAAGTCCTTCTTCTCTGTTTTGGCCTTCAGTGGGGACCAATTTTCACAAGCATTGCTGCATGTGCCTGCACTTGATGGCGTATGGCCTGCCTGCATTTTTTTGGCTCTGACTTTGGGAAAGATTTTTTTCTTTTCTTTAAGAATCCATGCCATGTCCAACATATCTTCGCTCCAAGTTGTATCTTCCTCCTTGACATTTTCCTCTGCTTTTGCAACATCTGTGAGCTTTGTTTTGGCATGTTTTGGTCCTTTGCCCTGCGGCTGATATAATCCCGGGCCATTTCCTTAGAGTCACTAAATTTCCCAAATTTTTTTTTTTTCTCCTCCAATTGCAATTCTTTTGATGGTATCACCATTCCAGCATGCTTGTAAGTCCTTCTTCTCTGTTTTGGCCTTCAGTGGGGACCAATTTTCACAAGCACTGCGGCATGTGCCTGCACTTGATGGCGTATGGCCTGCCTGCATTTACTGGCTTTGAGTTTGGGAAAGATTATTTTTCTTTTTTGTAAGTATCCATGCCATGTCCCTCATATCTTCCTCTGCAAGTTGTGCCTTCCTCCTTGACTTTTTCCCCTGCTTTTGCAACATCTGTGAGCTTAGTTTTGGCATGTTATGGTCATTTGCAATGCAGCTGATTTCCTGACAGCCCATTTTTTGAAGACACTAAAATTCCCGATTTTCTGCTTTTTTCAATTGCATTTCATTTGAACCTATCTCCTTTCCAGAGTGTTTGTAATCCTTTCTGTTTGAGTCCGCAAGATTCCTTTTCCCTTCCCGAAAGGAAATTTCATTTCCTTTCGGGAAGGGAAAAGGAATCTTGCGATTTCAATGGGGACCAATAGAGGAATCTTTGGTGCATGTCCATGCCCTTGCTGGCATGCCATGCCTTTTGATGGCTTTGACTTTGGGAAAGATTTTTTTCTTTTTTAGAAGTATCCATGCCATGTCCCTCATATCTTCGCTCCAAGTTGTGTCTTCCTCCTTGACATTTTCCTCTGCTTTTGCAACATCTGTGAGCTTAGTTTTGGCATGTTTTGGTCCTTTGCACTGCGGCTGATATAATCCCGGGCCATTTCCTTACAGTCACTCAATCTCCCAAATTTTATTTTTTTCTTCCCAATTGCAAATCCTTTGATGGTATCTCCATTCCAGCATGTTTGTAAGTCCTTCTTCTCTGTTTTGGCCTTCAGTGGGGACCAATTTTCACAAGCATTGCTGCATGTGCCTGCACTTGATGGCGTATGGCCTGCCTGCATTTTGTTGGCTCTGACTTTGGGAAAGATTTTTTTCTTTTCTTTAAGTATCCATGCCATGTCCAACATATCTTCGCTCCAAGTTGTATCTTCCTCCTTGACATTTTCCTCTGCTTTTGCAACATCTGTGAGCTTAGTTTTGGCATGTTTTGGTCCTTTGCCCTGCGGCTGATATAATCCCGGGCCGTTTCCTTAGAGTCACTAAATTTCCCAAATTTTTTTTTTTTCTCCTCCAATTGCAATTCTTTTGATGGTATCTCCATTCCAGCATGTTTGTAAGTCCTTCTTCTCTGTTTTGGCCTTCAGTGGGGACCAATTTTCACAAGCATTGCTGCATGTGCCTGCACTTGATGGCGTATGGCCTGCCTGCATTTTGTTGGCTCTGACTTTGGGAAAGATTTTTTTCTTTTCTTTAAGTATCCATGCCATGTCCAACATATCTTCGCTCCAAGTTGTATCTTCCTCCTTGACATTTTCCTCTGCTTTTGCAACATCTGTGAGCTTAGTTTTGGCATGTTTTGGTCCTTTGCACTGCGGCTGATATAATCCCGGGCCATTTCCTTAGAGTCACTAAATTTCCCAAATTTTTTTTTTTTCTCCTCCAATTGCAATTCTTCTGATGGTATCACCATTCCAGCATGCTTGTAAGTCCTTCTTCTCTGTTTTGGCCTTCAGTGGGGACCAATTTTCACAAGCACTGCGGCATGTGCCTGCACTTGATGGCGTATGGCCTGCCTGCATTTACTGGCTTTGAGTTTGGGAAAGATTATTTTTCTTTTTTGTAAGTATCCATGCCATGTCCCTCATATCTTCCTCTGCAAGTTGTGCCTTCCTCCTTGACTTTTTCCCCTGCTTTTGCAACATCTGTGAGCTTAGTTTTGGCATGTTATGGTCATTTGCAATGCAGCTGATTTCCTGACAGCCCATTTTTTGAAGACACTAAAATTCCCAATTTTCTGCTTTTTTCAATTGCATTTCATTTGAACCTATCTCCTTTCCAGAGTGTTTGTAATCCTTTCTGTTTGAGTCCGCAAGATTCCTTTTCCCTTCCCGAAAGGAAATTTCATTTCCTTTCGGGAAGGGAAAAGGAATCTTGCGATTTCAATGGGGACCAATAGAGGAATCTTTGGTGCATGTCCATGCCCTTGCTGGCATGCCATGCCTTTTGATGGCTTTGACTTTGGGAAAGATTTTTTTCTTTTTTAGAAGTATCCATGCCATGTCCCTCATATCTTCGCTCCAAGTTGTGTCTTCCTCCTTGACATTTTCCTCTGCTTTTGCAACATCTGTGAGCTTAGTTTTGGCATGTTTTGGTCCTTTGCACTGCGGCTGATATAATCCCGGGCCATTTCCTTACAGTCACTCAATCTCCCAAATTTTATTTTTTTCTTCTCCAATTGCAATTCCCTTGATGGTATCTCCATTCCATCATGTTTGTAAGTCCTTCTTCTCTGTTTTGGCCTTCAGTGGGGACCAATTTTCACAAGCATTGCTGCATGTGCCTGCACTTGATGGCGTATGGCCTGCCTGCATTTTTTTGGCTCTGACTTTGGGAAAGATTTTTTTCTTTTCTTTAAGAATCCATGCCATGTCCAACATATCTTCGCTCCAAGTTGTATCTTCCTCCTTGACATTTTCCTCTGCTTTTGCAACATCTGTGAGCTTTGTTTTGGCATGTTTTGGTCCTTTGCCCTGCGGCTGATATAATCCCGGGCCATTTCCTTAGAGTCACTAAATTTCCCAAATTTTTTTTTTTTCTCCTCCAATTGCAATTCTTTTGATGGTATCACCATTCCAGCATGCTTGTAAGTCCTTCTTCTCTGTTTTGGCCTTCAGTGGGGACCAATTTTCACAAGCACTGCGGCATGTGCCTGCACTTGATGGCGTATGGCCTGCCTGCATTTACTGGCTTTGAGTTTGGGAAAGATTATTTTTCTTTTTTGTAAGTATCCATGCCATGTCCCTCATATCTTCCTCTGCAAGTTGTGCCTTCCTCCTTGACTTTTTCCCCTGCTTTTGCAACATCTGTGAGCTTAGTTTTGGCATGTTATGGTCATTTGCAATGCAGCTGATTTCCTGACAGCCCATTTTTTGAAGACACTAAAATTCCCGATTTTCTGCTTTTTTCAATTGCATTTCATTTGAACCTATCTCCTTTCCAGAGTGTTTGTAATCCTTTCTGTTTGAGTCCGCAAGATTCCTTTTCCCTTCCCGAAAGGAAATTTCATTTCCTTTCGGGAAGGGAAAAGGAATCTTGCGATTTCAATGGGGACCAATAGAGGAATCTTTGGTGCATGTCCATGCCCTTGCTGGCATGCCATGCCTTTTGATGGCTTTGACTTTGGGAAAGATTTTTTTCTTTTTTAGAAGTATCCATGCCATGTCCCTCATATCTTCGCTCCAAGTTGTGTCTTCCTCCTTGACATTTTCCTCTGCTTTTGCAACATCTGTGAGCTTAGTTTTGGCATGTTTTGGTCCTTTGCACTGCGGCTGATATAATCCCGGGCCATTTCCTTACAGTCACTCAATCTCCCAAATTTTATTTTTTTCTTCCCAATTGCAAATCCTTTGATGGTATCTCCATTCCAGCATGTTTGTAAGTCCTTCTTCTCTGTTTTGGCCTTCAGTGGGGACCAATTTTCACAAGCATTGCTGCATGTGCCTGCACTTGATGGCGTATGGCCTGCCTGCATTTTGTTGGCTCTGACTTTGGGAAAGATTTTTTTCTTTTCTTTAAGTATCCATGCCATGTCCAACATATCTTCGCTCCAAGTTGTATCTTCCTCCTTGACATTTTCCTCTGCTTTTGCAACATCTGTGAGCTTAGTTTTGGCATGTTTTGGTCCTTTGCCCTGCGGCTGATATAATCCCGGGCCGTTTCCTTAGAGTCACTAAATTTCCCAAATTTTTTTTTTTCTCCTCCAATTGCAATTCTTTTGATGGTATCTCCATTCCAGCATGTTTGTAAGTCCTTCTTCTCTGTTTTGGCCTTCAGTGGGGACCAATTTTCACAAGCATTGCTGCATGTGCCTGCACTTGATGGCGTATGGCCTGCCTGCATTTTGTTGGCTCTGACTTTGGGAAAGATTTTTTTCTTTTCTTTAAGTATCCATGCCATGTCCAACATATCTTCGCTCCAAGTTGTATCTTCCTCCTTGACATTTTCCTCTGCTTTTGCAACATCTGTGAGCTTTGTTTTGGCATGTTTTGGTCCTTTGCACTGCGGCTGATATAATCCCGGGCCATTTCCTTAGAGTCACTAAATTTCCCAAATTTTTTTTTTTTCTCCTCCAATTGCAATTCTTCTGATGGTATCACCATTCCAGCATGCTTGTAAGTCCTTCTTCTCTGTTTTGGCCTTCAGTGGGGACCAATTTTCACAAGCACTGCGGCATGTGCCTGCACTTGATGGCGTATGGCCTGCCTGCATTTACTGGCTTTGAGTTTGGGAAAGATTATTTTTCTTTTTTGTAAGTATCCATGCCATGTCCCTCATATCTTCCTCTGCAAGTTGTGCCTTCCTCCTTGACTTTTTCCCCTGCTTTTGCAACATCTGTGAGCTTAGTTTTGGCATGTTATGGTCATTTGCAATGCAGCTGATTTCCTGACAGCCCATTTTTTGAAGACACTAAAATTCCCAATTTTCTGCTTTTTTCAATTGCATTTCATTTGAACCTATCTCCTTTCCAGAGTGTTTGTAATCCTTTCTGTTTGAGTCCGCAAGATTCCTTTTCCCTTCCCGAAAGGAAATTTCATTTCCTTTCGGGAAGGGAAAAGGAATCTTGCGATTTCAATGGGGACCAATAGAGGAATCTTTGGTGCATGTCCATGCCCTTGCTGGCATGCCATGCCTTTTGATGGCTTTGACTTTGGGAAAGATTTTTTTCTTTTTTAGAAGTATCCATGCCATGTCCCTCATATCTTCGCTCCAAGTTGTGTCTTCCTCCTTGACATTTTCCTCTGCTTTTGCAACATCTGTGAGCTTAGTTTTGGCATGTTTTGGTCCTTTGCACTGCGGCTGATATAATCCCGGGCCATTTCCTTACAGTCACTCAATCTCCCAAATTTTATTTTTTTCTTCTCCAATTGCAATTCCCTTGATGGTATCTCCATTCCAGCATGTTTGTAAGTCCTTCTTCTCTGTTTTGGCCTTCAGTGGGGACCAATTTTCACAAGCATTGCTGCATGTGCCTGCACTTGATGGCGTATGGCCTGCCTGCATTTTTTTGGCTCTGACTTTGGGAAAGATTTTTTTCTTTTCTTTAAGAATCCATGCCATGTCCAACATATCTTCGCTCCAAGTTGTATCTTCCTCCTTGACATTTTCCTCTGCTTTTGCAACATCTGTGAGCTTAGTTTTGGCATGTTTTGGTCCTTTGCACTGCGGCTGATATAATCCCGGGCCATTTCCTTAGAGTCACTAAATTTCCCAAATTTTTTTTTTTTCTCCTCCAATTGCAATTCTTTTGATGGTATCACCATTCCAGCATGCTTGTAAGTCCTTCTTCTCTGTTTTGGCCTTCAGTGGGGACCAATTTTCACAAGCACTGCGGCATGTGCCTGCACTTGATGGCATATGGCCTGCCTGCATTTACTGGCTTTGAGTTTGGGAAAGATTATTTTTCTTTTTTGTAAGTATCCATGCCATGTCCCTCATTTCTTCCTCTGCAAGTTGTGCCTTCCTCCTTGACTTTTTCCCCTGCTTTTGCAGCATCTGTGAGCTTAGTTTTGGCATGTTATGGTCATTTGCAATGCAGCTGATTTCCTGACAGCCCATTTTTTGAAGACACTAAAATTCCCGATTTTCTGCTTTTTTCAATTGCATTTCATTTGAACCTATCTCCTTTCCAGAGTGTTTGTAAGCCTTTCTGTTTGAGTCCGCAAGATTCCTTTTCCCTTCCCGAAAGGAAATTTCATTTCCTTTCGGGAAGGGAAAAGGAATCTTGCGATTTCAATGGGGACCAATAGAGGAATCTTTGGTGCATGTCCATGCCCTTGCTGGCATGCCATGCCTTTTGATGGCTTTGACTTTGGGAAAGATTTTTTTCTTTTTTAGAAGTATCCATGCCATGTCCCTCATATCTTCGCTCCAAGTTGTGTCTTCCTCCTTGACATTTTCCTCTGCTTTTGCAACATCTGTGAGCTTAGTTTTGGCATGTTTTGGTCCTTTGCACTGCGGCTGATATAATCCCGGGCCATTTCCTTACAGTCACTCAATCTCCCAAATTTTATTTTTTTCTTCTCCAATTGCAATTCCCTTGATGGTATCTCCATTCCATCATGTTTGTAAGTCCTTCTTCTCTGTTTTGGCCTTCAGTGGGGACCAATTTTCACAAGCATTGCTGCATGTGCCTGCACTTGATGGCGTATGGCCTGCCTGCATTTTTTTGGCTCTGACTTTGGGAAAGATTTTTTTCTTTTCTTTAAGAATCCATGCCATGTCCAACATATCTTCGCTCCAAGTTGTATCTTCCTCCTTGACATTTTCCTCTGCTTTTGCAACATCTGTGAGCTTTGTTTTGGCATGTTTTGGTCCTTTGCCCTGCGGCTGATATAATCCCGGGCCATTTCCTTAGAGTCACTAAATTTCCCAAATTTTTTTTTTTTCTCCTCCAATTGCAATTCTTTTGATGGTATCACCATTCCAGCATGCTTGTAAGTCCTTCTTCTCTGTTTTGGCCTTCAGTGGGGACCAATTTTCACAAGCACTGCGGCATGTGCCTGCACTTGATGGCGTATGGCCTGCCTGCATTTACTGGCTTTGAGTTTGGGAAAGATTATTTTTCTTTTTTGTAAGTATCCATGCCATGTCCCTCATATCTTCCTCTGCAAGTTGTGCCTTCCTCCTTGACTTTTTCCCCTGCTTTTGCAACATCTGTGAGCTTAGTTTTGGCATGTTATGGTCATTTGCAATGCAGCTGATTTCCTGACAGCCCATTTTTTGAAGACACTAAAATTCCCGATTTTCTGCTTTTTTCAATTGCATTTCATTTGAACCTATCTCCTTTCCAGAGTGTTTGTAATCCTTTCTGTTTGAGTCCGCAAGATTCCTTTTCCCTTCCCGAAAGGAAATTTCATTTCCTTTCGGGAAGGGAAAAGGAATCTTGCGATTTCAATGGGGACCAATAGAGGAATCTTTGGTGCATGTCCATGCCCTTGCTGGCATGCCATGCCTTTTGATGGCTTTGACTTTGGGAAAGATTTTTTTCTTTTTTAGAAGTATCCATGCCATGTCCCTCATATCTTCGCTCCAAGTTGTATCTTCCTCCTTGACATTTTCCTCTGCTTTTGCAACATCTGTGAGCTTAGTTTTGGCATGTTTTGGTCCTTTGCACTGCGGCTGATATAATCCCGGGCCATTTCCTTACAGTCACTAAATTTCCCAAATTTTTTTTTTTTCTCCTCCAATTGCAATTCTTTTGATGGTATCTCCATTCCAGCATGTTTGTAAGTCCTTCTTCTCTGTTTTGGCCTTCAGTGGGGACCAATTTTCACAAGCATTGCTGCATGTGCCTGCACTTGATGGCGTATGGCCTGCCTGCATTTTGTTGGCTCTGACTTTGGGAAAGATTTTTTTCTTTTCTTTAAGTATCCATGCCATGTCCAACATATCTTCGCTCCAAGTTGTATCTTCCTCCTTGACATTTTCCTCTGCTTTTGCAACATCTGTGAGCTTAGTTTTGGCATGTTTTGGTCCTTTGCACTGCGGCTGATATAATCCCGGGCCATTTCCTTAGAGTCACTAAATTTCCCAAATTTTTTTTTTTTCTCCTCCAATTGCAATTCTTCTGATGGTATCACCATTCCAGCATGCTTGTAAGTCCTTCTTCTCTGTTTTGGCCTTCAGTGGGGACCAATTTTCACAAGCACTGCGGCATGTGCCTGCACTTGATGGCGTATGGCCTGCCTGCATTTACTGGCTTTGAGTTTGGGAAAGATTATTTTTCTTTTTTGTAAGTATCCA